>NC_041735.1:24399875-24702905 GCF_004115215.2 Ornithorhynchus anatinus
TTAGAACAGTGCTCTGCACATAGTAAGCGCTTAACAAATACCAACATTATTATTATTATCATAAATACTGACACATGAATAAATATTTTCTTAGGGAACAAAATGAATTTCAATTTGACTCCAAGTGAGTAAAAGTTGGCTGATTCTCCTCAATCAATTAATCAATCAATGCTTTTTGATTTATTCCTCCTGCTGAGAGAGGGACAGTAGGTTTATGCTGACGTATCATGGTACAGTCATCAATGTGAGGGAGAAGGCTCAAGGGGTTATGACCCTGTTGGAGACATTATTGCTCAGGCTGGGTAGGAAAAAGAGCCACAGATGGTATGGTACAGTGCTCTGCATATAATAAGTGTGTAGTAAATACCATTGATTGAAGAGTTGATTGATGGACATTGAATGGGTTATATTGGGCTTCCCCTATAATTGAAAAATTGGGGCTCCCAAGAACCCTCTGCTAATCATTACCGCTAAGCACTACACGGACACTTGAAATTGGGAGGAGGAGAAAAATTGAGAGCTCCTTCGAAGGAACTTGACTACCGATTCTATTGCACTATATTCCAACAAGGTGTGAACACAGCGAGTCCTCTTTGCGCAGTAAACGTTGAAAAAATGCCATCGACTGATTGGATTGGGAGGAACTCAATGGCAAGTCTCCTTCAACCCTGTAGATAACCCTTGCTCTCCCCACTCTTACTCTGCCCCTTCAAACCCTCCCTCCCCCATTTCCATTCCACCCCTCTCGACCTAAAACTGGTGGTAGTTCCTTTTTGTTTGTATTTGTTAAGTTCGTACTATATGCCCGGCAATGTACTGAGCGCTGGGGTAGATACAAGCGGATCAGGTTGGACACAGTCGCTGCCCCACATGGGGCTCGCGGTCTTATTCCCGATTTTACAGAGGAGGTAATTGAGGAACAGTATTTTCCCAAGGTCACACAGCAGACAAGTGGAGAAAACAGGATTAGAATCCAGGTCCTTCTGACTTCCAGGCCCATGCTTTACCCACTAGGTCTCGGTGCTTCTTTTAAATTGAATTCTTCATGCTCATGGACGAAGTACAATTACCCAGGGCAAACCTAATGTTTGTTCCAGACTGGCCTAATGGATTCAGCAGAGGCCTGGGAGTCAGAGGACCTGGGTTCTAAACCCAACTCTGTCACTTACCTGCTGTGTGACCTTGAGCAAATTACTGTGCCTCAGTTTCATCTTCTGTAAAATAATAATAATGTTGGCATTTGTTAAGCGCTTACTATGTGCAGAGCACTGTTCTAAGCACTTGGGGAGATACAGGGTCATCAGGTCGTCCCACGTGAGCCTCACGGTCTTAATCCCCATTTTACAGGTGAGGGAACTGAGGCCCAGAGAAGTGAAGTGACTTGCCCACAGTCACACAGCAGACAAGTGGCAGAGCCGGGATTCGAACCCATGACCTCTGACTCCCCCGGGCTCTTTCCACTGATTCAACACCTGTTCTCACTGCCTCTTAGACAGTGAGCACCACATAGGCCAGGGACTTTGTCCAATTTCATTATTTTCAGTCTACCCCAGTACTTTGCACAGTGCTTGGTACCTACTAAGCACTTCACAGACACCACGATCATTACTGAAAGAAACAGTCAAACTGGACGGCAATGGATATTGAAATAAATGCCATGGAGAAAACAGCTCAGCTCCAGAAATATGATCCCGTCAGCAGATAACATGGGAAAATGATAATAAGCACTGGACCAGACAATCCCCTCCCTGTGAAATGATTTCATTCCAGATTCTCACTTTCTAAAAAACAACTGTCACGGGGAACAGTTAAAACACGAAACGGAGAGAAAAAGAGACAGAGAACGAGACAGGAAGAGTCAGAAAGCGGGTCCATGTCTTGGGGATGCTTTAGCTTATGCGATTTCCATTCACATTGAGCACAGTTCTAGACAGTAAGCGCTGTGTACGCGCCCTGAAGCGTGGCTCAGTGGAAAGAGCACGGGCTTTGGAGTCAGAGGTCATGAGTTCGAATCCCGGCTCTGCCACTTGTCAGCTGTGGGACTGTGGGCAAGTCGCTTCACTTCTCTGTGCCTCAGTTACCTCATCTGGAAAATGGGGATTAAGACTGTGAGCCCCACGTGGGACAACTGATTCCCCTGCGTCTACACGTGGGACAACCTGATGACCCTGTATCTCCCCCAGCGCTTAGAACAGTGCTCTGCACATAGTAAGCGCTTAACAAATACCAACATTATGTATGTGAATGGCGTGTGCGGGTGGGAGCATATGTGCTCCGTGTCCGTTAGCACCACTGTTCTCCCCCAAGAGCTTAGTATAATGTTCTGCTTAGAATAAGGGCTTAATAAATATTAGTTTATTATTACAGGGTAGGGGGAGGGCAGACTGTCTAATAAGCACCTCACGTCTCCGGCATGGAATTAAGTGAGAGAAAATAGGGGTGCATAATATGCTGACCTCTGCCTGGTGCACCATCGGGGTATAGCTGTAGATTGGATGGTTGACCAGCCCTCCTGGGATTCTGCCAATCCCATGGCTGCTTTTCCCTCTCTCCCCCGCTCTCCCGCCTCTCTCCCCGCAACTTCTCCCGAGCGCTTAGTTCAGTGTTCTGCACCTAGTGAGTGCTCAATAAATACAACTGATCGATTGATCTATCTCCTCACTGGCTTGAAGAGGCAACCGGGAGGAAATCGGGGAAGGAGAAAGTCGAAGGAGCGGCTTCCCTAGGAGTGATTTTCCGCTCAATTCTAGGAAACCCCTACTGCAAGTGGAGGGAAGGGAGAGAGAAGAGGAAGGCTCTATTCCCTTTGGAAGCCTTGGATTCTTTTCCCCAGCTAGCTCTCCCTCTGCTCCGTCCTTACACCCCAATCGGTGACCTTTGGACATTTGATATTCTCCCCAGTGCTACAGCACTTACGAACGTATCTTTAAACTATATATCACATATTATATTACGTATTACATAATACATTATATCACTTTTATTCACATTAATGTCTGGCTCCCCCTTTAGACTGAAAGCTTGTTATGGGCAGTGAAAGTAACTGCTAATTCTGTGGTCTTGTACTCTCCTGAACTCTGCAAAAAATAAGCTCTCAATGAACGCAATTGATTGATTGATCGACTGGACTCCACGTGAGAAGATGGCACGTGCCAATTCACACACACCGTAGAATTCTATTGTTCCAGTAAGGACGTCTCATGTTGAGCTGGAGAGAGTTTTTTTTTTCCATGTTTTGTATTTCCATTTATAAAGTTTTGCTACTCCTCTTTGTTTGCAATACTGCCTTCCAAGTATTAAAATAGCATCTCGTTTTCATTTTATTCTTTTTCCATTTGGCAAGCAGAGATTCATTTCCTGTCTTCGATATGAGGGCTCCAGCCAATATGGCAGAAGACTTTATCTCTCTTTGTTACTCTCTTTTTCTCACTCTTTCTTTCTCCTTTGTTCTGTCCTTTCTGTTTTTTTTCTTTCCTTCCATTCCCATTCTCTCTTCTTTTCCACGTCCCTTTCTCTTCCCCCTTCTTTTCTCTTTGTCTGAAAATTCCCGGGAGCAAAATGACAAATCTGGCACTGGATTTCCTTCCCTGTTCAGGTTTCCTCTCATGACTGATTCTGAGATCATATGTATTTCAGCCTCTTCCCTTCTCTCTTCCCCAAGTATGTGGCACTAAGGTACTCTTCCCCCACTAGGCAGGGGACGTTGGCTCGTTGATTCTGCCTCTGCAGGTGCAGACGGCCCTAAAGGCTAACTACTTGGAAAGCACCGCATAGTAGATAGAGCGCGGGCCCGGGAGTCAGAAGATCATGGGTTCTCATTCCTCCACTGCCACTTGTCTGCTGTGTGACCTTGGGCAAGTCACTTCACTTCTCTGTGCCTCAGTTACCTCATCTGTAAAATAGATATCCAGGTTGTGAGCCTCACGTAGGACAGGGAGTGCGTTCAACCCAATTTGCTTGTATCTCCGCAAGCACTTAGTACAGTGCCTGGCACACAGTAAGTGCTTAACCAATACCATCATTTTTATTATTATTACCCTTCACAATGAGTCGGGGATGAATCTAGGGTACTAGAAGACTCCCTGAACCTCCTCATGTTCCTGTCTACTCTCTTTAGGAGCAGTGTGGCCTAGTGGAAAGAGCACGGGGCCTGTGGGAGTCAGAGGACCTGGGTTCTAATTCTCACGCTGCCACCTGTCTGCTGCGTGACCTTGGGCAACTCGCTTAACTTCTCTGGGCATCAGTTCCCTCACCTGCAAAATGGGGAATCGATACCTGTTCTCCCCCCAACTCCTTAGACTGAGCCCCACATGGCCCCCGATCATCTTGAATCTACCCCAGAGTTTAGTACAACGCTTGGCACATAGTAAGCGCTTAACAAATACCGCAATTATCAAAAGCATTATCACAATACACCACTGCTGGTCCCAGCGAGGAGTATACAATTAGCTGTAATTATATAATAATAATGTTGGTATTTGTTAAGCGCTTGCTCTGTGCAGAGCACTGTTCTAAACACTGGGGTAGATACAGGGTAATCAGGCTGTCCAACATCAGGCTCACAGTTAATCCCCATTTTCCCGATGAGGTAACTGAGGCACAGAGAAGTGAAGTGCCTTGCCCACAGCCACACAGCTGACAAGTGGCAGAGCCGGGATTCGAACCCTTGGCCTCTGACTCCCAAGCCCGGGCTCTTTCCATTGAGCCACGCTGCTTCTTATGCTTTGGATCAACCTTACTGACTACTTTTTGAGGGCTGCCCAGGACCGTAGATGGCAAAGATTCCCCCCTCTATTCTCTGCCTTTTTCTCCACTGGAAGTTGGTTTCACCGTGATTGCAAATAATCACTAGTGGGGCAGCAGCAGTTCATCTATCTGTCCGTTCCACCGTCACCCTGTCGAAGAGGCAGAAGAGAGGCAATAGCATCCTTGATCGCTTCTCCCCAAATTGACCTCAAGAAAAATCTGGGGAGTCATGAGACTAGGGTTCTAATTCCAGCTCTGCCATTTTTTCTTTAAGGCATTTATTAAACGCTTACTATGTGTCAGGCACCATGCAAACCGCTGAGATAGATACAGGATAATCGGGTTGGACTGTCTCTGTTCCAAAATGGGCTCCCCACCTCAATCCCTATTTTACAGACGCGGTAACTGAGGGATGGAGAAATTAAGTGACATTCCCAAGGTCACACAGCAGGTGAGTGGAAGATCCGGGATTGGAACCCAGATCCTTCTGATGCCCTGGCCCGGGATCTCTCCACTAGGTCTTGCTTCTTCTCTAGCGCAGGGTGCGACCTTGGGTAAGTCACTTAACTTCTCTGGGCCTGAGTTACTTCATCTGTAAAATGGGAATTCAGTACCCATCATCCCACCCTTCTAGACGACGAGCCATCCAGTATGGCACAGGGACTATGTCCTATCTGATGGCACTGAATCTTCCCCAGCGCTAAGGACAATTCTTGAGCCAGATTAAACCCTTCACAAACAATGCAATTATGAGATTTAAGTCTTTTCTAATGCAACATCCCCATCCTGGGTGTAACTAAGGGATACACTGCCCCCTTCCCACTCCGCATTTACGCCCATGAAAATATGCCCGATGTTCCGTTCCGTCCTCTGTGGGGGAGGAAGAGAAGAGGCCCTTTATTTAGCCAGTGCACTTGGCAAAAACTTCCTTTTGCTTCCACTCTCCTTCCCCGACTCCCCCGTCCACATTTGTCTTGTGCAACAGCGAATGTCTTTTTTGAAGTGTCTGCACATTCGCTGGAATGAAAGCTGCTCTGGGGAAGCTATTTTTGCACAGGAGAGGAGGTTGCTTCACAATGACACTTATCTCCCCGACACCATGCAAGGCCCCCATATCTCTGTTCGAGCAGAAAAATCACACTTTGTCCCAACCGGCCAATTTCAGCGCGTTCGACCTGGATCTCGACCAAGAACGTGTTTGCTTCGTCCCGGCTGCCCCGGCGGAGGAAGTGAGTACCCGGCTCTTCCACGCTGGGCCTCTCACAGTGGAGGGTCACCCCCCAATGTCCCCCTTCTCTGACCTTTTGATCTAATCTATTTTTAAACCGCTCAAGAGGCAGGGATCTACCGCTTCCCAGGCAAAGCCAGCTCGGTTCTCTGATGTTTCTCACCATTAGGGAGTTTTTTGGATTTTTTTTTTCCAAAAAAAAATTTTCTCTTCCCTTATCAACATCCCATTGTGCCATGCAAAATCTGAGATGTGTCGGTGTTTGAACTGGTCCAATATCTGGGCCTCCTGACCCTATCCTCCCTCCTGTGTGGCTCAACTGAGTTGTCAGCTTTCTTCTTCTTTAATATTCCCTCATACATCAGTCCATCCTTGTCTTGATCATTTTTGTATGCTATCCTTTTTTACTGAGCCCACTAATTTTTTTACATCTTCCTGGGGTCGCGAAGCCCAACCTTCTGAATATTCTATCCAAAGACCCAGGACCTTGGAGCATGGCGTAGGGGATAGAGCACGGGCCTGGGAGTCGGAAGGTCATTCGGTTCTAATCCCGACTCGGCCACTTGTCTTCCACGTGGCCTTAGGCAAGTCACTTCATTCACCTCTCTGGGCATCAGTTACCTTATCTGTAAAATGGGGAGGAACACTGTGAGCTGCATGTGGGAGAGGGACTTTGTCCAACTCGATTTGCTTCTATCCACCCCAACGCTTAGTACCAGCGCCTGCACAAAGTGAGCGCTTAACAAACACCGCAGTTATTAGTATTAGCCCTGAATCATAGATTGAAGTCTACTTTACCTCTTGTCTTAGAGCCTGGGTACTGATTAAGCACTTATATGCCAAGCACTGTGCTGAGTGCCATGGCAGATAAGCATGAGACACAGTCCCCGTCCCACACAGGGCTTATAGTCTGAGAGGAAGAACAGGTATTTTAATGCCATTTTACACATGGGGGAATTGAGGCACAGAGAGGTTATGCAATGCGCCCAAGGTCACACAGTGGCACACCTGGGTCTAGAACCCAGATTTCCTCGTTTCCATTAGGCCATTCCGTGCATCTCTGATCCACTCATATCCCGAAAAGAGCATCTTAGAGCACAAGCCTGGGAGTCAGAAGGACCTGGGTTCCAATCCTGGCTCCTCCATTTGTCTGCTGTGGGACCTTGGACGTCACAACTACTCTGTGCCTCAGTTCCCTCATCTGTAAAATGGGGATTAAGACTCTGAGTCCCATGTGGGACACGGACTGTGTCCAATCTGCTTAACTCATATCTACCCCAGCGCTTAGAACAGTGCCTGGCACATAGTAGGCTCTTAACCAATATCAGAAAACAAACAAATCATTCCCTAGAGCAAAAAATGTTTAGCATCTCTTTCAACATTATTATTTTCTAGGTCTCGGTCATCTAACCCTCTAACCCTCATTCCTTCTTGAATATCTTCAGGTTGGATCTATCTTTCCCTGGTGCACGGATTGACATTTTTCCAAGTTGAATCTTAGTTTGCTGTTTCTGGCCCATATTTCTCCCTCCTTCAGTCCCACCGATCTCCATTCTCAGACCGTCATCTGCAAATTTCATTAACACGCTGTTTACTCCGTCTCACAGACCACAGATAGGACGTTAAACAAGCCTGAACCTAGCAGAACTCCTGAAATGCCTATGCATACACCCCTGCCCTTAGATCCTTGGCTATTTATCATTGCCCTTTATTTACAACATTTTAACTACTTATTCAGGCGTGAAGGAAGAGAAAGAAAAAGGACAAACGAAAGGAAACCTCACATGACCCTTGTTCCTCCCTCTTCTCTAGGTCTTTCTGCAAGTCAACTGGGTTACTATAGTTCAAGAGGATTGGGCTGGCTGACTGTTCTTGGCAAAGGGAAATCTGCTAAGTTTTGAACCGGCTTTAAGCTTGCCTGCTTCTGCAGAGCAACTCTGAGGTTGAGCAACTTCCTTGAGAGACGGAACCATTTTAGTCTTCAACTCTATGCAGGCGGCTGGGAAGGATGAAGAAAAAAAGGCCAGAGTCAGCTATGGTGACGATATTTCTCCCCTGCCTCTCCGCTCCCTCTAGACTGTAAGCTCCCGCTAGACTGTAAGCTCACTGTGGGCAGGGAATGTATCTGTTTATTGTATGGTTCTCTCCCAAGCGCTTAGTACAGTGCTCTGCGCACAGTAAGTGCTCAATGAATATGAGTTAGTGAATGAACGAAAGCACGTGTAGGGGGGTAGACGTAAATATTCGATAGATGATGGGCTCACAACAGTACGCGTTATGATGATGAATGCATTTGTGAAGTGCTTATTGTGTGTCAAGCACAGTACTAAGCACTGGAGTAGATACAAGCTAATCGGGTCGGACACGGTCCCTGTCCCACGTGAGGCTCACAGGCTTCACCCCCATTTTCCAGATGAGGTAACTGAGGCTCAGAGAAGTGAAGTGATTGGCCCAAGGTCACACAGAAGACAAGTGGCAGAGCGGGGATTAGAACCCAGGACCTTCGGACCGTGCCGCTTCCCTGGATTAGCCCTGAGTGGTCTTGCCTCGCCACAGGGCGACGCTGGGGGAAAAAGAGCCCTGTGAATCCAGTACGACCCCGGGCCCTCTCACCACTTCACGGTCGATTTTGGAATTTGCTATTAGCGTCTCTAGTATATGAAACCCCAGTACACACAGAGAAGCAACATGACCTAGTGGAAAGGGCATAGGCCCGAGAGTCAGAGGACCTGGGTTCTTACGCGGGTTCAGCTACGTACATACAGTGTGATCTTGGCCAAGTCACCTGTGTAGAGGACTTATGTACATAGCTGCGATTTAGCTCCCTCTCTAGACCGTGAGCTCATTGTGAGCAGGGAAAATACCCGTTATATTGTTACACTGTGCTCTCCCAAGAGCTTAGTACAGTGATCTGAACACAGTAAGTGCTCAATAAATACGACTGACTGACAACTTCTCTGTGCCTCAGGTCCCTCACCTGCAAAATGGGGATCCGATATCTATTTTCCCTCCTACTTAGACAATGAGCCCTACGTGGGACCTGATTATCTTGTATCCACCCCAGTGCTTAGAACTGTGCTTTGCCCATAGTAAGTGCTTAAAAAATGCCGTCATCATCATCATCATCATCATTATTATTATCTTGTATCTGTCCCAGAACTTACAGTGCTTGGCATATAGAAGCGCTTAAGAGATACCAGAATTATCATTTTGATTACTTTCATGGTTCTCCTAAAATAAGGAGGTGCGTTGTTGCCGAATCCTGCATTAAGGAAAATCCACCAGTCAGACATCATGCAATGTGCAGTGTAGCCTAGTGGATAGAGTACGGGCCTGGGAGTCAGAAGACCTGGCTTCCAATCCCAGCTCTGCCACGTGGCTGCTGTGTGAATCTGAGCACGTCACTTAACTTCTCTGTGCCTCGGATTCCTCATTTATAAAACGGGAATTCGATACGTGTTCTTCCTCCTAGTGAGCCCCATGTGGGACAGGGACTGTGTCTGACATGATTACCTTGTGTCTATGCCAGTACATCATAAGTGAATAACAAATATCATAAATATTATTATGTACCAAGTGTTCTTCCCACACCACATCATGCTATATCCAAACACGTTAGCGGAGATAGTAAAACCTTTCTTAATTCCCCAACAGCAATTTAGCCAAAAAGCAATCGATCGGTGGTGCTTTTTGAGATCTTACAATGTGCTGAGCACTGTACTAAGCACGTGGGAGAGTACAATACAAGAGAATTACAAGACCGGCTCTTCCCAGCTCACAGCGAGTTAACAGTCTAGAGGTAGGATATAGACATTAATATAAATCAATACTTTATAATATATGATTTAAAGATATGTACATAACTCCACGGATACACTACCAGAACGGCTGCAGATGGAGGCAAGGCATTCTGGGAGAGATGTGTCCGTGGCGTCGCTCCGGGTCGGAGAGGACTCGGCAGCCCAAGACGAAACGAGACAAAAGTGCTGTGGGGTAAAGGCTGGGGTGAATATCAAATGCTCCAAGGTCACAGAGTCACAAGTCACAGATGACGCTGAAAGGAGATGGAACCAGGAAAAAAAGGACTTAATTGGGGAAGGTCTCCTGGAGGAGATGTGACCTTAAGAATCGTAGTGAAAACACACGTCGGATTATTCAAGCAAATGATAGTGTTCATTAAGCCTTTGCTCGCTGTTGAGCACTGTATCAAACGCTTTGAGAGTACGACGCAGTTATTAGACATGATCTCTGCCATCAGGGAACTTACAATCTAGCTAGGGTGACAGACGCTAGACTGTGAGCCCGTTGTCGGGTAGGATCGTCTCTTCTCGTTGCCGAATTGTACTTTCCAAGTGTTTAATACAGTGTCTTGCACACAGTAAGTGCTTAATAAATACGACTGAATGAATGAATGCTAACACAAATTTCAGATAGGGGGAAGAAGAGTTTAAAGATGTGTACATTATGTTCTACTGGGGAAAGAACCGAAGTTCTTAGGAGATGAGCAGCTTAGTTTAGAGGAGCCATGGGAGTGCTGAAGTGGCAATAGATAGGGAAAGGAAAGTTCATCGGAGAAGGCCTCTCGGACGAGATGTGACTTTATAACGGCTCTGGAGATGGAGGGAGTAGTGATCAGCTACAGTGCTCGGTGATTAGAACGGTGCTCGGCACAGGGTAAGCGCTTCACGAATACCATTACTATTATCAGCTGGATGTGAAGAGGGGAGGAGTCTTGGCAAGAGGCTGTGAGCAAGAGATTGACAATACATGAAAATGAGAAAAGAGAGTAGGCTGGCTCTAGAAGGGCAAAGTGTTAAGCCTGGTGTCGGGGGCAGGGGAAAGGAGTGAGGCTAAGTAGTGGGGACAAAACCGATCAAATATTTTAAAGCTGAGGGTGAGGAGTTTCTGTTTGATGCAGAAGAGGGTTGGCGACCGTTGGGAGTTTCTGAGGAGTAGTGAGATTTGCGTTAGAAAAATGATCTGGGCAACAGAGTGGAGTATGGACTGGAAAGGGGAGGAGCTGGAGGTAGAGAGATGGGAGAGGAGGCCGATGGAGGAGTTGAGATAGGGTATGATGACGATGACGGTATTTGTTAAGTGCTTACTATTGCCAAGCATTGTTCTGAGCACTGGGGTAGACGCACACTATCAGGTTGGCGTGCTTGGACCAGACTAGTGGATGAAAAGGAAGGGGTGAAGGAGCATGGCCTCGTGGAAAAAGCAAGGATCTGGGAGTTAGAGGACTTGGGTTTTCATTTTGGCTCCACCGCTTGTCTGCTGTGAGACCTTGGGCAAGCCACTTAACTTCTCTGTGCCTCTGTTTGCTCACCTGTAAAATGGGGATTCTCAATCAATGGAATTTATTGAGTGCTTACTATATGCAGAGCACTGAACTAAGCATTTGGGAAAGTACAAGACAATGGAATTAGCAGCCACATTCATTCCCTGCCCATAACAAATTTACAGTCTGGAGGGATTAACCTGCTTAACTTGTAACTACCCCAGCACTTAGTACAGTGCCCGGCACAACGAAAGCGCTTAACAAATACCATAAAAAGCAAAACAAACCTCACTCAGCTATTTATGACATTGCTCTCCCACAACAGGCAGTTTCACACATCTAGTCCCGGCTACAACCCTCAGTTCTTTCTTGGTCATCTCTGGTATTGGCCGGGAAACAGCGCAGAGATCGGCTGATAATTTCTAACCCTCATCGGTGCCAACTGATTTAACTTTATCCACTCAAACTCCGAGGTTGTATGTTCAAAACAAACAAAAGGAAACGCTTCTTCACGCAGCCGGTGGAAAGCATATGGAATTTGTTACCACAGGAAATTTGGCAGTCCAAAAATAATCCCTTCAAGAGAGATTGGAGAAAATTCACGGTTGAGAGGTTCATAACTGGCTACTAGAGGGAAGGGAAAGTGGGTGTTTTAGGAGGGAAATTCAAGGTTGCATCCCAAACCGTGAAGAATGAATGGCAATGTTCAAGCCTCCTAGAACGTGGTAGGTGCTTAGTGAATATTTTTATTATTGTTGTTGCTATTTTGTTATCTTCAACATCATCATCATCATCATCCAGTGGACACAGTAAGTCAGAAGACTTGGCTGGAGAGACCAAAAATGTCAGGCCTCATATTTGTATGTCCTGCCTCAGAACAATACTTTACCTCAACTCCGAATAAGCAATAAAATGACCAGATCTGCACTTCCCAAAGTTTTGCTCTTCCTGTGCACCCACTGATGGAGGTGGAAATAAGCAACGGCATCACCAAAAAAAACATTAAGAGAAAAAAAAATGCAAAAGGGCCAGATTGGTTCATTCATTCATTCAATCAATCGTATTCATTGAGCATTTACTGGATGCAAAGCACTGTACTAAGCGCTTGGGAGTGTATAACAACCAATAGACATAGTGCCTAATCCTAATGAGCTCACGGTCAAGGTCTTTCTGATACCCAGACCTGTGCTCTATCCACTGGGCCACGATGCCCCTCCAGGAGGTTGATTTTAGGTTGTCACCCCACTGAAATTTCTTGGAATGAGGTGGTGGGAAATGTTATCTTCAATAAGCACACAAGCTACAGAGATGAGCTGTGCGTGTCTGTGTGTGTGTCTGAAAGAGTATACAGATCCTGAAGTGACAATCCTTTCGGGGCAGCCTTGACGTCTCCTTTTAAACGGGGCTAATTCGGTGGCACGTGGCAGGAGTGGCCAAATCATGGTACGGGAGCCACAGTCGTGGCCTAGAGGACTGAGCACGGACCTGGGAATCGGAAGGCTCCGCCACCTGTCTGCTGTGTGGCCTTGGGCGAGTCACTTCACTAATGATTAGAACAGTGTTTGGCACATAGTAGGCACTTAACAAATACCAACATTATTATTATTCTTCTTCTCTGGGCCTCAGTTCCCTGATCTGTAAAATGGGGATTGAGACTGTGACAGGGACCGTGTCCAACCTGACCAGGTTGTATCTACCCCAGCACTTAGAACAGTGCTTGACACACAGCAAGCACTTAACAAATACCATCATTATTATTCATCTGCTCTGCCATGCAGGTCATGCACATATGCTTTACGATTACTTTGTTTCTACTTTTCTATTTCACTATTCCCATTTATTCTCATCCTCTAGACAGGTAGCTCCTTCGGGGCAGGGAATCTGTCTACCTAGTCTGATATATTATACTCTCCCAAGTGCTTAGTACAGTGCTCTGCCTGGACTAAGCGACTGATAAATATCATTTATGGATTGATTATTTTGCCATAGCAGAGGTGGACTGCGGGGTGCCTTCGTTCCAGCCTTTTGTGCAGGATTGGCCCTCTTCCCTCCCAAGGTGGGTCTGGGCAGTGGGTGGAGGCGGGGAGGGAAGAAGAGGGTTAGGGGCTTCAGCCTGGGCCCCTCCCCAATCCCTTGCCCAGCTGTTTCTTCCTCTCTGCCCCTGCCAACCCAACAGGAACACCTGCTGTGTGCCACTTCATTCAGCTGAGCGTTTACTGTGTGCAGAACACTGTACTAAGCCCTCGGGAGAGTACAATATAATAACAGACACATTACTCCCCACCCACAACCCTTCCCTCCTACCACCCTCCCGACTGTTTTGTCACCCTTCCAGTTGAAGAAATCTCTTTGATCTGTGCTTCTCTGCAAGATTATGCTCTTGATTTTTCTCTCTTCCATTCATGAGGCTTGGCCATCCTCGTCCACCGTGACCTACCAGAATCCCATCGGTCTCAGCCAGATCTATCCCAAGCCCCGGCTCTTTTTTTCCTCCTTCTCATCTCCTTCTGTTGCTATCAATAGACTGAGACAGTCCAGACGTCTTCCCCGAGCAGGCCTACTCAGGCTTCAATTCCCTGCAAGACCAGCAAGCGATAGTAACGTCTTCACAGACAACGACTCTCCCCTGCTTCAAAGCCTTATCGAAGGCACATCTCCTCCAAGACTCCTTCCTTGACTAAGCGCTCCTTTCCTCTTCTCCCACCCACTTCTGCGTCACCCTGACCTGCTCCTTTTATTCATCCCCCCTCCCAGCCCCACAGCACTTATGTCCACATTCGTAATTTATTTACTGATGTCTGTCACCCCCTCCAGACTGTAAGGTCGTTGTGGGTAGGGAGCGTACCTGTTGACTGTTGTACTCTCCCAAGTGCTTAGTACAGTGCTCCGCACAAAGTAAGCGCTCAATAAATACACTTGACTGACACTGCACTTTCTCATTTGCCTCCGCTGCCTGATTTCCATTGGGCAAATCCCGATTCCTGGTAGGCCATGGACAAATGGACTGCTCGATGGGTTTGGGGGCTGAAAATAGACTCCCTGACTACATCGCAGAGGGTCTCCTCCTTTTAGATCATCTCACAGAAACCTAGCTGCTTGAGCAGCCTCCTGGTCTCTCGGTTTGCTCGGGGACAGTCGGGAAACGAGAGCTTCAAGTTGTTATTGCCAGAGAATGGGAGAGAGCCAGACCCTTCGAAAGGAGAAAGGACAGAGTCGGGTGCTTTTGGTGTGGAATCTTGGTCTCTGGCCACCCCACAGAGTGTCACGCTGTCTCGGATGCAGCTGGGTAACGGAGGAGGTGTCAGCGTACAGAGACGAGACCTTCCAGAGAAAAATTGCCAGCGTTTGATTTCTGCCGTTCTTCGATTCTTCTTCTCGGAAAAGTCAATGAGAATCTCATGACTAAAACCTCACAGAGCTTTTGGAAAACATTCCCCCGCATGTGCAGTCGAGGAGCAGCTGATGCCTCGAGGAACAATTTCCAAAGAGTCTATTTACCAACAGTCTCGCCTCCGTTATCTGTCTCGGGGTCAGAGCTTGTTGGGTGAGAGTCTGTGAAGGTTCGGTCTGTTTAAGTTTTGTTTCAGTGCATTGGTACTTGCTCTGTGACCTCCTCTCACCTCCTTCCTCACCTGGGTGGATCGTTCCCAGAACAAGTTTCCAGAACAGAAAGTGGACAATTAACAATAATAACAACCATTTATTGTTACTGTGGTTTTTGTTAAGATCTTACTATATGCTAAAGACTACTAAACGCTGGGGTAGACATGGGGCTCACTGCCTGAGTAGGAGGGAGAACAGGTGTTGAATCCCCATTTTGCAGATGAGGGAACTGAGACACAGATAAATATATAATAATTAATGATCGTCCTACTACAACGCAGCCTACTCACTTCACTCCTCTAATGCTAGCCTTCTCACTGAACCTTGATCTCATCTATCTCACCACCAACCTCTCACCCACATCCCGCCTCTGGCCTGGAATGCCCTCTCTCTTCATATCCAACAGACAATTACTGTTCCCACCTTCAAAGCTTCGTTAAAGGCGTATCTCTTCCAAAACGCCTTCCCTGACTAAGCCCTCCTTTCCTCTTCTCCCATCCCCTTCTGTATCACCCTTTCTCCCTTAATTCAGCCCCTTCCCAGCACCACAGCACTTACCTACATATCTTTAATTTTCTTTATATTGATGTCTGTCTCCCTCTCTAGACGGGTAAACTCACTGTGGGGAGGGAATATGGCCGATACATTATTACATCGTATTCTTCCAGGTGCTTAATACAGTGCTCTGCACACAGTGAGCACTCAATAAATATGATTGATCATCTAGATAATATCCCCTTGGATATTATATCCTTGGCCTTCTAGATAATATCCCCTTTGCAGTACTGTCCCTAGAATGAATCCTTTCTTCAAAATCATTTCGGGAGAGATATTTATTGAAGGTGCCTGAAGATACTCCAGAATGCTCTTTCCTGGAAGTACAAAAGAACGACAAGCCTCTGGGCTTGCCAATATGGCAATTTTCCCTACACAGAGGCCTCAATGGGCCTCTGTTCTGTGAGGACCAATCTTTTGGTAACAATTAGCTATGGATCTCCAAATTACATGAACAAGTATCAGGAGGCACATAAAAATCTCCAGCTGAACACAGAACATATGGGATTAAACTGATTCCATGGTTAGCTGTGCTTGAGGTTTAGGATAATAGTGGCCAACTCAGGGACCTGCCTCTCTGAAGAAAGAAGGATTTAATTTTTTTTCACCCAGAACCCAGTGGAATGTTCACTAGAGAAATCTCACCTCACCTTGGTTTTGATGTGTAAATATCTATAATTCTATTTATTCATACTGATGCCTGTTGACTTGTTTTGATGTCTGTCTTCTGTCTTCTAGACCGTAAGCCCGGTGTGGGCAGGGATTGTCTCTCTTTATTGCTGAATTGTACTTTCCGAGTGCTTAGTACAGTGCCCTGCAAACAGTGAGTGCTCAATAGATTCGATCGAATGAATGAATGAATGAATGGCTTCCTCTTGTTTCACAGGCTCTACAAGCTTACTTTTGGCAAACAAGTTCTCTTCACCGTGAGCACCAAATGGTGTCAGGTCAGAAAGAAGGCTGGGACAACGATAACGGAAGGCAGGGTAGCTTACTGGATAGAGCGCAGGTCTGGGAGCCACGAGACATGGGTTCTAATCCGGGTCCTCCACTTACCTTTTTGTGACTTTGTGCAAGTCTCTTAATTTCTCTGTGCCTCAGTGTCTTCATCTGTTGGATATCACTGTCTCCCTTGCTTTCCCTCCCTCCTAGACTGGAAGCTCCATGTGGGATAGGAACTGTTCTGGATATGATTAACTTGACTCTGCCCCAGAGTTTAGCAGAGTGCTTGGCATTTTATTGATAATAATAATAATAAGCATGACATTTATGTGCTTACTATGTGCCAACCACTGGGCTTAGAACAGTGTTGGCACATAGTAAGTGCTTAACAAATACCATAATTATTATACATGCTGGGGAAGATATAAGATAATCAGTTAGGAAACAGTCACTATCACACATGGGGCTCACGGTCTTAATCCCAATTTTACAGATGAGATAACTGAAGCACAGAGAAGTTAAGTGACTTCCACAAGGTCTTCCAGTAGACAAGTGAAATGAACTAATGTGAGAGCACTTTGGTAATAGATGCACTAAAACAAACCCGAAGAAGCGTGGCATAGTGGCTACAGCACGGAGTCAGAAGGTCACGGGTTCTAATCCCCGCACCACCACTTGTCTGCTGTGCCACCTTGGGCAAGTCACTTTACTTCTCTGTGCCTCAGTTGCCTCTTCTGTAAAGTGGGGATTGAGACTGTGAGCCCAATGTGGGACAGGAACTGTGTTCAACCCAATTTCCTTGTATCCACCCCAGTGCTTAGTAGAGTGCCTGGCACATAGTAAGCGCTTAACAAATACTATAATGATCATTATTATAATTATTATTAAGTGGCAGAGCCACTTTAAAATATGTTATCAGGAAAAAAGGATATGCAGTTTCCAACAGCAAAAGCACCAGACACATAGGAGGTACTATGGAGTGACCAGGTGTGGAACAGAGCTGCAAACTGACAAGACCCCAGCTATTTAATAACTCCCCCAAAACATTCCAACCAGGAAGTCAGGGACTCTGATTCGAGTTGAAAATTCTGGAGGCACCAGTGCCAAATTTACATTTTAGGAGCCGGGGTGACAAGGAGACAGGAATTTGAATGGGAATGAGGCCTGCAAAAGGATTCAAAGAGCTACTTGATCAGGAGTCACCAATTCAGAGTTTTTCATCCCTAATGGGAAGCTCTCCAGGACTTATCAGAGACCTAGGGTTATGGGAGACTGAAAGACGAGTTCAAAAATCTGTGAGGGCGCTAGGCCCTGTCACCTTTGTCGACAGCGAGCCTGAGGAAGCCTGAAGGGGAAGGAGAAAGAAATGAGCAAGGACTTGCATTTAAAGGACAAAAGTATTTTATTTAATGTTCACCTCTCCAACTAGATTGTAAGCTCCTTGTGGGCGGGAATCCGGTCTACCAGTCTAATGCATTTTCCTCTCTCAAGTGCTTTTTAATACTAATAATAAAACTCTGGTATTTGTTAAGCACTTACTATGTGCCAGACACTGTATTAAGTGAATACAAGCAAATCGGGTTTGGATACAGTCCCTGTCCCAAGTAGGGCTCACAATCTTCATCCCCATTTTAAGGATGAGGGAACTGAGGCCCAGATCAACTGCAGACAAGTGGCTGAGCCATGGTTAAAACCCATGACCCTCTGACTCCCGGGCCCGTGCTCTGTCCGCTACGCCACGCTGCTTCCCACTGTGTGCGGCACAATGCTCTGTACATAATAAGCACTCAATTAATACCATCCCTTGATGGATATGCATTTTATCTGTCTTTCTCATGTACAGCGGGTTTATCTTGGTCACCACCCAATTTTAAGCGACACATAAAACACTGGGGATCATGCTACAAAATCTACTTCCTCTAATATCAGCCACCCAAGAGGATAAAAGCCTGAAACCTTAGGAAGATCTTGAAGATCAACAGACTCAGACCTAGCCTGAAAAAAATAAGGAAGACGCACATGCCGACAAGGGCCCTTTTGGAAGAATTAAAGTCCACTGGATTAGCCAATCAGATTGCACGAGTCATATCACAGTATCACATTCAGCTTTTAATTTACTTTATTTACTCAAACATACGTGACTTTGTTGTCAGCTGGTTATTTGGCAGTGAAATTAAATCTGAGCCTAGTGTGTGGGTCAAAGTTGCTTGAAAGAAAAAACCACGGGCAACAAAAAAAGACTAAACCCAAATAAATAGTATGTCTCTAGCGAAATGTTACCTTTGATCCTTTCTTACTCCCTCGTTTTAATACGAGAGTAAAACAACAACAGTTACAATATGCTGTAAAATCCAAACGGCAACACGGAGGTTCCGGAATTAAACAAAAGCCCGTGATTAGGACAGGAGCCTCTAGGTTAAATGGTCCACTTTGGCCCAGAGTTCGGGAGGTGCTATTTGACTCCCAGAGAGGGCTGTGCTGTCGATACCAACTCAGCCCCACTGGTCTGACCCTTCGATCGATCAATCAATTGCATTTACGGAGCGCTTACTGAGTGCAGAGCACTGTACTAAGCACCTGGGAGACTACAGTAAAACAATATAACAGACACATTCCCTGGTCACCACCAACTTAGTCTAGAGGGGGAGACAGATATAAAAATAGTTGAATTACGAATATGTACATAAGTACCGTGGGGCCGGGAGGGGGGATGAACAAAGGGAGAAAGTCAAGGTGACCAAGATGGGAGTGGAAGAATAGAGGGGTTAGTCAGGGAAGGCCTCTTGGAGGAGATGTGCCTTCAATAGGCTTTGATGTGGGGGAGAATAATTGTTTGTCGGATATGAAGAGGGAGGGCGTTCCATGCCGGAGGCAGGACGTGGGAGAGAGGTCAGTGGCGAGATAGAAGAATTGGAGGTAGAGTGAGAAGTTTAGCGCTAGAGGAGTGAAGTGTGCGGACTGAGGTGTAGTAGGAGAGTAATGAGGTCAGGTAGGAGACGACTCCTCTGGGGAAGCACTTAGCACTCAGTACAGTAGTCTGCACCCAGGAAGCGCTCAATAAATACCGTTATTTAATTAGCAGGAGAGGCTGAACTCCCACAAGAGGGAGTGAACGTTGCACGAATGGAGATAATGCCAAGGGATGGGGACGAGGGGCCTCCTCTCTACGTCGAGAGCCCAGGCCGCAGACTAGAGCAGTGGCAGTAAACGCTCGGCTGTGGCAGCGCGCCCGTTACAATAATTGTGATCCTTGGGAACGGATAAAATCTTCACAGGGACTATCAAAGATACAACGGGCAGCCAAGATCAGGGCTAGGTTTCAGCCTTTACAAGACCCTCAGCTCGAAACATCAAAGACGCCTGCCCTGTCCTTTCATCCTCACCGATGTAGAGTCGGGGCTATTTGTGGTCTCACGCATCCGCGTTGCTCAAACAGAGAGGCAGCGAGTTTGACATCAGAAGCCCTCCCAGGCTTTTGAGGCACCATGGGAAAAGGAACAGGCAAGAGTGTTTCTTGCTGGTTTCAGTGGGAGAAACTGTATGACGTCGGGCGAGCCGCTTCCCTTCTCTTTGCCTCAGTTACCTCATCTGTAAAATGGAGATTGAGACTGTGAGCCCCACATGGGACAGGAACAGTGTCCAACTCGATTTGCTTGATCCACCCCAGCACTTAGTACAGTTCCTGGCACACAGTGGTAAGCCCTTAACAAATACCCTAATCATCATTATTATTATTATTATTCTGAGTGAAGGAAAAGCCATTTTTATCCCAACCCATGCTTTCTCCACTTTCAAGATGAAGCTAGTTGAACTCTGACCTCAGTTTTTTGTTTGTTTGTTTTTTCCCTGAGATGCCTGGTGCAACTTCCAGGGAAGAGGTTTTCTAGAACCCAGTAGATGTTCTTTGAGATCCAGCCAGCAGTGGATTTTCTCAATAAAACTGTTCCCCCTAAGTTTTATAAACATTAAACAGACGCAACTCTTTAGTTTGCAGAATGGGGCCTAGGAATGAGGAAGGTAGTACTTCTATCTGCCAGGCGGGTTAGTAAGTTCAGGAGAAAGAGAGGGTGGATAAGGGAGGGCAGTTAGAAGGGATAATGATTAGAAGCGCTCCTTGAGAAAAGGCTTGAGTCAGATCTGGGGTTGAGGAGGAACAAACGACCCCTCCATCAAACAACTCTCCATCTTCTAGGGCTTCCCCTCCACCTCGTTCATGCCAATTCCAGGACGAACAGTACTGAGCCCACTTCTGGGAATCGAAGGACCTGGGTTCTAATTCCCCTCTTTCTCACTTGCCTGCTGTGTGACCCTGGGCAAGTCATCTAACTTCTCTGGCTTTCAGTTTCCCTCATCTGCAAAATGGGATTCAATTCCTCTTCTCCCTCTCTCCGTGAAGAACAGGGATTGGGTCTGATCTGATTTCACTGTTCTTTCCCCCCACCTAAGAACAGTGTGTTAGCAGTTACTGAAGAGGCATATTAAATACTTATAATAATAATTATTATTATTTTTATCATTGCACTGTCTACCATTGCACAGGATTGGATGCCATAAGAGCTTTAAGAACAGGACCGTTGGTTTCACAGCCATCTTTCTAGTCAAATCACCAACAAATTGCATTATCAAATGGAAAAGATGAATACGTACCCACATATGCCATTCCATTGTTCAGTGTTTCTTCCAGTTAAGGAACTGTCCCACTTCCAAATCTTAACCTAGTTCTGAGATCAGGCAATGGAGAGTGTGAGTAACCTTCTTTAACAATAAAAATTGCCATATTTGTTATGAGCTCCCACGTGCCAAGCACTATATTAAGCTCCGGGGTAGATACGGTCAGATTGGACACAGTCCCTGCCCAACATGGGGCTCACAGTCTATATAGCGGGAGAAGAGGAATTGAATCCCCATTTTGCAGATGAGGAAACTGAAGCACAGAGAAGTGAGGTGACTTGCCCAGTGTCACACAGGAGGCAAGTGGCAGCTCCAGGATTAGAACTCACGTCCTCTGATATCCAGACCCGGGCTCAGTACTGTTCATCCTGGAATTAACACCAGGGAAGATGGAGGGGAAGCCCCTAGAAGGCCAAGGACTTTCCAATTCCCACCTATAGAGTTTCTTCCAGCACTTAGTACAGTGCTCAGCACAGAGTAATCTCTTTAGAAATGCAATAATTACTGCCATTACGGGAACCTACATAACTAGAACAGGGCACGTTTCTGAAAAAGCTTTCCTCTATTTGCCATTTCCTAGCCTGGGTTTGATCTTCTGCTGTTCAGGATAGATCTTTATTCAGCACCTTCTCTGAGTTTTTCTCTTCTTCCAGTAACAGAGAGGGGGAATCTGAGCGCGCGCGCGCACACACACACACACACACACGAATTGGCACATTTGTCTGGGCAAATCAAATAGGGAAAACAGCGTGGCTTAGTGAAAAGAACACGGACCTAGGAGTCGGATGACCTGGGTTCTAATCCCAGCTCTGTCAATTAATAGATTGTTGTGTGACCTTGGGCAAGTCACTTGACTTCTCTATGCCCAATTGTAAAATAGGGACTAACTACCCGTTCTCCCTCCTACTTAGACTCTGAGCCCCATGGGGGACAGGGACTGTTTCCGACAATTAATTGGACCTACCCCAACACTTAGAAAAGTGTTTGACACATGATGATGATGACGACAATGGCATTCGTTAAGTGCCAGGTGCTATGCACTCTTCTAAGCACTGGGGTAGATATGAGGTGATCGGATTGTCCCACGTGGGGCTCAAAAATCTTAATCCCCATTTTTCGGATGAGGTAACTGAGGCACAGAGAAGTTAAGCGACTTGTCCAAGGTCACACAACGAGCAATTGACAGAGCTGGGTATTAGACTCAGGTCCTCTGACTCCTAGGCCCGTGCTCTTTTCAGCAGCCCAACTCGATTTGCCCACGTCCCCGGGTGCTCTCGCCACTAGGTCAGAGAAAGCAGTTAACAAATCCATCAAAATAAAATAAAATAAAACAGACCTTGTCGAGCCGAGCATTAACATCTCACTACTGAAACTGATCTTGCAGTTTTCTCTATTCCTGGTGCCTGCTTGGATAGACACCAGTTGCATTCTCTTCCCTGAACACAGGAAGGTTTACTTTAGCCTTCAAGGGGTCATGCTAATGAGCTTACATTTTTCTTTGCTTTGTTTCATTTCCACATTCCAGTTATGTCCTTGCTTCACCTCATATGACCTTCCCCGGTATCCATCCCCAAGGACCCCCCCAATTTTATGGATACAATTATTTATGAACCCGAGAAGTTCATCAGGACCTGCAAAGCTTCAGCCTATATGTTTTAAGGAAAAAGGAGGGCAGAGGAGACAGATTCTTGGAACTAAGTTTACCCTGGTGCATTGTTCGTGTTTTGTATCCTTTATACCCTTCCTTGTTTTATTTTGGAATGGATAATCATGCTGGTTTGTTTTTGTGGCCTTTCAACTGTTTTCTTCTTTTGTTTGTTTTGTATTTTGGGGGAACAGTTGTTTTCAATAAATTCCTTTTGTTTTCTTTAAGTTGCTCAGTTATTTCAAGTTTTCTCCTCCACAGCCTTTACTTTGCATTCCTGTTACACATCCCTGACACTTTGATATTCTCCTTTACAGGAAGCAAATGCTAATGGAACGCACCCAATCACTCCCCCGGAACATACTCTCTGCTACCCAGAGAACTGATCCGGCTCAAGAAATACCATCCCCAGATTCTCTTGACTGTAAGTTCCCAATTAGACTGTGAAACTTGTTGGGGACAGGGAACATGTCCTGTCAATTCTGTCATATTGTAGTCTCCCAAACACCCAGTACAGTGCTGTTCTGTCATAATGTATTCTCCCCCAACACCCATTACAGTGCTCTGTGCACAATAAAAGCTCAATAATGATGATTTTCCCCTCAGAACCTTCATTCAAAAAGTCCAAACTGGGGCAGGTGTAACTTTGGGGCAATATTTTTTCACAAGAAAGACGCATTTTTGGGTCCTAATTGGCATGGGGCAAATCTCACCTGTATTGTCAGGCTAATGGGGCGGGACTAATAGCATATCAATTCCACCTCAGAAACCAGGAAGCTGATGCGTCCAGTTGATCGACAGGTAGGTCTTTGATCATTTCAGCTCCCAGTTCTGTTTTTCTATCCTTTACCATCCTGAGGAGTCTCCTTGGTTGACCCCAGTGGAGTTCAGGCAGCCGACAATAAAGTAAGGGGAGCAGTGTTCAGTTCCCAACACTCCTGGTTGGCAGCTGCCAACTTTTTTTTTGAATGGCATTTATTAAACTCTTACTATGTGTCAGTCACCGCACTAAGCACTGGGGTAGATGCAAGATAATCAGGTTGGACGCAGACCCTGTCCCACACAGGACTCACGGTCTCAATCCCCAATTTACAGATAAGGTAACTGAGGCCCAGAAAAGCGAAGTGACTTGCCCGAGGGTCACAGAAGCAGATAAGTGGTGGAGCCGGGATTAGAACCCAGGTCCTTCTGACTCCGGGGCCCACGCTCTATCCACTAGACCGTGATGCTTCTCGACTGGTCAACGGGGTTGATTTTGGGAGCAGTCCAGAAGCATGTTCCAGAAAGTATGCTCTCCATCTAAAATCCAAATCTGCTTGAGCTCCGGTGAAAGGCTCCCAGTCAATCTCTAATCTCTCTTTGAAATCAGAGCTGAAAATGTCTGTGCCATTCATAATAAGAAATTATGGTATTTGTTAAGCACTTACTATGTGCCGGACACTGTACTAAGTGCTGGGAAAGATACAAGATAATCAATTTAGACACAGTCCCTGTCCCCTGTGGGCTCACATTCTCAATCCCCATTTTCCAGATGAGGGAAGTGAGGCCCAGAGAAATGAAGCAACTTGCTCAGGGTCACACAGCAGGCAGGTCATAGAGCCGGGATTAGAACCCGTGACCTTCTGACTCCCAGGCTTGTGCTCTATCCACTACGCCATGCTGCTTCAGCTCATTGTGGGCAGGGAATGTGCCTGTTTATTATTATATTGTACAGTCCCAAGCGCTTAGTTCAGGGCTCGTCATAAAGTAAGTGCTCAATACATACAGTTGATGAATTTTTTGTCGTCGTTATTTCTTTTTATTTTTTCTAAAGGAGAGTTGATTTCTCTTGGGCCCAGCAATGAAAACACTATTCAGCCCCCATCCTGATTGCCCAGTAGAGGGACGGCAGGGAGGCAGTGTGGTCTAGAAAAACGACATGAGACGGGGATATGGGAGAACTGGGTTCTAGTCTCACCTTCGTTATTGACTTCCCGTGTGAACTTGACAAAGCCAATTCTCTGGGATTCTGTAAAATGGGGATAAGATACTCGTCCCACTTTTCCTTTTAGACTCTGAGCCCTATCTGCCTGACTTGATCTTCTTGGACCTACCCCAGCACTCAGTCCACCCGTGCTTTGCATCTAGTAAGCACTTGATAAATAGCTCAGACAAGGACTACGTGCTCAACCTGCCCGACTGCTCTCAAGCTTCGGCCACGGGATGGGGGCCAGGGGGGCCAGGTGCCTAAAAAGCGTCCTTGGGGGAAGCAGTGTTTCTCTAACTCTGATTTCTTGGATTCCAGAGCATTCCAAGGTTGCACTGTACCACAGTTCTCCTAAGTGAATGGGTCAGGAAAGATGTTGGCAGGGAAGACCAAATTTAGCGTGTCCGAGTATCAGGTGTGCTACTCCTGTTTTAAAAGCCCCCCGGAGGGGCATTTCTGCAGATCAGAGCGTTTCACCCATCAGCTATCAGATGGTGGCGGGTACCGGTGTCCGGAAATTTTCCCTCTGGATTCACTCCCGATTCTCAGATCCACCTGGCCTCTCCTCCTGACTTTAATATAAAACCAACATTTCAAATTGGCATTTTCTATCATTCTTCCTCCTTTTCTGCAGCTGCTTCTCCTTCTGGTTTCTGGTTTCCTGTTGCTAAACAACCTTTTTTTTTTTTCTCAAAAATCATTTCCCCACAACACGATTTGCTTTTACCTTTCTTCATGTGATAGGATCCCTTTAGTTCCACCTCATAGAGGGACAAGAAGCGTCGGCAAGACTGTGACTGTGAAACAGGTTACACTCTACCCAGAAGCTCTCCGGTGGCAGTGGCGTATCGATGGCCCTGTAGTTAAAAGGCATGTCTTTCCCTTGACAAACTCGGTGTTTCTGTTGGGATTTAATTTAGACTTAATAAAGTGCTTAATGGATCTTAATTAGACGCAAATTGAAATTAAAAACATTTTTAATGAAGTTGGATAGTGATGTGAAAGATCACCCAATTCCACTTCCATAAATATTTTCCTAATAACAAATAACCATTTCATTAACGGGGAAAAACGTTGTCGTTAAGTGTAAATTAAATTAATTTATACTTAATTTGCTCGCATACTGAACTGTATACACTAATGAAAAATATCAAAGGATTTTTTTTAAAGAGCTGTAACGGTTTGGGTAATCTTTAAAGGACAAATTAGGTTATAAAGCCCAGACGGTTTTAGTCGGTGTCAGCCGATCGGGGCCTCAAACAAGACCCGCACACCAAATCTGAATAGCCTCACCACCCTGAGAAGGCTGTGTTTCCATACAAAAAGTGATCGGGTTCACGTCAGTATTTCCTTCTGTTTGTCCCTGAAAGCACCATGTGTTCAATTCCCTGGGGTCTGATCATTTTTCCAACCCAGGAGATAGTACATTTCTCCCTTTGAGCTTCTATTCCCTTCAGTGGTAATTCTACTTAGATGGCTGCTGAGGTGACTTGGTGGAACTTTTATTTGGGGGCCATCCGCGACTGTGTATTAAAGTTGGTACCATCAGTCAGTCGATCGATCGATGGTATTTATTGAAAACTTACTATGCGCAGAGCACTGTCCTAAGAGTTTGGGAGAATCAACAGAATTAATTGACACATTCACCGCCCGTAAGCGGCTCACAATTTAGAGAACGATAGGCAGATGGGCAAGTCACTTAACTTGTCTGTGACTCAGTTACCTCATCTGTAAAATGGGGATTAAGACCGTGAGCCTCACGTGGCACAATCTGATGACCCTGTGTCTCCCCCAGCGCTTAGAACAGTGCTCTGCACACAGTAAGCACTTAACAGATACCAACATTATTAGTAGTAGTAGTAGTAATTAGGCTAGAAAGAGCTCACAATCTACGTGTGAGGTCAGGTATTTTAACCTCATTTTATAGATTTGGAAACTGAGGCTCAGAGAGGTTAAGTGATTTGTCCAAAGTCACCCAGCAGATGGGACAGAGACCCGAGGGATGGGTCCATGTCTAATTTCCCACTGTGTATTCTCTCCCAGCATTTATTACAGTGCCTGATACATAGTACTATTACACAGAAGGTCAGGGGAAGAGTTAGGACTAGAATCCTGGTGGTTTGACTCTGAGACTCATACTTTTTCCACTAGACCACACTGCCTTTCAGCTTAGTAAAGTCTGCCTTTCTCTACTTCACAGAGGTGTTGTGAGAAGAGAGATCATTGATGTGAAAATACTTTGCTTTGGTAAAAAAAAAAAAAAGTTTGAGATGAAGCCAAGCTATTATTATTGTACTGCCCAGGAGCAGAAATGAGCTCAGTGAACAACAGCTTAGAAGCATGGCCTGGTGGAAACAGCATGGGTCTGGGAGTCATAAGACCTGGGTTCTAATTCCACTCCGCCACTTGTCTGTGTATGACCCTGGACAAGTCGCTTTACGTCTCAGCGCCTCAGTTACCTCATCCGCAAATGGGGATCAAGACGGCGAGGCCAATGTGGGACATGGACTGTGTTCGACCTGATTACCTTGTATCTTCCCCACAGTACATTGTACAGTGCCTGGCATGAAGTAAGTGCTTAATAAATACCATTAAAAACTGATTAAAACAATAAGAACTCAATAAATTTGATTAATACAGTAGATGGTGGCTGGATCAGGAGGCAGTTTTCTAGTAGAAGGTTCAGTGGGCCTAGGGCCGTTCCATTGGAATTCTTACACTGGTCTAACAGGCCTCTCTGTGGGATTGAGGATCTCTGGCTAAGACCACTAAACTGTGTTCTCAGTTGGGCTCTTTTGCCCTAATTCTCTCAGAACTCCTCTGGTTCCGTAGATGTGGTCCTCTTCCTGAGGCCATGCTTCTGTTTGCAAAAGGAAATGGGCTATTTAAGGGACAGGGCTGGTGGGAAGAGCAAGGGCCTGGGACCTGGGTTCTAATCCCAACGCCACCACTTGCCTGCTCTCTGACCTTGAGGAGGTCACTTAACTTCTCTATGCCGCTGTATCCCCAACTGTAAAATGGGGGTGAAATACCTGTTCATCCATTCATTCATTCAATCATATTTATTGGGCACTTACTGCGTGCAGAGCACTATATTAAGCGCTTGGAAAGTTCAATTCAGCAATAAAGGGAGACAGTCCCTGTCCACACCAGGATTATGGTCTACAAGGGGAAAGAGAGACATCAAAACAAGTGAAAAGGCATCAATATAAATAAATAGAATTATAGTGCTGGGGGGTGGAAAGAGGGGGTAAGGACAAAAGGGAGTGAGTCGAGGATGTGGAAGGGAGGGGGAGCTGAGGAAAAGGGGGGCTTAGTCTGGGAAGGCCTCTCGGAGGAGTTGAGCCTTCACTAGGGCTTTGAAGTGGGGGGACGAGGGATTGTTTGGTGAATTTGAGGAGGAAAGGCGTTTCAGGCCAGAGGTGGGGCTCGGGCAGGGGTCGACAGTGGTACAGGCGAGATCGAGGCAGAGTGAGAAGGTTAGCGGCAGAGGAGAGGAGTTTGTGCAGGCTGGGCTGTAGAGGGAGAGAGGGGAGGGGAGGTAGGAGGGGGCAAGATGAGGGCAAGATGACGGAGAGCTTTGAAGCCAATCACGAGGAGTTTTTGCTTGATAAGGAGGTTGACAGGTAACTACTGGAGATTTTTGAGGAGGGGATGACATGCCCTGAATGTTTCTGCAGAAGGACAACCCGGGCAGCAGAGTGAAGTATGGACTGAAGTGGAGAGAGACAGGAGGATGGGAGATAAGAAAGGTGGCCGAGGCAGTAATCCAGTCAGGATATGATGAGAGACTGTACCAACGTGGTAGCGGTTTGGATGGAGTAGGAGGGACGGATCTAGGCGATGTTCCGAAGGTGAGACCGGCAGGATTTGTCGACGGACTGGATCTGTGGGGTGAATGAGACAGCGGAGTCAAGGATGACACCATGGTTGTGGGCCCGTGAGACGAGAAGGATGGTTTTGCTGCCCACAGCGATTGGAAAGTTAGGGAGAGAACAGGGTTTGGGAGGGAAGATAAGGAGCTCTGTCTTGGACACGTTGAGTTCTGTTCTCCGTCCCCCCGTAAACGGCGAGCCCCATGTGGGACGGAGACTGTGCCCGATCTGATTATCATGTAACCACCCCAGTGCTTAATACAGGGCTTGGCCCACAGTAAGCGTTTTACAAATAACTCCGTGACGGCTTAGACTCTAAAGAACCACAGCAATCTGAGCGGTCTGTCGTGCAGACAGAAGCCTCACTGTTGAAACCTGCCTCCCAACTAACAGATTCAGCCTGGAGGCATCGGCCTGGAAATACTGTCCGTGACCTTCCCCAAACCCAGCTCTGACCGTCCCCCCAATCTTTATCTCTGACTATTTCCAAATTTTCTGCCCACAGCCAGCCGTTTGGCTGGAATCTCCTCATCTCCCGTGAATCACAAACAGATTAGCACTAGGGCTACTGGTTTTAGGTTTCATCTCGTTTTATGCAGGATTTAAAGTGCCAACTTAGGTTTAAAGTAATTGGGCCGACATTATGCGGTAGTATTTTAAAGTGCAAGTTAATTAGGCACGGAAAAGAGGTGATAATAATTCATTCTCATATTGCTTTTCTCCTCGTGATATATAATATCCCCCAACATGTGACGAGGCACACACACACACCCTTACAGGAGGTTATATGTTCCCTGCCAACTAGAGATTGATCCTGAAAGCTTAGATAGATTAGCCTTAGAACATGAAGGATGGTTTTTGGCAAGCAAACTCTTCGTCGATGATGTGAATCCTGCTCACCATTAAATAAAAGCTCATATGGGTTCCAGTCTTCCAGTGTTGCGCGATTTGGTGTTGAATGTGACATGCCGGCTGAGACAAATGACTTGATTACAACTTATTAACATTGAAGCAGGGCTGACTTGATGCAACCTGACAGGCCCGATCGTACTTGTCACCCGACATCATGGTTAAAAAGAAAATATATTGTCTCCTGATCAGAGAGAAACTGCTAGTTGGGTTGGGAAATGCCCGCTTCACCACAGACATGGTGGACAAGACTCTACCTCATGGTAGAAAAACAGCATAGATTTATCCCTGTTTGTTTTGGCTACAGCGATCTCTCCTCCTCCATCTCATTCGCACCAGGGTGCTGGGAGGACTAGAGAATTCTGGAGACACAGGGAGAGAGTTCAATATCACTCCTCGGTGGATCAATCCTGACCTAGAGGAAGTCAGTTTGTGTTTCCAAACCCAATTTGAATTGGTGGCAGTGTTGCCTAGAGGATAGAGCTATAGGACTGGAAATCAGGAAATCAGAATTTGAGTCCCAGATCTGCCCGGGGCCTACTTGTGTGACCGTGGGTGACTCAACTTCTCTGGGCTTCCCATATCCTCATCTACAAAATAGGGATGAGAGAAAGAAAAAGAGTGTGAAAGAAAAGAGAGAGATTTGTGTGTGTGTATGTGTGTGTGTGTGTCTGTGTGTGTGTGAGAGAGAGAGAGAGACACACAGAGAGAGACAGAGAAATGGTAGGATAAGTTCTGTGTCCAATCTGATAAGCTTGCATCCACTCCAATGCTTAGGACATAGTAAATGCTAAAAAAAAGTCATAAATATTACATATCTCTACAAATCACTGCCACTGATATTGCGTGAATCAGCCTTGGCGGAGTCCCGGGAAGCTGGAGAGCAGGGATGTGGCCTAGTTCCAACAGCAGAGGTAATTTGCAGTCTGAACAGCTTTCACCCTCGCCAGGAATCTGGGGGTGTGGGAAAGATTTTCCCAGTGGCCGTTGGGTGGTAGAAAATCGAGGAATTGGGAAGAAAAGCCCTTTTTTTTTTTCCAAATGGATTCCCTTGTGCTCCTCCCTGATCATTCATTCATTCAATCGTATTTATTGAGTGCTTACTGTGTGTAGAGCAATGCACTAAGCACTCGGGAGAGTACTGTACAACAATAAACCTGGGGAGTGGACAAGACCGGCGGTAAACAGATTTTCACCCTAAGATATCCCAACATGTCCACAGACACCCTGGTGTCCACTCTAATACAGCACTCTTGTCCTATACCACCCTTATCTTAACGGGCTGAACTATGAAGAGCTAGGAAATGAACCCCAAGGACGCTGGTTGGGAGCTTATTGTGTGCAGAGCTCTGGCCTAAGCACTGGGGAAAGTGTAACACAATAGAACGCAATGGGATGTACCTTTTCTCTTGTGATCTTATTAAGAGAGACCAGGAGGACTGGGGAAAGAGGGAAATGGAAGCCTCTCCTTTTGAGATGTGGATATATTAGAAATATAGAAGTAGAAATATTCGAAATATTGAGAAGCAGATGGCTTAGTGGAAAGAGCCTGGGCTTGGGAGTCAGAGGTCTTGGGAGTCTTAGTCCTGCTTCTATCACTTGTCAGCTGTGTGACTTTGGGCAAGTCACTTCACTTCTCTGGGCCTCAGTTCCCTCCTCTGTAAAATGGGGATGAGGTCTGTGAGCCCTAAGTGGGACATCCTGATTACCTTGTATCTACCCCAGCCCTTAGAACAAAGCTTTGCACATAGTGCTTAACAAGTGCCATTACTATTATTATCAAACAGAAAAAGGGAAAGAGCGACTTTTTTTGGAAATGTGGGAGCGTTCTTCCTGGCTAATACCTAACTCCAAAGAATTAAAAAGCGACGCAAGTAAAGCCAGGTCTGAGATCATCTGAGCTGTCCTGCAGTGTGAAGTGCCGGTCAAATTCCCAGCCTGGGTTCTGAATCTCTCACCTCAGGAGTGAGGGGGCGGAGAGGCCCCCCGAGGCTGCCGGGACAATCAGGCCAAGTGGCCTCAGACCGGTGGCCTTTAGCCAGCTTGTCATTTCCTACTGGGGGAAAATAATATCAAAGCGTCTGGCCAAGAAAAAGGCCAAGTGTCACTTGCCTTCCCCCGAGACAGTCTTGACAATGGAGGGAAGGGGTCTGAGGTAAGACGGGAGAAAGACCGTAGGGAGAAGAGGAAGCGAACCTGCTCATTTGGCTGGGTTGAGGCAGTCTTCCTGGAGGCAGTGCTCCTTTAATGGGACTGCCAGATGCATCTGGATATTCTCCCTTTATACCTCCCTCCCTCAGCCCCACAGCACTTATGGACGTATATTATCCATAAGTGTCCATTAGGACATATTATATCGTACTCTTCCAAGGATTTTGTATACAGTATACAGTAAGCGCTCTGTAAATATAATTGACTGACTGACATATCTGTAACGTATTTAATGCTATTATTGTCTCTCTCCCCCTCTAAACTCTAAGCTAATTGTGGCAGGGAACATATCTACCATTTCTGTTATATTGCACTCTCCCAAGTGTTTATTTAGTACAGTGCTCTGCACACAGTTGGCGCTCAGTAAATACCACTGATTGATGGAGAGGGAGGCTGCTGCTGGAACGTGGGACTAAGGAGGTGACAGGGCGGAAGCTTGGAAGGTGACATACAGTGTCAGAGGGATGGCAAAATGGTTGCGCATAGAGATTAGTCTTACCGGAATGGAGAAGATGGACCCTGTAAGCGGGATTATACCTTCAAGGGACAGACGGACAAGGGCGAGGACAGGGCAGAAATTGAGATTGCATATGGCGGTCATGGAAGATTTGGCCAGTAGAGTGAATAGGTCAAAGTAGTCTGTGAGGTGCCTGGTCACCTCCCCGCTCTCTGCTGACTCTTCCAAGTCCCGTGGAAGAGATGAAATCCCACGTCTAATTCTGCATTCTAAATCAATCCTTTTTGCGCCACTGGTACTCGCACAGTTTTATTACTAACAGCAATGTTCGGAGCGTTCCGTAAAAGGAGGGAATAATGAACATAATCCTTGCCTCAGAATATAGAAATCACATCCTGGCAGCCTTAGAAGAAATTTCTCCTCTCCCAGGGACCAAAGAGGATGGACTGTGCCTCTCCAGCTACTTTCAAACTATCTGCATTCTAAATCAAGTTCCCTGACTTACTACCTTGGAAACAGGATGTCGAATGCGATTTGGGTGATTTTCCTTGCAAAGCGTTCCTGTAGCTGTCTGTTGGAATAGACTCCTTTGTTTAAACTGGAGACCGCCTCGCCCCATGTCTTTGAGAGCGTCACAGATGTACAAGATGGGATCCAACGTATTACACGCAGGATCCACGGAGACACGTGACAAAAGGATGCGATGGATAAGGGGGTCAAATTATTCTTATATTCCTCAATTATGTAAATTCCTTCCTTCTTGGAGTGTCAAGTGCTGGGGAGAACTTTTAATTTGAAACTTTAGAAGGGGAGGGATGGAATCGGGGAAGCAGAGGAGAGAGCAAAAGGGTGGATGGAAGAGGAGAGGAAAGACTGCTAATACTCATGGTATTTGTTAATAATGATGGCATTTGTTAAGCGCTTATTATGTGCAAAGCACTGTTCTAAGCCCCCGGGGGATAGAAGGTGATCAGGTTGTCCCACGTGGGGCTCACGGTCTTAATCCCCATTTTACAGATGGGATAACTGAGGCACAAAGAAGTTAAATGACTTGCCAAAAGCTGACAAGTGGCAGAGCCAGAATTAGAACCCATGACCTCTGACTCCCAAGCCCAGGCTCTTTCCACTGAGCCACGTTGTTAAGCACTTATTATGCAGCAAACACCGTATTAAACACTGGGGGAGAAACAAGATCATCTGGTTCGACACAGTCCTTGTCCCACCTGGGGCTCACTGCCCAAGTGGGAGAGAGCACAGGTAGTGAATTCCCATTTTATAGATGAGAGAACTGAAGCGATTTACCCAAGAATACACAGGGGGCTAGTGGCGGAGCCCAATTTAGAACCCAGATCCTCTGATTCTCAAGGCCCATGCTCTTTCCAAGGAGAGATGCAAAACCTAGGCAAACAGAGGCAAGATCGCGGCTTTAGAAAAACCTGCAGTTAACAGTCAAATAGAACCAGAAAAACCCCAAGAGGCTTTAGCTCTCGCCCTGTCTTTTTTTTTTTTTTTTTTTTTATGGTATCGGTTAAACACTTACTATGTGCCAGGCACTGTACTAAGTTCTGGGGGTAGACGCAAGTTAATCGAGTCGGACTTAGTCCAGATCCTACATGGAGCTCACAGTCTTAACCCCATTTAACAGATGAGGTAACAGGCACAGACAAGTGAAGTGACCTGCACAGGTCACACAGCAGACAGGTTTCAGAGGGAGGATTAGAACCCAGGTCCTTCTGGCTCCCAGGGCCGTGCTGTAGCCACTAGACCACGCTGATTCTCGGGTCTCCCCCCCCAGGTGAGTCAAACCTCTCTCCCTTGACCGGCTGTTGGCCCCTCAGGGTCTTCCGCTGTCGCCTTATTTACTGGTTTTACTTCTACGGCCGAGGCAGTGCGGCCCAGGGAAAAGAGCCCGGGCCTGGGAGTCGGAGGATCTAGTTTCCAGTACCAGCTCTGCCACTTATCTGCTGTGTGACCTTGGGCAAGTCACCTTAACTTCTCTGGGCTTCAGTACCCTCATCTGTAAAAGAAAGATATTCAAAATCTATTCTCCCTCCTATTTAGACTGTGAGCCCCATGTGGGACCTGATGATCTTATAAAATAATAACTGTGGTATTTGTTAAGCGCTTACTATGTGCCAGTTAAACGTAGGGTGGAGAGAAGCAAATCGGGCCGGATAGAGTAAATGTCGGATACGAGCGGCGTCCCTGTGCCACGAGGGGCTCACGGTCTCAATCTCCATTTTACAGATGAGGTAACTGAAGCACAGAGAAGTAAAGTGACTTGCCCAAGGTTACTCAGAAGAAAAGCGACTCTATCCCAGCACTTAATACGGGCACGGCAAATAGTAAGCACTTAACAAATACTATTATTATTGCTGTATTAATATCATAATTATCTTCCAGAATGGCACTCCTAGCCTTTTCCTTCCTTCAGGCACCTACGGTCTGTGGGATGCTAGGATGTAAGCTCCTACCCCACTAGACTGCAAGCACCTTGAAGGCAGGGATCTAGTCAGAGAAGCAGCGTGGCTCAGTGGAAAGAGCCCGGGCTCGGGAGTCAGAGGTCATGGGTTCGAATCCCGGCTCAGCCACTTGTCAGCGAGTCACTTCACGTCTCTGGGCCTCAGTTCCCCCATCTGTAAAATGGGGATTAAGAGTGTGAGCCCCACGTGGGACAACCTGATCACCCTGTATCCTCCCCAGCGCTTAGAACAGTGCTTTGCACATAGTAAGCGCTTAACAAATACCCACATCATTATTATTATTATTATTACCCACTCTATGGTACCGTACTCTCCCAAGAGCTTAGTCTCGTCTCGCCTTACGGGGTCCAGTCTTTTCCAACCCATAGCGACACCAGGACACAACTCTCCTAGAACGTCCCACTCTCCCTCTGCAAACGTTCCGGTAGTGGATCCATAGAGTTTTCATGGTAACAACATAGAAGTGGTTTCCCACTGCCGCCTTCCACGCAGTCGACTCGAGTCTCCGCCCTCAACTCTCTCCCAGGTCGCTGCTGCCCAGCACGGGTGAGTTTTAACTTGTAGCAGATTGCCTTCCACTCGCTAGCCACTGGCCAAGCTAGGGATGGAATGGGAAGGCCTCTGTTTGCCTCTCCCTCCCACAGCCGAGACTGGTAGAGTAGCGGAAACTCTCCAGGTGTGACCCTGGGAGGCCAAGAGCTTAGTATAGTATTCTGCATATGGCAAGAGCTCAATAAATATCATTAATTTGATGGAATGATGTCCCACGGGAAGCGGTGTCATCTAGGATCTAGTAGAAGAAGGTCATGGGTTCGAATCCCGGCTCGGCCACTTGTCAGCTGTGTGACTTTGGGCAAGTCACTTCACTTCTCGGTGCCTCAGTTACCTCATCTGTAAAATGGGGATGAAGACTGTGAGCCCCACGTGGGACAACCTGATTCCCCTGTGTCTAGCCCAGCGCTTAGAACAGTGCTCGGCACATAGTAAGCGCTTAACGAATACCAACATTATCATTATTATTATTATTATTAAAAAGCCCAGGCCTGAGAGTCAGAGGACCTAGGTTATAACAATGATGATGATAGTAATAATAATAATGATAATAGTGGTATTTATTTAGTGTTCACTCTGACAGATATTGTATTAAGCACTGGTTCAGATGCAAGACAGTCGGGGTTGGACATAGGTCTTGTCCCATATGGAGCTCCCAGTCTTAATCCTCATTTTACAGATGAGGAAACTGAGGCACAAAGAAGTTAAGTGACTTGGCCAAGGCCACACAGCAGACGAGGTGGAACCGGGATTAGAACCCAGGTCTTTCGAGTCCCAGGCCTGGGCTCTTTCCACTAGGCCATGTTGCTTCTCAACTTGGCTCTGCCATTTGCCTGCTATGTGACCTTGAGCAGGTCACTTCACTTCTCCATGCCTCAGTTTCCTCAACTGTAAAATAAGGACTCACTACCTGTTCTCCCTCCTACTTAGATCGGGCTCTCCGTGTGGTTGGACCGTGCCCACCCTGAGTATTTTGTATCCAATCCGGCATTTAGGACAGTGTTTGACATTTTGCTGTCTGTCTCCCCCTTTTGGACTGTGAGCCCGTTGTTGGGCAGGGATTGTCTCTATCTGTTGCCAAATTGTACCTTCCAAGCGCTTAGTACAGTGCTCTGCACACAATGAGCGCTCAATAAATACCACTGAATGAATGAATGATTATAGTCGGCACGTCGCACTAATAATGAGCGATAGTAATAATAATAATAATTATGAACATGAGCCTCACACTTCGGGAGGTTGGAATCTCAGCCAGCTGTAGCACCCCCTAATTTTAGGAGCCCCTATGTGCTCGGGGACCCTCTGTCTGGGGGGGGGGGGGCCATGACTTTTCCAGACCCTTCCCTCTCCCATCTTACCAGACACCCTCCTCTGTTCCCCTAAACCGAGCTGTGACATTACCATCTGACATTTACTCTCGTCGTTAGCGACCTGCCAATTTCAGCGACCTCTGGCAGCAGACACAGTAACGGAAAGCGGAGATCCCAAAAGCCAATGTCAAAGAAACATGTGCCAGCAGGGCGATCACTGCCAATTAGAGGAGGTCTAATCTGAAACAGGATGCCTTCTTCAGCGGGCAGATAGGCCCGCTGAGCTCCGCCAGGGGCCTCAGTCAATCAGGGAATGAACTGCTCCGCTGGCTGTTCATCTGGAGACCGGCAGATGTTTGGGGAAGAAGACTTGAAATGTTCCGTGTGTTTGTAAATGTCTGGATATACAGACGGGTCTATATGACGGCTGCCCCGCGATCCGGAACAGGAGAGGTGAAATCCTACCCAGGCATGGGAATGCCCGGCCTGAATGCCTGAATCCTACCCCAGGGCCCACGTCTACCACTGGCCTGGAACGCCCACCCTCCTCACCTCCGCCAAACTAACTCTCTTCCCCTCTTCAGGGCCCTCCTGAGAGCTCACCTCCTCCAGGAGGCCTTCCCAGACCGAGCCCTCCCTTTCCCTCTGCTCCTCCTCCCCTCCCCGTTCCCCCTTCTCCCTCCTTCTGCTCTTCCCCCTTCCCCTTCCCACAGCCCTTGTGCGTATATGTATCTATTATTTCTCTTTTTTGTTAATATGTATGTATCTACGATTTTATTTATCTTGATGATATTGATGCCAGACTACTTGGCTTGTTATGTTGTCTATATGCCCTATTTAGACTGTGAGTCCATCATTGGGCAGACATTCTCTCTATCTGTTGCCGAATTATACATTCCAAGCGCTTAGTACAGTCCTCTGCTCATAGTAAACGCGCAATAAATATGACTGATATGATTGAATGTGAATTGGATTGATGAGCCTGACATTCAAGACGGTGTTTGATTCCCACCTGTGGATTCTCTCCCGGCATTTACTACAGTGTTCCACACACAGTAAGGGCTTAATGCTATTACTGCTACTAAGGAAAGTTCCTGACGGTGATGATGTCTTGGCTTCGGACCGTCTCGTTGCCTCTGGTTATTTCTAGCTGGAGGAAAACTTCGGTGTCCTGAAACTTCCTGACAGTTGAAGCTAAAGGGAATCACTTAGGTGTTGACCAATAAAAACCGAGCCCCTGGGTCTGTTTCAGTATGAAATCTCTTAACGGTACGGATCTCAACCCTCTCCAGGACCGTCAATGCTCCCCGCCTCCTATCCTCTGTGGCCAGTCGTAGCAGTTGTTAAGCACTTCCTATACCGTGAGCCAAGCACCATACCGAGCACCGAGAGACAGAAGATAATCGGGAGGTGGGGGCACGGTCCCTGTCCCAAACGGCGCACGCTGTCTAAGCACCCTGGCCTAGCGGAGAGAGCCCGGGTCTGAGAGTCGGAGACCCTGGGTTCTAATCCCGGCAGACGCATCTGCTGTGCGGCCTGGGGCAGGTCACATCGCTTCTCTGGGCCTCAGTTTCCTCATCTGTAAAACCCCCTCAACCCCTGATTGAGACTGTGAGACCCGTGTGGAGCAGAGAGTGTGTCCAACTTGATTAGCTTGTATCTCCCCCAGGGCTTAGTACAGTACTAGGAACATAATAAGCACTTAATAAATATCTTTAAAAGAAGGAGGTTGAAGAAGAGGTATTGAATCGCCATTTTACAGATGAAGAAACTGAGGCTCAGAGAAGTTAAGTGACTTGTCCAAGGTCACATGGCAGGTGTTGGAGATGAAGCCCTCGAGCAGATGTATTCGGCCCACACATTAAAGGGCAGAGTCTCATGAGGCCAGTCAGGAGAATCATCTTGGCTGGAGGAAAGGGGGAGGAACAGAACACCTGCCAGAGATTTTAAATTATTTTTCCACAGCCTTTCTTCTGACACTTATCACTGTATCTTAGGCCGGGAGAAAGTGAGTGTGTGCATGTTGGTATGTTGGTATAAGATCTGACAACTCTGCAGATTTTCTGTTCAGCCAGGTTGATGTTTCCTTTGTCTTTTAAGACTGAGTATGAAACGTTTCCAGTACTCAAAAAAAAACAACCCCGAAACATAGGAAATGTCCCGATGTGTCATTTTTTCACTTCTGCTTAATGCTATATCTGGACACGGCACAACTTCGGCAATGTTTCCGGCCCCAGAAATTCATTTTCAAGTTCTCTAAACGACAAGCATTATCATCATCGAGGTGTATTCCAAATCCTTTCTAAGGACATATATTTGCCCAGTGGTTCTTGCCGCTCTAAGCTCGTTGCGGGCTGGGAACGTGCCCGTTCATTGTTATATCGTACTCTCCCAAACACTTAGTACGGTGCTTTGCACACAGTAAGCTCTCAATAAATGATTGAAGTGTTATAGTCTCAGATCTATTCTGGTCTGTGACCACAGCCTGCACCCCATCTATCAATTACAAAGTACAGTTCGGCAACAGAGACGATCCCGGCTCACACCGGGCTTACAGCCACCTTGCAATACGTGCCACTGAGCCTAGGGAGACCAAGGGAAAGAGCGTGGATGGCTCTGTGCAAATCATCACCACTCAGAGACGGTCGAGGACCGCATGTGCCACGAGTCTACCAATTCTGTTGTATTTTACTCTCCCAACGCTGAGTACAGTGCTCCGAATACCATACGCGTTCAGTACATTTCATTGATGATCGCATCACCCCCACGGTAAAGCGAGGTGGTCACTCACTCTGGTGTTGGAGAACACTCAGCCGCTCGGTAAGCCCTGGGAAGGTGCGGGTGGTCAGGTGCCAGACGTGGAAGGGAGTTGGGCACTAGACAGGGCACAGCAACAGTCATGCCAGGGAATCAGTTCACGTTTCCCTCCCCGCACTGCGCTCCGGACCCACCAGCCCCAATCACCAGGATTCAAAGGGCACAGAGCTACACCCACTTGGCTGCTGGCTCTCTGAGGGGTATCCCCCAGTACCCAGCTTCAAGGAGGGGCAGGCAGGCTGACACTTGTGAGTTCTCATGGGCTAAGGAGCAGTCTCTGGGGCACGCGACCAGAGCTCCCTCCAGGCTCCGTGACCAGGTCCCACGGGTCAGGGTTAGGGGCTGAGATGGGGCTACGCATGTCTATGTTCCTGCTCTGTCTGCCACTCACCGCCATCTCCCACTCACTCCTCCTCCCTTTTGCCCTGCTAGGTTCCGGTTTCCTCTGCCTCCTTCAGTCTGCCCATCCACTCCCCGTGGAGTCCCTTCTTCACCTGCCACTCACCGGGATCTTGTGGACTTTAGTTTAAAAAGGTGTAGAACAAAGAAAGCTTATAACAGAGAATTCTATTTTCAGGGATAACGGAAAGGGATGACTGGGAAGAAAGCAGCTCTGGAAAATGACACAGAGGTGCCACATATGTACAGCATCGAGGGGGCGGTGGGTATTCTGGGTGTGCATCGTTAGCCACACTGATGGGGTCACTGGTTCAGGGGCCATCTTGAATGTATCAGGAGGCTTCTCCATCACCTCTGCCATCTGCCACCCCGAGGAAACCACTCGCCTCCCTTACTGTCCGAAGTCGGCCCTGTCAAAACTACTAAAATCCATTCAAGTTCATATCCTACCGGTGGTAAAAAAATCTATTTTCCATCTCAACCACTGATGTCTGTGCAAACCCACTAAACAGCTGAGCTCTAGCACTGAGAATTCTTCCTGTTCTCACTCTGTGCCATCCTGGGACCTGGTTCCTAACCTGGCCTGCTGCAACAGGAAGGACACCATCATGGGCTGTGAGAGGCCACTGCAAATGGCCTCGGTAGACACATTCGCCGCCCGCAACAAGCTTACGGTCTAGTCTCCAGAATGGAGAACAACTTATTTGCGTGCAAAGCACTGGACGAAAGGAAATGACATGTCCCTACCTTCAAGGACCTTAAGATCTAAACAGGTCAAAATTTCACCTGCACTATTTAGAAAGGAGAAAAATGAATTTGCATGACTTCAGTTTTTGTTTTATTTACAATATAGTCGCACAAATACATCATGTTGTTTCAATAGAGTTTCTAAAACCATCTGTCACTTGCCTGGAAACACATTTACACTTTCTGACTTTTGTTCATTATTATTAGTGGGTCACGTTGCCTGAAAGAAGTAGATACTCCGTCGTAGGGTTTTTAACCTACAGGCATTTCAGATGTTCAGGTATTGTATTTTTAATTGGTCCGCTCATAAATGTGATCGTGGGAAATCATGTGATCTATTTCAAAGCAAACACGTGTAGTTAGAATTAGGCTTCACAACTTTGAGTGATTCCCAGGCTTTAGAAAACACAGACCCACACACACACACATACCTAAACCCTTCCTCCCCCACTCTCCCCCAGGGGGCAATTCTGGTATTCTCATTAGCAGTTATCGTGATCTCTCCAGATCTGAACAGCTTTCCTGTCTGCCAGTTTTTTTTTCCTTAATTTTCAGGCTTAGCCCCACCAGAAAATATATATATAAATAACAGTGAGATTTTCCTAAAGTGGACTTGTAAAAATGTCAACTCACCGGCGCAGATAAAGTTTACCATGAGACTGAACAAGCTAAGTGCCCTCCCCAGTCAAATGGCCTTCTGCAGATCAGGACTGAAAACACACCGAGATTTGGAAAAAAGGTCTTATAAGCTGCAAGAGCAGGGCAAAATGTTAAAGGCCTCTTGGGCTACATATCTTGCTGATGGAGAATCCCTGACCTTTCCTCCTTCCTGGTGCGAGGCCTTCTGGATTTCTCCAGTTTATTAACTATTTTTATGGTATTGTTACGCACTTGCTACATAATAACGTTGGTATTTGTTAAGCGCTTACTATGTGCAGAGCACTGTTCTAAGCGCTGGGGCAGATACAGGGTCATCAGGTTGTCCCACGTGAGGCTCACAGTCTTAATCCCCATTTTACAGATGAGGTAACTGAGGCACAGAGAAGTGAAGTGACTCGCCCACAGTCACACAGCCAGCAAGTGGTAGAGCCGGGAGTCGAACTCATGACCTCTGACTCCGAAGCCCAGGCTCTTTCCACTGAGCCACGTGACAGGCATTGTACTAAGCACTGGGATAGATAGAAATGAATCAGGTTGGACGCAGTCCCCGTCCCATTTAGGGCTCAAAGTCTTAATCCCCATCTTAAAGGTGAAGGAACTGAGGCATAGAGAAGGGAAGTGATTTAATAATAATAATAATAATAATAATAATGTTGGTATTTGTTAAGCGCTTACTAAGTGGAGAGCACTGTTCTAAGCGCTGGGGTAGATACAGGGTAATCAGGTGGTCCCACATGAGGCTCACACTTAATCCCCATTTTACAGATGAGGTAACTGAGGCACGGAGAAGTTAAGTGACTCGCCCACGGTCACACAGCTGACAAGCGGTAGAGCCGGGCGTCGAACCCATGACCTCTGACTCCGAAGCCCAGGCTCTTTCCACTGAGCCACGCTGCTTTCCCTCGATTTGCTCGAGGTCACACAGCAGACGAGTGGTTGAGCCGGAATTAGAATCCAGGTCCTTCTGACGTCCATGCTCTATCCACCAGGCTGCACTACTTCTCAGAGCTTTACATGGAGGAGAAAAAAGTTCCTAGAAAGATGGAGTTTGCAGACTGACAGTTCATGAACTTTACCCCAGGGGCTGGATTTTTTTTTTTAATTAAATGTTTGACGAACTGAGTATTTGCAGCAGAAAGGAAAGATGAGGCACTGAGAAACTACCTAGCAGTTAGTATCTGACGTTACTTACTACTTTTGAGTCAGGCAGCAATTTCTCAAAAATCATATCATATGTTGCAAATGAGCCTGAAATTGGATATAGGGCCCTTTTTAAACAATAATAACAATAATAATAATGGTATTCGTTAAGTGCTTATTATGTGCCAGGCACTGAACTAAAGCACTGGGGTGGATACGAATGAGTCGGTTGGACACAGTCCCTGCCCCATGTGGGGCTCACAGTCTCAGTCCCCATTTTACAGATGAGATAACTGAGGCACAGGAAGTGATTTGCCCAAGGTCACACAGCAGACACTTGGCAGAGCCAGGATTAGAACCCGTGTCCCTCTGACTCCCAGCCTCATGCTCTATCCACTATAACATGCTGCTTTTCTTTTTCCTCTTTCCAACTCAGAACTTACCTGAGTCTTCTCAGGAGTCAAATTCTTATCAATCAATATATTTATTGAGCATCTACTGTGTAATAAGCACTGTACTAAACTCTTTAGAGAGTAAAACAGCAGAAGATACAATCTCTGGCCACAGGGAGTGTAAAATCTACTGGGAATCTGACAAATAACAGATCTTATGAGATTCTAAAATCTTACCAATACCAGTTAGGAAAGTTAAACAATAGAATCAGAAAATTCATCCTCATGAATGTCTTGTCTTATGCTGTCGAGTCATTTCCGAACCATAGCGACACCACGGACGCATCTCTCCCAGAACGCCCCGCTCTCCAGCTGCCGTCGTTCTGCTAGTGTATCCATAGAGTTTTCTTGGTAAATAAACGGAAATGGTTTAACCATTGCCTCCTTCCGTGCGGTAAACTTGAGCCGCACCCTGGACTTTCTCCCATGCTGCCGGTGCCCAACCCGGGTGAGTTTTGACTTGTAGCAGATTGTCTTCCGCTCGCTAGCCGCTGTCCAAGCTAGGAATGGAATGGGTAGGCCGTAGCCGAGACTGGTAGAGTACTGGAAGCTCTCCAGATGCAACGCTGAGAGGGGCATGAATGTTTTAAGCGTGCGTAATTATGATTATTGTACTGATGTGGTGCTTACTATATGCCAAAGCACTTTGCTAAATATTTGGGTAGACCCACGATAAACACAAATGGGACACAGACCCTTCTCTGACACAGTGTTTAGAGAAGATATTTACAGAGAATTCTAGTTAGTATCTAGTTCAATTCACTACCTTTTTACGCGGGAGTGGATTCCACGTGGATCAGTCGTTCTTCTTGAGTGCTTACTGTGTGCAGAGCCCTGTACTTAGCTCTTGGAAGGGTACAGTGTAAGAGAGATGGTAGACAAGTTCCCTGAATGGAGATTAACCTCACACAATTGGGTCGTGATCGCAGAAATACAAGTACACTCCATTAAAGGTCATGTCCTGAGGAGAGGGACTCTGGAGCTACTTAGCTAGGCAGTTAGGAGTTGAAACGTTTACATTTTTTCATCAGACCGGACATGAAATTTAAATACGATGAACCTGGACGTATCGACCATTCCTTTTCCAATGTCTCCGATTATTGCGACACTGTTGGCGGTGATGGAATTTGGTCCATCCCAGCATGCACTTCAAAGTCGCTCCTACGCCTTCGGAATCTCAATAAGCGCTCCCTTTAATTATGATGTATAGTTGGTATGTTTTTAATTATCATCATTAAAAGACGAGCAGATAACCCCTTGAGATAATGAAATGCAAAAGGATGGAACAATAATTATTTCAACCCGTTCATTGTGTCCAGGTACCAATCACCCTGGAAATGATCCAGTAATGCATCTGTTGATGGTCTAGTTTGGAATTACCTGATTTTATCTGTCCTACAGGTCAAGAAGAAGAACATATAATGAGAAAAATAGAAAAAAAAAAGACATAATGGTAAAGAGCTGTATTAAATCAACAAGAGTCATGGAATCGCCTCGGCAATTCAGGTTATTGTGTCTGAGTCCTCAAGGGCCTTGAAATATATCATTATTATTATTACTATCATTACATTTGTTCACTCATTCATTCAAGTGTATTTATCCAACATTTACTGTGTGCAGAGCACTGTACTAAGTTCTTGGGAGAGTACAATATAAAAATAGACACATTCCCTGCCCACACAAGCTGCACTTACTTATATATATATATATATATATATATATATCCATCCTTTTCTAGGCATCATATATACATATGTATGATGCCTAGAAAAGACTTTGCCCAGTTTCTTGTTTTATTACTAATCATCTCGCTTTTGTTTTGTATTTGATACTAGCGTCCACTACTAGTAACTATTTGAAATACACTCGATTGAGAGATGGCATTAGTGATGATGAGAGCCTACTTGGCTGCAACGGTCTTCCCGTGATTTCCTAGCCAGTCAGCCAGTCAATCAGATTTCTCGAGCACTTACTGGTTGCAGAACACTGTAATAATAATAATAATGATGGCATTTGTTAAGTACTTACTTTGTGCAAAGCACTGTTCTAAGCGCTGGGGAGGGTACAAGATGATCAGGTTGCCCCATGTGGGGCTCACGGTCTTAATCCCCATTTTCAGATGCGGTAACTGAGGTCCAGAGAAGTTATGTGACTTGCCCAAAGTCACACAGCTGACAAGTGCCGAGCTGGGATTTGAACCCCATGACCTTGGACACCCAAGCCCGGGCTCTTTCCACTGAACCACACTGCTTCTCTACTAAGCACTTGGGAGAGTACAGTATAACGATATAACATTCTTACTTCCTAATAAGAATGCATGTGAATGGGGAGGGAGAAGAGGTATTGGATGGATGGATGGATTCGTTTCCCTCAAAATATCGATTCATTTTCTTTACATTCAATTTGAATGGGCATTTGCAAGCTCTCTTTTAAACAGGACGGTGTCCCAGAAAGGTGTATAATTATCTGCTATGGTTAGAGCAACCCCAGATGTGATTGGCTTTGGGGCAGCGAAGATTTGAAATGTTGTGATGCCAGCTGGAAGATCACACATTCAGACTACTGGAAGGGCCCCCATTGGCTGGGACAGGAGAGGGACAGCAAGGAATCCTCTAGTCAAAGGAGAAGCTCCTGTGACCAAAGCTCATTTATCCAACTTCCCCTGGCAACGGGCCCCAATTCAGCAGCCCTTAGAAGTTTCAAGAAAAGAATTCTACAGCAGAGTCAAATGTGCGAGGGATATGGAATCGTCCAGAAGGAGAAAGCTTGTCACGGCCTTTGAATATTGTCCACAAGGGGAAAAAACCCCAAAACACCAGGATTTCCTTTCCCTCTCTATCCAGTAGACCAGAGGCCCTCCCCATCTTCAAAGCTGTATGAAAAATTTAGCTTCTCCTGACTTTCTTTTGTTATATTTTCTGGGATCTGTTAAGCACTTACTATGTGCCAAGCACCGTACTAGGTGATGGGGTAGACACGAGCTAATCAGTTTGGACACCGTCATGACCCACGGGGGGCTCACAGTTTTAAACCCATTTTACGGATGAGGGAACGGAGGCTTAGAGAAGTCAAGTGGCTTGTCTGCGGTCACCCAGCAGACAAATGGCAGATCTGGGATCAGAACCCTGGTCCTCCTGACTCCCAGACCCACGCTCTATCCACTAGGCTCACCGCTTTTCATCTCCCCATGTTTTCACCACTCCCCATCAACTATGTACTTGTCTCTGTACCAAGTGCTTCGATACTCACTCCCACCCCTAGGCATTGATATAGCAGTAGTTTTAACAGTAGCAGACACATTCAAAAGTATTTACTGAGCTCTTACTATGTGCAGAGCACTGTACTAAGCTCCTGGAATGTACAGTTCGTAGCAGCAGCTATAGCAGTAAGAGTAACACTTGGAGGAATAATAGCAGGAATAGAATTCATTTATTTAGCATTTATTTAGTATTTATTCACCTATTTATTTATATTAATGTCTGCCTTCCCCTCTAGTCTGTGAGCTGGGTCGTGGACAGGGACGTGTCTGTTTGTTGTTATACTCTCCCAAGCTCTTGGTACAGTGCTCTGCACCCAGTAAATGCTCAATAAATAAGATTGAATAAATATGCATGTCTTTGGACTCTGTTACTTCCCTTACTTGTAAGGAGAAGCAGCGTGGCTCAGTGGAAAGAGCACGGGCTTTGGAGTCAGGACTCATGAGTTCAAATCCCAGCTCTGCCACTTGTCGGCTGTGTGACTGTGGGCAAGTCACTTAACTTCTCTGTGCCTCAGTTCCCTCATCTGTAAAATGGGGATTAAGACTGTGAACCCCACGTGGGACAACCTGATTCCCCTGTGTCTACCCCAGCGCTTAGAACAGTGCTCGGCACATAGTAAGCGCTTAACAAATACCAACAAAAAAAAATAATTTATTTTATTGTACGTCTACCCCACTGAATTGTAAGTTCCTTGAAGCCAGGGATAGCGTCCGCCAACTTTCTGGTGATTTTCCAAGCATTCAGTACTGTGCTCTGCCCAGAGTAAGCATTCAATAGATATAACTGATCGATCGTCAATTGATTGGAAGGGAGAGAAGTTACCAGAAATCTACCAGCCGCCGAGGCACTGGTCACTTCCTCTACGTTTGCTTCTTCGTGAGGTTGGAATGGGCACCCTAATTCCAGAATTGTGAGACACTGCTCCTTATGATGGAATTACAAACTGTTCTGCTCCTGCTCCTTTAAGGTATTTGTTAAGCGCTTACTATGTGCCAAGCATATTTGTTAAGAGCTTATTATGTGCTAAGCACTGTTCTAAGCCCTGGAGTAGATACAAGGTAATCGGGTTGGACACAGTTCCCGTCCCACATGGGCCTCGCAGTCTTAATCTCCATTTTACAGATGAGGTAACGGAAGCACAGAGAAGTGGAGGGACTTGCCCAAGGTCACACAGCCGACAAGCGGCAGAGACGCAACTAGAAACCAGGGCCCAGGACTCTCGGGCCCACGTTCTATCCAGTTGGCCACGCTGTTTTTCGAGTCCTCCTCCTAGACTCTTCACACAGTTACCTGCCCAGATCTCTCAGCACTTCCTGGCCTCCGGAGTTTGGAAAGGAACCAGGAGACAATACCAATTCATCTCTTAGTCTAGGCAGGATACATCAATCTCCTTAGGGCAAAAGCAAGAAGGGGAGGTCAGGTGGGAAGCATAAGAAAGTCCATCAATAAAAGTCAGTGGCTGAAAAGAAGTTGGAAACGTAAAGTGCTTTTTTTTTTTTTTTTTTCCTGAAGCTAGCTATGCCAGTATTTGTGGCTTGTTTGGATAAATGGACACATTTTTAATTGTTTTGAAAAACACTCTCTTCAGGATGGGTGAACAGCTCTAGTCATTAGGCGACACTGCCTCTCATCCATCTGTTCCGCCATCCATTTCAATTGTATGGCGGAACACTTATTCGAAAATCCTTCTAAGCTGCTTACCGAGTTACGCCTCCAACTTGCATAGGAAATGGGTTAAACAGTTCTGGAAAAAGAAGAGCAGACCAGGCTTGGGTGTTTATGGTTGGAACTTTCAGTTGCAACAACTTATTACCACGATGACACACGGCAAACAGCAATCAAACATACCCTTTTCCTCAAGCCTCCTTTTCCCAGATTCTTGGTTAGCTTCACATACAGTGTTTGCGTCAATTCGACTTAGTGGTCAGAGACCAAACCCCAACTCTTCCACATTTGTTCACCCCTTTAAATACCGTGGATATAATTTGGAGTAAATCAAAAAGCTTCAGAGGCACGTAACTCCGAGGTCGGTAATATCCAGTAAGTACACACCGGTTCTGACGGCTTTCTGATTAGTATGTAGAAATTCCATTTCGTAAAAGCTCACTGAGTAATTATTACCCCCTCGCCTCATGCCTTAAATATAAACTCAAGTGTGGTGCATTCACCCCCAAACCTGTTATTGATTAAACAGCTTGGGTGATTTTTTTTAAGACCCTCCCAACATAACTAATTCCTACAGCAAAACCGGGATAGTTTAGTGGTGAGCACTTGGCTACGAGAGTCAGGAGACCTGGGTTCTAGCCTGGTTTTACTACTGGTCTGCTGTGTGACCTTGAGAAAATCATCAATCTCTCTATGCCTCAGTTTCTTCACCTGGAAACTGAGATTTTAATATCCGTCCTTCCTTCCATACCTCACAGGGAGGCTGGCTGCAACAAATGATATGAAAAGACTTGGGAAAATAAAATAGCTAAAAAACATCCAAGAGAGCATAATATCATTAACTTTTTTTCTGTTATATCCACAATACAAATCTAGGTTAACCCTTGGCAAAATTACGTTTTTCAAGTACTTTAACTACATGAACTTGTTTCTAGGTTGAGATCTTACACGGAGCCTGTCCATTTTTCAGTTCTGCCACATAGCACGAGGCAGTGCTGTTATGAAAAACCTGATTCTGTCTTTGGTTTAATTCTGGCTACAAGCAGTTCTTACTAGTGGGCTCCTATTTCCAAGTATTGCCAGATCAGTGTGATGCGGAATCTGTAGGTATGTTGATAAAGCTAGTCCCCCATTCACTCAGTCCTCTATAAGGCAGCATGAAATGTTTGCCCTGGCAGACAGACAGATAGATAGGATTAGGATCTCTCTCTCTCTCTATCTCTCTTGCTTTTCTCTCTCATAATCCCCCCCTCCCAGCCCCACAGAACGGCATAGCCTTGAGGAGCAGTATAGCCAAGTGGCTAGAGCACAGGCTTGGGAGTCAGAAGGCCATGGGTTCTAATCCTGGCTCTACTATTTGTCTGTTGTGTGACCTTGGGCAAGTCATTTCACTTCTCTGGACCTCAGTTCCCTCATCTATAAAATGGGGATTAAGACTGTGAGCCCTACATGGGAAAGGGATTGTGTCCAAACTGATTATCTTGTATCTACCCCAGCACTTAGAACAGTGTCTGGCACATATTAAGTGCCTAACAAATACCATAATTAATTCTTATGTACCTATCTGAGATTTATTTATTTGTATGGATGTCTGTCTCCGCCCCTCTAGACTTTAAAGTCATTGTGGGAAAGAAATGTATCTATGGTTCTGTTGTACTCTCCCAAGTGCTTAGTCCAGTGCTCTGCACACAGTAAGGGTACTGACCGACAGGAATTCACAGATTGACAAATAAGATCAGTCAATCAATTGAAGGGACTTATTACACACTTATACGTTACAGAGCACTGTACTTGAGGGGAAAAAAAAAGCTTTTCTTCATAACCTGAATTTAGACTACCATGTGATGTGGTCTGCTGATGGTGAAAAATGCTTCAAGTGAGACCACTCTTCTCACTCACCACCAACATACCTGCATCAGTGTCCGGCCTTCTGAATCTTGGTCTTGTCTTCCCATACCACTAGCACTAAATGTCCCAAATTCGTAGTCGCCGGAATATCCCCATTCATAGTCACCAGATAGGGGAGACAAATTTTTTCCAGATTAAAAGAATCACGCTGAATTTTTTTTTTTATGGTATTTGTTAAACACCATGTGCCAGTCCTTATCCTACACAGGCCTCACAGTCTTAATCCCCAGTTTACAGATGAGATAACTGAGGCACAGAGAAGTTAAATGGCTTGCCCAAGGTCATATAGCAGACAAGTGGCAGAGCAGGGTTAAAAATCCAGGTCCTCTGATTCCCAGGCCCGTGCTCTTTCCACTAGGCCGCAGTGCTTCAACAAGGCAAATTCTTCCCCGATCCTCAAGATTCTTCTGGAAACCAAGCGGAAAATGTCATCGTGGCCAATGTACATAGGATTTCAGAATAAAACTGAATCCATCTTTTCTCATCCACTTTTCATTATTCTGTTTCTGTTCTATCAAAAGTCTCCAGTCTCACTGAAAAGGCAACTGGCCCATATGGTATGATTTCAAAGAGCCCCAAAGTAGATAATGTATCCACCCAAGCCTACTCTATACTGGAAATTCACAGAGAAAAAAAAAAAATGTTTCTTTATTATGTGGGTTCCATTTTTTCTCCCAGAGTCAAAAGTGTATCTATGGCTTGTTTTGCCAAATAGCTAGAGCATGATGTCTGTTTTTAGGAATAAGTGGTCAGTTGGCCTAGGTTCAAATAGAGCTTTAAGATGACACTCACATTTGCTTGCAGTTTTTATATATCAAAATCATTCGGTATCATTTCAGGTTTTTCAATCCCCCTTCTCACAACAGGATTAACTCTCAAAGTCTGAGATGTCATTTAGTCCACCTTTTTGTCGTTATCATTACTTAACGTTGAAACACCCACTGTGTCAGACGCTGTATAAGATGTATTCTAAATGGTCACGGACTTTAAGACTGTCAGGCTCTCAGCTCTTTAAGAGCAGGGATTGGGTCTAGAAACTGCATTGCACTCTCCCAAGCACTTAGTATAACGTCTGACAAAAAGTAAACTATCAATCCCTACCACTGATGGACTGACTGGCAGGCTACTGCATCCTAACTCTGTAATTAGCAGCTATGAAACACAAAGGGGAGAGAAGATTGGAGCACCTGATATGAAGAGGCACTATTTACTTAAAGTCTTTGCACTGTGGAAGTGAATTAATGGGAGCAATTTCGATCTTCTCTGAACCTTCATTGAAAACACTGGACCCATAAGGGGTTTGAAGGGAACCAGCATAACCTAGTGGGAAGAGCAGGGGGTTCGGAGTGAGAAGATCTGGGTTCTAATCCTAACTCCCTCCTTCGCCTGCCATGTTATCTTGGGCAAGTCACTTCGCTTACCTGTGCCTCGGTTTTCTCAACTGTATAAGGGGGATGCAATACCTGTTCTCGCTCCTACCTAGACCGTGAGCCCCTTGTGGGACAGAGCCTGTGTCCAACCTGATTAACTTGTATCTTCCCCAGAGTTTAGAATAGCGCTTGACATAGAATAAGTGTTTAGCCATTACCGTAGTTATTATTATTCATCACTCTGTACCGGGAAGGTTGGAATGATCGGTGATTTCCCATCTGAAACTTGGAACACTGGCTTTGCCAAAACGGACCGTTGCTACCTAACTGTCTGTGCAGGAGTCATATTTTATGGTTCTGGCATATTCTCCCACTCAATGTTTAGTTCAGTGCTCTGAACAGAGTAATCGACAAATGAATTCCGTTCAAACAATGGAAATCGCCCACGACAATCAGCTTTCAGATATTAGTGCCACCATACAAGCCGATCCAGATACAGTATTGGTGGTATTTGTTAAACGCTTACTGTGTGCCAAGCACTGTACTGAGTACAGGAGTAGGTCCGAGATAATCAGTTTGGGATATAGTCATGGTCCCTAATCTGGATCGCAGTCTAAGAGGAAGGGAAAATGGGTATCGTATCCTCATTTTATAATGAGGAAACTGAGGCAGAAAGAAGTAAAGTCAGTTGCCCAAGGTTACACAGTAGACAAGTGGCAGAGCTGGGATTAGAACCCAGGTGCTCTGACTCCCAGACTTTTGCTCTTTCAATCAGACAATCAATCAATGGTGTTTATTGAGCACTTACTATGTGCAGAGCACTGAACTAAGCGCTTGGTAGACTACAGTACAGCGGAGTTGGTAGACTCGGTCCCTCCACTAGGCCATTCTGCTTCCCTCGTAGCATCCTTATAGCACCTTTCTTTCACCTCATTTGTTTAGATCGTGTGGGATTTTTTGGGGGGTGGGGCATAGATACACAGAAAATGGGAGCTGAGCATTTCACCACCATCACCAAACCCTCACTAAGGCAACAGGGAAGGCTTGGAAGGAAAGAGTCGATCAACGGTCTAAATCAAATTCCTGATGGTATTTCCTCAGAATTTTCGCATTACCACAACCCATGAGCCAGTGAGGAATTACTTGAGAAGCAGCGCGGCCAAGTGGAAAAGATCACGGGCTTGGGAGTCAGAGGCGCTGGCTTCTAAATCTTGGATCTGCCACTTTTCTGCTGGGTGACGCTGAGCAATCACTTAACTTCTCTGTGCCTCAGATCCCTCATCTGCAAAATGGGGATTCGATACCTGTCCTCCCTTCTACTCACACCGTGAGCCCCACGTGGGATCCGGGTACCTTGTATCTACCCCAGAACTTAGTACAGTGCTTGGCACACACTAAGAACTTAAAAAAAATACTATTATTATTTGGAGAGAGCATTGGTCTGGGAGTCAAAAGGACCTGGGTTCCAATCCTGGCTCCTCCACTTGCCTGCTGTGTGACCTTGGGCAACTTACTTCACTTCTCTGGGCCTCAATTCCCCCAAACGTAAAATTCGATACCTCATTCAATACCTCTTCCCCCTCCAACTTAGAATGTGAAGTCTGTGTGGGCCAGGGACTGTGTCTGATCTGATTAGTTTGAGTCGTTCCCACCACTTAGACCGTAAGCTCTTCGTGGGCCGGGAATGTGTCTGTTCATTGTCGTGTCGTACTCTCCCAAGTGCTTAGTACGGTGCCCTGAACGTAGTAAGCACTCAATACACACTATGGACTGACCGACACGATAGCTTCGGCTTGGATACGGTCTCTGTCCCATGTGGGGCTCACAGTCTCAATCCCCGTTGTTCAGATGAGGTAACTGAGGCACAGAGAAATGAAGTGACTTGCTCAAGGTCACACAGCAGACAAGTGATGGAGTCAGGATTAAACCTATGCCATGCTGCTTCACTTCTGGATCTTCAGTTGTTTCCCTGCTGACTGGGGACTCTCCAGGGATGTGAGAGAGGGGCAAGATTTCAGAATCAGGGTCAAGTCCCAGCTCAGTGACACTCTTAAAATAAAAATAAAGGTTGGAAAACCCTGCCCCAGAAGCCATTGAAAAATCTTGCAACTTCTTGAAGTACCTGTCCTATACTAAGATAGTTATTTAGATGCAGAGAGAATCCGGCTCATTAGTCAAGATAATAACAGTAATAATGATAATCAATAACTATGGGATTTATTAAATGTACCACACTGGGGTAGATACAAGATAATCAGGTTGGACACAGTCCCTGTCCCACATGGGGCTCCCAGTTTAAGTAGGTGACAGTTGGATTTAATCCTCATAACAGATGAGGAAACGGAGGCACAGAGAAGCCAAGTGCCCAATGTCACACAACAGGCAAGTAACAGAGCCAAAATTAGAACCCAGATCCTCCATTCCCAGGCTATTATCAATCAATTGTATTTATTGAGTGCTTTCCCTCAGATTGTAAGCCCCCTCTAGACTGTAAACTCACTGCGGTCAGGGACTGTGTCCCACAGCTCTGTTATACTGTACTTTATCCCAAATATTTATTGCAGTGCTCTGCACACAGTAAGCACTCAATAAGTATGGTCGATTTATTGATTGCTTATTGTGCGCAGAGCACTGTCCTAGGCTCTTGGGAGACTGCCACTTGTCAGCTGTGTGACTGTGGGCAAGTCCCTTCACTTCTCTGGGCCTCAGTTACCTCATCTGGAAAATGGGGAGTAAGACTGTGAGCCCCACGTGGGACAACCCGATTCCCCTGTGTCTACCCCAGCGCTTAGAACAGTGCTCTGCACATAGTAAGCGCTTAACAAATACCAACATTATTATTATTACAGTATTATAGAGTTGGTAGGCATGATCCCTGCCCACAGGGAGTTTACAGTCTGGAGGGGAGCTTACAATCCAGCTCTTTCCACCGGGCCACGCTGCCAAGCCGACTCTTAGACGCGTCAAGGATTTAGAACGTTCGCATCTTTCTTCGAAGAGTGCCACTTTCGCCTTCAGCTTTGTCTGAAGTGATAGAGTCACACCCGCCGCGATCTTCTGCCCATACCCCAGAGGTATGTCAACATAAATAATAACCACTTCATTCATTCACTCATTCGATGGTATTCATTGAGCGCTTCATGTGTGCAGAGCACTGTACTAAGCGCTTGGAAAGTACAACTCAGAAAAAAGAGAGACAATCCCTGCTCACCTCAGGTTTACAGTTTAGGAGGGGAGAGACAGACATCGAGATAAGTAAAAAGGCATCGACAGCATCGATATAAATAAATAGCATTATAGATATATACACACCAGAACAGGTAAACAGGCATTGATCTAAATAGAATTATAGCTATGTACATCTGCATGCAAGTGTTGTGGGACGGGGAGGGGGGGTAGAGCAAAGGGAGTGAGTCCGGGAGGTGGGGAAGGGTGGGGGAGCTGAGGAAAAGAGGGGCTTGGTCTGGGAAGGCCTCTTGGAGGAAGTGAGCCTTCAGTAGGGCTTTGAAAGGGGCAAGAGTGATTGGAGGATTTGAGGAGGAGGGAGGGCGTTCCAGGCCAGAGGTAGGATGTGGGCCAGGGGTCGACGGCGGGACAGGCGAGAACGAGGCACAGCGAGGCGGTTAGCACCGAAGGAACGGAGTGTGTCGGCTGGGATGTGTAAGGAGAGAAGGGAGGTGAGGTAGGAGGGGGCAAGGTGATGGACGGCTCTGAAGCCAACGGTGAGGAGTTTTTCTCGATACGGAGGTTGATAGGCAACCGCTGGCGATTTTTGAGGAGTGCGTTGACATGCCCAGAGCGTTTCTGAAGAAAGATAATCCGGGCATCAGAATGAAGCCTAGACTGAAGTGGGGAGAGACAGGAGGTTGGGAGATCAGAAAGGAGCCTGATGCAGTAATCCAGTCGGGATAGGACCAGTGCTCTACTGGATCCAGCCAATGGCCCGTCCAGCTAATGCTCCAACCAGCCTAGCATTCGACCTCTAACAGTGGCAAGAGGGGGCTGGGGAGACACTTAAGAGATGCCCTCTTTGCCACCCAGTTTAAGGTTTAGGGATAGATCAGCTAAATCCCGATCTTTCCCTCTAATGATTATAATAGTAATAATGATAATGGTATGTTTAAGCACTTACTATGTCCTGAGCATCGGGGTACATACAAATAATCAGAATGTCCCACATGGGGCTCACAGTCTTAATCCCCATTTTACAGAGGAGGTAACTAAGGCACAGAGAAGTGAAGTGACCGGCCCCAAGGTCACACGGCAGAGGAATGGCGGAGCCGGGATTAGGACCCACGTCCTGCGACTCCCAGGCCCGAGATCTTGCCCCTAGGCCATGCTGCTTCTCTAGTCCATAGATTTATCCAAGGGATTCCGTCTCCTTTTCCAACAAACACCTGATGAGATCCAAAAAGCAACGGGGGGGTCTATAACTCGGCCATTTTGCCTCAAGACCCTGGGAGGATGGATCCTGAAAGAACATGAAATGACTAGAGATGGGATCACCTGCTAGGTGTTTGCCATTTCTGAGTGTCGTTGGGTCTGGTGGAATGGGGGTGCATCCAGACCTAGGGATCGGAAACTCCAAGATTGGGTTACCGATGAAATACGAGATCCCGGAGCGACAAAATCTTTGAAATCAGCAACCCGCCAGCTCGACTGGACCAACAGTAATGAAACAGACAGACACGTCTTTTTAAAGTTGTTTTTCTTCACCTTTCGGGAGTCATAAAAGATTACACACACAGGAATTAATGACGGTTACGAGTTTTCACTTCACAGTGCTTGAACCACACTCATCCTTCATTTAGCATAATACGCCCCTTAGAGACTCCTAGAGCATGATGGGATAGATTGGCCAATGGATAACACCTAGGCATTTGCCAACACTCATTTCTGGCTCCGGAACAAACAGAAACATGGTGCCTGTTTCCAAAGGGCAAGCGCTAAGGGGGTTTGTAAACACTGCTAATTAGATTAGAAGGAGGTCCTCTCCCTCTTTTCCCCACCAATATAGTTAATTACATTGGGTCTTGTGAGTCACACTTAACAGTTCACAGTTTATAGTTACACTGCTAAGTCTGTAATTACATTTCGGGGGATGTTAACCTGGTTAAATATTTTTTTTTTCCCTTAAATACTAGTGTGAGCCGAAGTAGTCGGCCTCCTTTCTCTTTGATCAGAATGTTCACTGAACATAAGGCTGACGTGTCTTTTTTCAGACTATTCTCTCCTGCACGCCTCACCTCTGTCTGAAAATCAACCGCCTGAATAATCCCACGTATTCTCGAATGCAGATAGGTGGGTAAATCTGAAATGGAGAAAGGAAAAACAGAACGCCACGGGAGATGTCTCTCCATTCAAAAACAAGGGAGAAACGTGTCAGACTGCACCAGAAGGTATTGATTTCCCTGGGTTGGGAATGTGTCAGAGTTATATATAGTGGCTGACCCTGGAGGGGAGCTCAGCAAATAATACCGTTCGGTGGTAATAAAGAATAACGATTACGTAAAGGAAGTGCCACACCCGATAGACCCCTTTTCTTCCTTTACTAAAAATCAAGACCTGAAGATGTCCCCTTAACTCCCTTTCTCCTAACGCACTAATCAATGCCACACGTGGAGAGAAGATTCCTTTCTTTACCCTGTAGGTGATTTCCGCCCCTTTCCTGAACATGACATTTTGGTTGCTCTTGTTACAGGCCATTTGCATTGCTGGCACAAATGTAATTAATGGGTCATAAAATCTTCCCAGTTCCTCTTCTGCAACCCGGGCCGTGCGTTTGTCCGGATGACCCCCCTGGAGCTCTGATTGCTCACCGCTTGATGAACATTAATCCTCCTCCCAGCTTCCTATACGAATAAGCGTGCCCCCCGTACAGAAGAGTAAGTTCCAAGCTCTAGAGCTGGTCTCCGTCTGGTCGCTTAGGAAATTTGGATCCCGCGGCTAAGGTTCATGGCTAGGTTTCACAAGACGCAGTGGGGCCTTGTGGATAGAGCCCAGGCCTGGGAGCCACAAGGACCTGGGTTCTGATCCTGGCTCTGCCACTTGCTTGCTGTGTGACGTTGGGCAGGTCCCTTCACACCTCTGTGCCTTATCTCATCTGAAAAATGGGGATTAAAACTGTGAGTTCCATGAGGGGCAAGAACAGAGTCCAACCTGATTACTGTATCTGTCCCAGCGCTTAGTCCAGTGCCTGGCACGGAGTAAGCACTTAACAAATACCATAAAAAAAACTCCCCAATGCCCAGAACCTACCTTCATGGAGTCAGCTGCTTACGTACCATTCAAAATGTTTCCTCTTCTACAGATACAGCTACTCGTTGTACCTCGATCTCGTCCTCCTCTACAGATACAGCTACTCGTTGTACCTCCATCTCGTCTTTCTTGCCACCACCGCTCGTGCCAATCTTTCCTCTGCCCAGGGACTCCCTCCCCACTTCAAATACCACAGACCCCGCTCTCCCCATCTTCAAAGGCCTACCGAAATCACATCTCCACCAGAAAACCTTCCCTGACTAATAGTAATAATAATTATTATGCTATTTGTAAGCGCTTATTACGTGCCAAGCACTGTAAATAAATAAGTGATGGCATTTGTTAAGCGCTATGTGCCAAGCAGTGTTCTAAGTGCTGGGGTAGACACAAGGTGATCAGGTTGTCCCCCATGGGGCTCCCAGTCTTAATTCCCATTTTACAGATGAGATAACTGAGGCCCAGAGAAGAGAAGTGACTTGTCCAAAGTCACACAGCTGACAAGTGGAGGAGGCAGAATTAGAACCCACGTCCTCTGACTCCCAAGCACGTGCTCTTTCCACTAAGCCACGCTTCTCCTATGTAAAGCCCCCGCCCGGGGCTCACAGTCTAAGTAGGAGGGAGAACAAGTTGTGAATTCCCATTGTGCATATGAGGGAACTGAGGCCCAGAGAAGTGAAGTGACTTGCCCAAGGTCACACAGCAGGTAAGTGGCGAAGTCTGGATCAGAACTCAGGTCTTCTGACTCCCAGACCTGTGTGCTTTCCACTAGGCCACGCTGTTTCTCAAGCCCTCACTGCCCCTCTTCTCCCTCCCTCTGCGTGGCCTATGCACTTAGGTCTGTACCCCTTTAGCACTTTGATTTTCACCCCACCCCCGCAGAACTTACGTTCATATCCATCTGTAATTTATTTTAATGTCCGTGTCCCCTCTATTCTGCAAGCTCTATTGTATTCTGCCGAGCACTTAGTACAGTTCTCTGCATACAGTAAGTACTCAATAAATACCATCCATCGATTGATTGACAGCACCAAAGGGCAGCGACAGTACTGCACTTTTAAATCACGTATATACCGAAATGTTTGCTATTGCTATAGGTGTAAGCGTTTTTCACAGTTTAACTGGCTTAAAATGAAATACTAAATAGTATCTTACAGACAGCCAAAAGAAAAGTGAGATCGAGCGGAGTTCTTGAAAGGACTCTTTCAGTTTCCGAATTTTCAAGATCACAGGGGCAAATTCCAATCGAAAGCATAGTGGCGGGGAGGGGGGGGAGAAGGGTGGGGAGGAAGTATTGCTAGAAAAGGGATCCAGATCCTTCATTCATCTGATGCAGCTTCTCCAAAGGGAATATCTGTTTTCACACTGGTCAAGTTCAGCTTGTCTAATCTGACTTCAAAATCATCCGTTCACCCCTTAAAGAACCTTGGTCGTATGAGACCAGATACTAAGCCTTTAGGAACACGGAGGGCGGGAGGGGAGAGGAAGGGAAGGAGGGAGACAGAGAGTCAACAGATCGATAAAAGCACTTTAGGATAATGGCCCTACCTAGAGAAGAACAGGTCTGGATTCCAGGCTAACTCCATCACTGACAGGAAATGTCCATTTGCCTACATGCGGTACTTAATCCATACTGTCACCGACGAAGACCAGAGTAGCAAATCTCACCAGGATGTTCCTTCCTAGGGACTTGATGACCTGTTCCCCTTGCGGCTGAGGCTCCTCTGCCGATTCCTTCCCTAATGTGCTTCTCAGAACCGACGTTGAACCTCCAAGTCAACCCTCGTTCTCGGTGGTGCACTTTCATGGGTAGACCCTTCAGGAAAAAAAACAAAAGCAAGTAGAGAGGATCTATTCTCTGCAATGTAGGCTTTACAGATCGAGAACGATATAGCCATACTGTGGCATTTGTATCTGTTGAGGGCTTACTATGTGCCAGGCACTGCACTAAGCACTGGGATGGATACCAGCAAGTGGGTTGGACACAGTCCCTGCCCCACATGGGACTCATCGTCTCAAGGCCCATTTTACAGATGAGGTACCGGAGGCACAGAGAAGTGAGGTGACTTGCCCAGGGTCCCACAGGAGACAAGTGGAGGAGCCGGGATTAGGATCCAGGTCCTTCTGACTCCCAGGTCTGTGCTCTATCCTTTAGGTCACGCCGCTTCTCGAGCCATATCTTCATAATCGATGGGAATGAAGAAATTGGGTTAAGATATATCCATATATCCTACAATTTTCAGTCGCTGTACTATACACAAACACACTCTATAGTTGCCCTTTGTAGTTGAAGAAGATATCACTGACAACGAAGGGCACGTAAGAATGCATGTCTGACCCGCACGGCCGATACGGGATCCATAATTCTGACCACACCGGCCACACAAACAAGTTGTCCCTTACTGTGCTGTCATAATCAAGGTTTCTAGCACCTGGTGTATTTTTTTTTCTTTCTTTCTCCTTCTTGTCTCTATTTCCCGTCTTGTCTTATGCTGCTGAGTCATCTTCTGACCCATAGCAACGCCGTGGCCACATCTCTCCCAGATCACCCCACCTCCATCTGCAAACGTTCTGGTCCATAGAGTTTCCTTGGTAAAAATACAGACGTGGCTTACAAATGCCTTCTTTCACGCAGGAAACCCGAGTCTCTGCCCTCGATTCTCTCCCGTGCCACTGCTGCCCAGCACAGGGGAGTTTTGACTTGTAGGAGACTGCCTTCCGCTCGCTAGCCTCTGCCCAAGCTAGGCATGGAACGGGTAGGCCTCCGCTTGACTCTCCCTCCCATAGTCTAGACTGGTTGAGTACTGGAAACTCTCCAGGTGTGACCTTGAGGGGCTTTCTTTCTAGGTAAAGTTTTTGCTCAAAACCAGCTATTCCCTTTTTGATGACAGTGTGCCAGGGAAGTCTATTGGCGGCAATAGTCTCACATTTTTCAGCTGGGATCCAGCACTGTCTGAGGCTTTGTTTTAACACGTCCTTAGAACAAACCTACACACATACGCACTCACACACACACACACAGCAAAGCACAACGAGGTAGAGACTGTGGGTTTAACACTGGGTTTTTCAGTCACACAGGGCCCCGTAGGTGGCTTCACGACCGATATCTTTGAATAGGAAGGGCAGCTGGATAGTTAACATATGTATTCATTTATTTCATTTTTATTTTATTCATTTATTTTGTTCATTTATTTGTATATATTTAACCTATATACATATGTATCTATTCTGTTAAATATATATGTATATCACATAGTATTTATAATGTGCCCTCTCAGGATCACACCTGGAGAGTTTCTAGTACTCTACCGGTCTCGGCTCCGAGAGGGAGAGTCAAGCAGAGGCCTACCCGTTCCATTCCTAGCTTGGCCAGCGGCTAGCGAGTGGAAGGCGATCTCCTACAAGTCAAAACTCCTCTGTCCTGGGCGGCAGCGGCACGGGAGAGAGTCCAGGGTGGAGACTCAAGTTTACCGCAAGGAAGAAGGAAATGGTCAACTACCTCTGCATTTTTACAAGAAAACTCAGTGGATACACCACCAGAACGTTTGCGGACGGAGAGCGGGGTGTTCTCGGAGAGATGCGTCCGTGGAGTCACTATGGGGAGGAGGCAACCCGACGGCATAAGCTGAGACAATATCCTGGGTGCTTACTATGTACCAAACACTGAACTGGATGCTGTGGTAGATATAAGATGATGAGATCAGGCACAGAACCTCTTCCACAAGAAGTTCAAAATCTAAGAGGAAGGGAACGGAGATATGTTTGACCCATTTTACAGATGAGGAAACCAAGGCATAAAGAAGTTAACGGACTTTCCCCAAGGTTATGCAGCAGGTAAGTAGTCAAGTCAAAGATAAAGCTCAGGCCTCCCGCCTTCCAGTACCACGCTCTTTCCACTGGGCCACACTGCCTTTGGCCGTAGGTATGTGTTTATGTGTATAGACTGCACACGCGGATCTCAGCTCCTTCACCTGACTGCTGGGTGACCTTGGACAAGTCACTTCACTTCTCTGTGACGCGGTTCCCTCGTCTGTAAAATGGGAATTAAGACGGTGAGTCCTCTGTGGGGCAGGGACTGTGTCTATTCCGATTTGCTTGTATCCATCCCAGTGCTTAGAACAGTGCCTGGCACAGAGTACGCGCTCAACCAATACCCTGATGATTATAGTATATACTATTTACATCATCTATTCTTAATGGTATCGGTTAAGTGCTTAATATATTCCAGGCTCTGTTCTAAGCGCTGGGGTAGATACAAGATCATCACACTGGGCAAAGTTTCTGTCCCACCTGGGGCTCACGGTCTAAGTCGCAGGGAGAAGGATTTTAATCCTCATTTGGCATATGAGAAACCTGAGGCATAGAAAAGTTAAGTGACTTGTCCAAGGTCACTCAGCAGACGAGCAAGGGAACCAGGATTAGAATGCAGGTCCTCTGACTCTCAGGTCCAGCTCTTTCCACTAGGCCACACTGCTTCTATTAAACAAACTATCTTAACCTACAGCTTCTGCCTCCTCGCCTGAACGTTTAGTAAGTGCACGTTGTTTGAAAAGCCCCGTACTAAATGCCAATGTCAGTCAGTCAATCGTATTTATTGAGTGCTCACTGTGGGTAGACCACTATACTAAGCACTTAGTAGCCATGTGAGAATTAGAAACAGTCCCTGGCTCCCGAGGAACTCACAATCTAAGATTAAGTGGGAAAACACTGGAGAAGGAGAGATAAAATGAAACACACACACGATCGCTCTCTAAGATTAGTTTGTAATTTGTTTGTAGTTTGTTTGTCACCAACTAAAAGGCAGGCAATGGGAACAGAAGTAAGCGACCTGAATGATTTCACAACGGTCGAATCATCTGCCCCTGCAAAATCCCAAAATGACCGTGGTGTAGTCTTTAATAAATAAGCTAGTTTGCTAGTAAAGCAGGGGCGATGCTATCTCTGCCTGCCTGGAAGGAGAAAAGTTGGCTAGCTCTCAAAATCCTCTTGTCATGCAGGAATATTTCCTGGATCTGTGGGGCTGACCGAAAGATCTGCTCAAACAGGCACTTGGGGGGAGCGGGAGGGGCGTGGGAACATATTCAACGCATACATAGATGTAGGGTTTTGGGAGGCAACATTTGGACTGGTTAAGAGTACTTTTCTTTTTTCGAGTCAGTTGGATTCCAAACCAAGATCCATTAGGTAAAGACTTACGGAGACATAGCTGGTCGCCAGGCATTTACTCACAAAGCCCCGTTCCTACTTTAGTTCCGAATGACCATATTAACTGTTCAACCAAGACTACGTGTTTGTTAGTCTGGGTTCCAACTTACTGAAAATGTGCTCCTATAATTCCAAGACAGAGGAAGAGGAGACTGAACTGAAACTTTTCATTTCCCATAAAAATAATGATTTCCAGGTCCCACTTATCTGTCCCGGAACCTTCACTTTTTTATGGTATTTGTGAAGCACTATGTTTCAGCCACTAAGTGCTGGGGTGGGTGTACGTTTAGCAGGTCGGACAATGTCCCTGTCACCCATGGGGTCTAAATTGGAGGGAAGAGGATTTAATCCCCATTTTACAGATAAGGTAACTGAGGCACAGAGAAGTTAAGTTAGAAGTTAACAGCAAGCACTTGGCAGGGCTGGGATTAGAAGACAGGTCCTCTGACTCCCAGATCCATGTTTTTTCCAATAGGCCCTGCTGCTCTTCCCTATTCAGCTGGAAACATTTTCTAAATCCATCATTAAGTACCGCTTCCCCCGGAGAACAACGGGGCAGGGATCAGACTGGTCAACTTCAATTCTGACTCAACTGACCACACCATCTCGGAGTAGCCTAAGGATCTTGGCGAACTTTCCAGGAAAGTTGAATTAGGGCCAGAGTCCAGGTCTGTTGATAATTTCAAATGCTTTTATGAGGCTTATCGGGAAGGCAGTGTGGTTTAATGTATAGAGCAGGGGCCTGGGAGTCAGAGGGACCTGAGTTCCAATTCCTCAGTTCCCATTCGAGAAGCAGGGTGGCTCAGTGGAAAGAGCACGGGTTTAGGAGTCAGAGGTCATGGGTTCTGATCCTGGCTCCGCCACCTGTCGACTGTGTGACTTTAGGCAAGTCACTTAACTTCTCGGTGCCTCAGTTACCTCATCTGTAAAATGGGGACTAAGACCATGAGCCTCACGTGGGACACTCTGATTACCTTTTATCTACCTCAGGGCTTAGAACAGTGCTCGGCACATAGTAAGCGCTTAACAAATATCAAAATTATTATTATTAAATCCTGCTCTGCCACTTTTCTACTGTGTGACTTTGGGCAAGTTACTTCAATTCTCTTTGCTTCCGTTACCTCACCTGTAAAATGGAGATTAAAACTGTGAGCCCCACAAGGGACAGAGACCGTCCAACCTGATTACCTGGTACTTAGAACAGTGCCTGGAACACAGTAAGTAAAATAAATACCATTAAAAAAAAAAGCCACCCATTATATTTTCATGGGCTCAGTGGATTGTCTCTTCAAGACTCTCCCAATCAACCAATCAATCAGTGGTATTTACTGAGCACTTACTGTGTGCGGTGCACTGTACTAAACACTTGGGAGAGTACGATACAGCAGAATAGGTAGACACATTCCTTGCCCGCAAGTGTACGGCTAGTTACATCCCCTACAGGGATGCAACTTCACTGACAACAGTACCGTCTTCGAACAAGAATTACGTAGTCAAGCAAGCAGGGGTATTTATTGAGTGCTGATTGCGTACACAGTACTTGGAAAAGTACAATACGGTAGAGTTGGGGGAAGTGATCCCTGCCCACAGGAGCTGGTGCATATCATGGGTTGAGTCCTTCAGCTGTTCACCAGCTCTGCTTGGGACTCGGTGGGGAGAAAATAAAGAGCAGTAGGTCACAATCTGAAACCTGGTTATATTAATTGCTTCGGGGAAACACCCTCATATGGAAAACTCAGGTAACACAGGAAAAGTTAATAATAATAACGTTGGTATTTGCTAAGCGCCCACTATGTGCCGAGCACTGTTCTAAGCGCTGGGGTAGACACAGGGGAATCAGGTTGTCCCACGTGGGGCTCACAGTCTTAATCCCCATTTTTACAGATGAGGGAACCGAGGCACAGAGAAGTTAAGTGACTTGCCCACAGTCACACAGCTGACAAGTGGTAGAGCCGGGATTCGAATCCATGACCTCGACCGTTTCCGATCTGATTATCTCGTAGCTGCTCCACGCTTAGTACGCTGCTTGGCACATAGTAAGAACTTAACAAACATTATTCTAAAACGGTAAGGTTAAATTCAATGTCTGGAAAGGTATTAGATTTGGAAAAATGAAGAGATGAACTCTGTGAAAGATAATTTTTGCCCATTTTCCGAGACTGGATGACAGTTGGGTTTCTGGGGTGCTTAGTACAGTATCTGGCACACAGTAAGTGCTTAAAAAATACTATTGTTGCTATTAAACTTTCATACTTGACTAAAGAAAAAATTCAAAAAAATCCTCCATGTCATCTACCCTCCACGTTCTCATCAACAGTATTAACTGAACACCTACTGCAGGCAGGGAGCTGTACTAAGTGCTCGGGAACATGCATTAGACATGAAAGCTCCTGCCTTCAAGGAATGTGCAATTAAGAAGCAGGCACGAATTGCCAAATATACAATAGGCATACGGTGAAAAAAATCAGAACTAAAGTAAGAAAATAAATAGGTATGAATTATAGAGAAGCAGCATGATCTCATGGAAAGAGCCTGGGCCTGGAAGTCAGAGAACCTGAGTTCTAATCCTAGCTCTGTCACTTACCTGCTGTGTGGACTTGGCAAAATCACTCAAGTTCTCTGTGTCTCAGTTTCTCAACTGTAAAATGGAGATTCAACACCTGTCCTCCCTCCTATTTGGACTGTGAGCCCCAGGTGGAACCCAATTATCTTGAATCTATCCCAGTGCTTTGGACGGTGCTTGACACGTAGTAAGCACTTAATGAATACCACAGATATTATCATTGTTATGTATATGGCATATATATTCAGTGCTAATTCTGTGCACAGCACTGTACTAAATGCTCGGGAGAGTAAACTATAACAGCGTTGGTAGACACATTTCCTGCCAACAAGGAGCTTACAGCCTAGAGGGGGACAGACGCTGAAATAAATAAATTGTGGATGTATTCATTCATTCATTCAATAGTATTTATTGAGCGCTTACTATGTGCAGAGCACTGTACTAAGCGCTTGGGATGAACAAGTCGGCAACAGATAGAGACGGTCCCTGCCGTTATATATACGAATGGCATGACCAGAAATATAGGGATTGATCCGAGATGACATCTGAGAAGCAGCGTGGCTCAGTGGAAAGAGCCCGGGCTTTGGAATCAGAGGTCACGGGTTCAAATCCTAGCTCTGCCACTTGTCAGCTGTGTGACTGTGGGCAAGTCACTTCACTTCTCTGGGCCTCAGTTCCCTCATCTGTAAAATGGGGATTAACTGTGAGCCTCACGTGGGACAACCCGATGACCCTGTATCTACCCCGGTGCTTAGAACAGTGCTCGGCACAGAGTAAGCGCTTAACTAATACCAACATTATTATTATCATCTGGGGGAACTGTGGCTTTTGAAGGCAGGAAAGGAAGAAGAGGTAAACAAGTTCCACTCAGGGACGGGACATGTGCAATAATCCCCCCTCAACAAAGGAATCTGTTTCTCAGTTTCTAAAGAGTAACAGCGTAAACGAACAAGAAGGAACTGGTACAAAGAAAACACTGGAGATTGTTTCCCTTTAATTATCCTCCCTTTGTTATCTTCATCATCAGCAGGAATTCCCTTTCACTTGCTGAAAAGTAAACAGAACGGTGGGTTTTCATAGTGACAAGTCATTTCTTCAGTTTGAGTAATTACCCGAACTGGCCATAAATTGTCATTTTGTGACATTTTGAATTAACCTTGTTTCTTCCTGTCAACATACATCTGTTTGAAAAAGGAAAAAAAAAAAATGGTTTAGCAGTAGTGTCTGCTGCAGGATTCAAATTCTGCCCCTTGCTGGGCTTGGGTCTGGATGGAATAATCTGTAGTTGGGAGAGGGAAAAGTGTTTAAAGGAAAAGAGAAGAAAGAATTCCCTCCAAAGGAAAAAAGGTGTACTGTTTTACAAGTCTAAGGTCCCTATGAAATGATTGGGCTGGTGATCGGAGAGTGGTTTTTTTTTTTTTTCTGGCATCTGTTACACATTCACTATGTCAATCGTTGTTCTGAAGTCTGGGATAGATACAAGTTTATCAGGTTGGACATAGTCCCTATCCCACTTGGGGCTCATGCTGTTAGTAGGAGGGAGAACTTGTACTGAATCTCCATTTAACAGTTGTGGAAACTGAAGCACATAGAAGTTAAGTAACTTTCCTGAGGTCACACCGTAGACAAGCGGCAGAGCTGGGACTGTGCTAAGCACTGGGGTAGACACAAGGTGATTGTGTTGGACAGAGTCCCTGTTCCACATGGGGCTCACAGTATTAATTCCTGTTTTCAGATGAAGTAACTGAGGCACAGAGAATTCAAGTGATTTACCCAAGGTCACACAGCAGACAAGCGGAGGAGCCGGGATTAGAAGCCGGGCCCTTCTGACTGCCAAGCTCTTGCTTCATCTATTAGATCATGCTGTGGTTGAAGCTATGGGCCGTAAGACAAAGTGGGGGGCCCCAAACGACCCACAATATTCAACCCCTACATGCAGGCTGCTGTTGCTCCTGCAATTCCCACCCAAAGCTGCCCTCAAGAGCCACTTGATGGAGCGTGTTTTCCTCCCAGTCACGCCTCGTCCAGGCGTGGAACTCCCTCTCCTCCCTGCAGATCTGGCCAATTGCCAAGGGCAGCGTGCAAGAACTGCACGGGAACGACCAGCCCCGTCAGAGCTGAAGCTCCAGGTGAATCTGGATGCGCAGGCCCCGGCTCAATATCGTTAAGATGGGAAGGAGCCCGGGGACACCGAGAGAGAGAAGCGGGAGGCAGAGGATCACCGTCTCAGATACCCTCTCCTCCCCTCCCACTGCTCCCCAAACCTCTGTCTGCCAGAGAATTAACTCAGGAGGAGTCCCAGCAAATCCTTGTCTTAGGCCGTTCAGTCATCTCCGACCCGTAGCGACTCCACGAACACATCTCTCCCAGAATGTCTCTCTCATCCCCTGCAATCGTTCTGGTAGTGTATCCACAGAGTTTTCCTAGTAAAAATACAGAAGTGGTTTACCACTCCCTTCTTCCACACAGTAAACCTGAATCTCTACCCTCGATTCTCTCCCAAGCTGCTGCCGTCCGGCACGGGTGAGTTTTGACTTGTAGCTGATTGCCTTCCACTCGCTAGCCACTACCCAAGCTAAGAATGGAATGCCTCCGCTTGACTCTCCCTCCTACAGCCGAGACTGGTAGACTACTGGAAACTCTCCAGGTGCCGTTCTGAGAGGGGCTGCGGCAAATATCAACATCTGAAAAACACCTGCCCCAGGATTGAACATACTAATCACTAGCTAATTGATGGGGATTAACAATTTTTAATTGGAGCAACATGAGGGACAAGAAAAAGAATGATCAGGCCCTAGAGGGCTGGGAAAGTGCCATGGAAGAGCCAGCACGGGACAAGGGAGGCTTCATATAGGGCTAACCAGTGAAGCTGGGAGACAACTTTATTATCTCTCCTATCCAAATCCTATCCATAGGATTATCCTATCCAAAGGAAATACATACTAATGAGTAAAGTATGTATCATGTGGGGCCCCATAAGAATGAACCGGTCCTGAGCCCACACTTAACATCTTCGTGGAAACAGTTCCCCCCTCCATTATCACCTGAAAACACCCAGGTAACCTGAAAAAGATCTGTCCCAAGCAGATCGAATTGAAATCTCCATGCATAATAATATGCACGTCATTTGGAGCTCAAACTAGAAATTTGTTTACAACCATGTCAAAGAAATTGGGGAATAGTAACTTCGAGATAGTACTTCATTTTTAGTCTCCAGAAGGACTTTTTACCTTCAGAACAATGTCCTGAGTAGCCCACTCCTTGATCTTAAGGAGTGGTAGGGACAAGGACCCTTTAAAACCTTCCTATGATCTTTTCCAAGCTCCTCTCATTGTTGCCTGCTTCTTAAGCAATTTTCTCAACATGAGTAAATGTAGATTCTGTGTTTCAAGTATATGGGTGGTTATTTCATAGGAGCTCCAAGCTGATCACCACCTTCACAGAGCATGCAACAAGACAGAATTGCTGTAAACTGGCAAAGCCAGAATTTGATTATATAAAAACAGAACTTCCCAACAGTGAAAAGTGTCATATACTGCATTGATGGCAAAGAAATGTGGATTTCCTGCCCCTGGAAACCTTTTCCAATAGGAACATTTCTGTTTGGGTGGTTAAATGATACTGTAACTGCAAATGATGGTGGGTGGCTGTGAGGGAGTTGGATTTAAGGTTAGAGTGAAGTGTTGGAGTGAAGTGTTGCTTTTTGACTTTTTCTTTTTAAGGAAAGTTACCAAAGTTGTATGTGACTCCTTTCGTTTCTACACAGTGACCCTGCAGAGGGCAAGGGGAAGAAATGCTAGACGTAATGTGGAGAACTAAGACAACAGTCAGAGGGATCAAGGAAACTTTAGCAGTAAACCATTCCTTTAAGAGTCCTAACAATTATCTAAGGCAAATGAATATGTAAACACATTATCCTCATCCTCCTCTAATTGAACAAACATTTCTTAAGGATCTTGGGTTGAGGGTCACCTGGAATCATTAAGTATCATGGATTTAGAAGCCTTACTCCTGCCTAGATCATTCTTTCAGAGCCAAGATTCTGAATAAAGGAACACCGTATGTGACAAAACTGGCTGGCCTTGCTCAACATTCAGCACTGAATGCTGGAAAGTTGACGTTCATCCTCATTTTGGGATTATCATTATCATTATTATTATATTTATTAAACACTTACTATATGTCAAGCACTGTAGTAATTGCTGGGATAGGTGCAAGGTAATCAGGCCGAACAGAGTCCCTGTCCCACACGGGGCTCACAGTCAAAGTAGGAGGGAGAATAAATATTGAAACCCCATTTTACAGATGAGGAAACTGAAGCACAGAGAAGCTGTGACTCGCCCAAGGTCACATGACAAGCAATAGGCAGAGCGGGGACTAGAACCCAGGTCCTCTGACTCCCAGGCCCGCGCTCTTTTCACTGGGACATGCTGTTACTCTATTGTCTCCCTCCAAACTCTAATTTTAGGACTTTTTGCATTTGGTTTGAGGTGATGAGAAAAGGACCCTGAAACTTAGTGAGTCCCAGTGCCCCATAAAGGTTAAACAACACAGAACGTGAGCAACAGATACCAGTCATTTTCAGTTCTTTAGTACCGAACCCTATCCAAAGGAGATAGCCAAAATCTGCTCTGCGGTGTTTTCTACCACAAGATGTTTCTAGAAGAGATCACATAATGACGACTAACTGCACCCTTCAACTTCAAAGAGCCTTTACTTGCTGCCTAATCTGGGGGAGGCACATTAAACCATCACACCCAATCCACTGAAAATTCTTGGGCTGCTCTCCTCAAACACATTTTTTTTTTGTTTAATAGTATTTGTTAAGCACTTACAATGTGCCAGGCACTATTCTAAGAACTGAAGTAAACAGGAGATGTTGGATGCAGTCCCTAACCCAAATGAGGCTCACAGTCTTTATCCCCCTTTTACAGATGAAGATAAATGAGGCGACTTGCTCAAGATCCCACAGCAGGCAAGTGATAGAGCAGGGAAGAGAACCCAGGTCTTTCTGATTCCCAGGCCCACGTTCTCTCCAGTAGGCCACACTGCTTCTCCTAAATAATTGTTGGTCTCATTTAACCAAAGGGGACATTGGAAGGAGAGCGCAACGGATCCAGGAGGGTGTAGTTAGTAGCCGTTTGTGTCCGAACCTTGGGAACAGCTTGCTTCTTGTGTACTGGCCTCCTGACAACTCTTACTAATGATCATAATGTTCTCACTGAGGAGGAACAGCAACAGAGGAGATGTGCATCCTGCAAACCACCCTACCCATTTCACAGGAGACTTTTTTTTCATAATTAATTAGACCTCAATTACCCGAACATAATGATCTCATTGAAGTCAAGGGAAATTTTGCACTTTGAAAAATGAACCCCTCATTTTAGGAACACTCATAGGATTAGGGAGTTTCAAGCCTCTTTGAGGTGAGTCAGCTATGTGCCGATTAAGAAAGATGTGTCTGAGAATAAAATCTGTGCAGCAGTATTCTCCAGGCCCAAAGAAATAAATTGCATTTCCCTTGGCACAGCCCAAAACCCACTGAGTCTGGCCCCTCCAACCTATACTCATAATAATAATAATAATAATAATAATATTTGCTAAGCACATAATAACAACAACAACATAATATTTGCTAAGCACTTACTATGCATCAAGCACCGGGGTAGCTACAAGTTTATCAGGTTGGACACAGTCCCTGTACCACAATAGGGCTCACAGTCTTAATCCTCATTTTACAGATTAGGTAATTGAGGCATAGAGAAGGTGAGCGACTTGCCCAAGGTCACACTGAAGACAAGTGACAGAGCCGGGATTAGAACCCAGGTCCGTCTGAGTCCCATGCCCGTGTTCCATCCACTGGGTCATGCTGCTTCCAAGCTATATTGCCCCTGGGGTAGAGGAAAGTGGGTCCGGCCAGAGGCTGAGCTTCCATATTCAAAGAGGATTCGGAGATAGATCTAAGCTCTTTGGGTTCTCAGTTCCCCCGGCTCAAACAAGAATATATATTACTTTTGCTCATCTGACTTTTTTGCCCATCCTCCTGGGCTTCTCTTCCTGTCTCCCACTGCCACTGTTTCTGCCTTCTCCAAAAGTTCTTTCTCTAAGACTTCTTATTCTGGTAGAGGTGACAGCCTAGAGAAAATGGAGTTAGATTCTGAGACCCAGGACACACCAGCAGGAGTGCCCAGTAGAAAAAAAAAAACAACAAAACAAAAAAATCCTCACATTCCAAGCTATAAAAGGAGCACTGAGGACCTCCACTAATCAATAGCATAAATTGATTGGCTCCGCCACCTAACTGGGGTGTGACCTTGAGCAATTCACTTGACTTCTCTGTGCTGCCATTATTTCATCTGTAAAATGCGGATTACTACTGTGAGTCCTATGTGGAACATAGACTATGTCCAACCCGATTAGATTGTATCTACCGCAGGGCTTAGTACAGTTCCTGGCACAGAGTAAGTGCCACAGATACCCTTAAAAAATGCTTACCCCATGCAGTCAACGATATTTATTGGGACCCTATTGTATGTAGAGCCCTTTACTAGATGCTTGGGATTCCTGACCTCAAGGGGTTTGCAGTTTCGGGGGAGAGTCAGATGCTAAAATCAATTAGAGAGAGGGGAAGCATCTCAGTATACAGGTACGTACATGTGTGTTGTGGGGCTGGGGTAGGATGGGTTTCAAAGGGTTTAAGGGTACAGGCCCAAGTGCAGAGGTGATGCAGAACGAAGAGCGAATTGGGCAGGGAACGTTAAGGTTGGTCAAGGTCCATACCTTGACCTTGTCTATCTAGCTTGCTGACCTCTCGCTCATGTCCTACCTCTGGCCTGGAATGCCCTCCCTCCTCATATCCAACAGACAATTACTCTTTCCCCCTTCAAACCCTTATTGAGGGCCCATCTCCAAGAGGCCTTCCCTGTCTAAACCCTCCTTTTCCCTTCTCCCACTCCCTTCTGCGTCGTCCTGACTTCCTCCCATTATTCACTCCCCCAACCTTGAAGCCCCACAGCACTTATGTACATAGCTGCTATTTAGTTGTACTATCGTCTTCTTCCCCTTCTAGCCTTAGCTCACTGTAGGCAGGGAATGCCTCAGTTTATTGTTATATTGTACTCTCCCAACGACTTAATACAGTGCTTGACCTACAGCAAGTGGTCAATAAATACGCTTGAATGAATAAATGAATGAGCGGTTTGAAAATGATATGATTTTAGTAGGGTTTTGAAAATGGGCGAGTGGTGCTTTGTTAGATATAAAGGAGGAGAGAGTTCCAGGCGGGAAAGAGGTTGGAAGCAAAGGGTCATCAGCAAGAGAGATGAGATCGATGTATAGCATATAGAGTACGGTACTCAACACTTGGTAGGGGACAAAGGAGTTAACAGGCAAGATCCCTGCCCTCAAAAAGTTTACAATCTAGCAGGGGATTCAGATATTAAAAATAAATTAAAGGTAAGGAGAAGGAATGAGCATGTGGAGATGGTTGATTTTTCAGACAGGTGGAAGAATCAGGTTGGCCTAGAGGATCAAGACCCCCAGATGGAGGTGGAAGTCACAAGGACCTGAGTTCCAATCCCAGCTCTGACACTTGTCTGCTGTGTGCCATGGGGCAAATCATTTCACTTAAATGTGCCTCAGTTACCCTACATATACAATAGGGATTAAGACCGTAAACCCCTGTGGGACATGAACTGCGTCCAACATGATGATCTTATATCCACTCCAGCACTTATTATAGGGCCTGGCAAAAAGTAAGTTTTTAACAAATACATTTTTTTCTTAAAAAATAATCCCTTTGATAGGATGGGAGGGAGCTAGGAGATGAAGGGGCCATTTTGGGGATTTCAAGCCTAATTATTTTGATTTTCTCCGAAAAGTAGTAGCAAAGTAATCAGGGCCGAGGGTTGGGTGGAGAAGAGAAAGGACTGAGAAAGGATACAAAGGAAATCTCGTCAACCCAGCTTTATCCATATTTTTTTTCTGACCACTGGGCAGCAAAATTCTACCAAAATTCCAGTACACTGATATGATCCTCTCCTCTGAGAAGCAGCGTAACCTAGCGGAAAGGGCACGGGCCTGGGAGTCAAAGGAACTGGGTTCTAATCCCAGCTCTGCCATTTATTTGCTCTGTGACCTTGGGCAAGCGACTTCACTTTTTGGAGCCTCAGTTTCCTCATCTCTAAAATGGGGATTAGGTCTGTGAGCCCTATGTGGGGCAGGGACTGTGTCCAACCTGATTAGCTTGTATCTACCCCAGAGCTTAGTAATAATAATGTTGGTATCTGTTAAGCGCTTACTATGTGCAGAGCACTGTTCTAAGCGCTGCGGTAGACACAGGGGAATCGGGTTGTCCCACGTGGGGCTCACAGTCTTAATCCCCATTTTACAGATGAGGTAACTGAGGCCCAGAGAAATGAAGTGACTTGCCCACAGTCACACAGCTGACAAGTGGCAGAGCCGGGATTCGAACCCATGACTTCTGACTCCAAAGCCCGTGCTCTTTCCACTGAGCCACGCTGCTTCTCCAAGTACTTAGTATAGTACTTGGCATATGGTAAGCACTTACTAAATACCATATATATATATATATATATATATATATATATAAATCCATTGTAACTAGGAACTTCATGATGAAAAAACCTAATCAATCAACCAATGGTATTGATTGAGGGTTTACTATATGCAGAGCATTATACTAAGCTCTTTGGAGAGTATAATACAACTTAGTTGGTAGACAAATTCCCTGCCCACGATTAACTTAGAGTCTAGAGATAAAGTAAAGAGGCAGGCAAGTGGCGAAGATAGTCCTGGACTAGAAGCTGGGGATTGGAAGAAAGAGAACTGGAGAACAAGGCAGAAAGAGAATGTGAGGGGAATACAGATAAAATGAACATGTAGAATCACGGGACTTCCCGTTACTCATTCAGTTCCTGGAATCCTCTGTGTCAGAAAGTGCCATATTCCTGACAGAAGGACACAAAATCTTTTTTGATCTCCTCTTTCTCCCAACAGTCGAACAGCACTTGGGAGTGGCTCCTCTCATCACCTTCCACTTGGTGGTTTGGGCCAAGGGAAGAAATTTCCTAATCTCATCACATTTTTAGAGCTCTACATCGGTAATGAATCAATCATATTTACCGAGGGCTTATTATGTGCAGAGCACTTTATTAAGAGCTTGGGACAATACAATCTCAGCTCTCCCACTTGTCTGCTGTATGACGTTGGGCAAGTCACTTCACTTCCCTGTGCCTCAATTATCTCATCCTTAACATGGGGATTGAGACTGTGAGCCCCATATGGGACAGGGACTGTGTCCAACTTGATTTGCTTGTATCCACCCCAGCTTTTAGTACAGTGCCTGGCACAAAATAAGTGCTTAACAAACACTATCATCATCATTATCATTACAATACAATGGAATTAGCAGACAATTTCCCTGCCCATAATGAGCTTACAGGCTAGAAAGAAATATTCTCTCGATCTTTTCTTTTAGAGTTCGGAGTGCCGAAGCAGGTTTAGGCATGCAATCAGCTTTCTCCAGGCTACTCATCTTCATTCCTCTTCTGCTACAAGCCAGTCCACACAATCTATTCCTTTAATGTCAACTTTCTCACGGTGCCTCATATTCTCATCTCTCTCGATATCGACCTCTTGCTCACACTTTTCCTCCTCCTGGTACCCTCTCCTCCTTCTCATCAGACACACCGCCATTCTTCCCATATTCAAACCCCTACTAAAATCATATCTCCAAGAAGACTTCTCTGACTAATCTCTCATCTCCCTACCTATTCTCTCTCCATACCACCAAACACTTAGGAACTTACCACACCATCATCCCCAAAGCACTTACGTACATATCGTAAAATTTAACCATCCCTTCACAGTAACTGATTTTAGTGTCTGCCTCTCCAACTAAATTGTAAGCTTCTCTAAGGCAGGGAGGTGGTCTCCCAAATATATTTTATTCTCTCCAGCATTTATTACAGAGCTCTGCACAAAAAAGGTGCTCAACGAATACTACCGACTGATTGATCGACTATTTTGGAGGCTAGAGGAGGAGAGAAAAATGGTCTCATTCTGATTATACTGAGGAGGTATGACAGAGGTCAAAGCCAGGTGCAGACACAGACTTCAGCTTTGAGGAGGTGGGAGAGTTTTAGGATCCATAACTTAAATGTTATTGTTTAAGGTTGGTGGAAGAAGAGTTCAGTAAGTGGTACCTTGTATAAGAACCCTTCAGCTCACCTCCCCTTCCAGGAAACTGTGCCTTTTAACCTGTTACATATGAACTAAATAATACATCAGTTTTTGCTGTCAGACATGCCAATGGTACTGAAAGTGGGCAAAATTTCCACTAAGGGTTTCTGTAACTTAATTTTCCTCTGGAGATTTAGAAGAAGCCAGAGATTTTGTTTCTTGTTCATATCTGGCACCCGGCCCTATCACTCTTCTTTTTCTTTCCTTTTCCATCTCTCTTCCCCCACCTCCTCCCTCGTTCATCACCGTTAATCAGATAGCTGTATATTCTCTATATTTCTCTCATCGGGAGACAAAGGTGTGAGAGAAAAAGAAGAGAACAGTCTTGATAGAAAGCAGTTGAACTCCTAAGGCAAAGCTTCTACTTTTCATTGCTAAGATGTATTATATGTGTGTGTGCATATGTGTTATCAGAACTAAAGCAAACAAGCTCATCTTTTTTTTTTTTTTCAGACTGCCACAAACTTAAGCTGCTTTAAGCTTAGAAAGGTTGGAAGTCACCCTCAAAATGAGAAATCTGAAAGTCAAAGGATCAAAGTAGGCCATGCCCCATTCCTGTGCACAGAATAGCTATCACTTGGCTTCATTACTCCCATGGCATTAGCTACTTAGTTTTCGGCTACAATATCATCTAGCCACAGAGAACCAGAAAGATGGTTTTCATGAAATTTAGTCCAAGGGATTTTTTTTTTTTTTTTTTTGGAAACACAAAGATGGTGGTGGTCTCAGTGGTGGAGGCATTTTAAGGTGGGAAAGACCTTGCTTAAATTTCTTAAAAGGTCACCGCACATTCGAAAAGAAGAGCAGGTTTTAAGCGGCTGCAAAAGAAACTTAAAGGGTCCAATATCCAAAGTACTTAACCATCATCATTCATCAGAGATTATTTAGGGCTCATCATAGCAAGGCTGCTGCAAAGAATACTGAGAGCATAGCCCCGGCCCTTGAGAGCTAACATTTTTATGTGCTGATCCCCCTCCAAAGTTTTCAAATATTCCCCGACTTGGGTTGTCACACAGTTCCCACAGACCTGCCCTAGATATTTCTAATCTTGATATGATCCTATTTGGGGAGATTTCTGAGAACATCCTTAATAAATGACCACACAGCACTTACGTACATATCCCTATACTTACCCACATCCTCTATCTGTAAATTATTATTCATTCAATTGTATTTATTGAGTGCTTACTGTGTGCAGAGCACTGTATTAAGTGCTTATAATATCTTTCCCCCCCTCTAGACTGTGAGTTCCTTGTGGGAGGGAATAGACTGCCCAAAAGACAAATGGATTTTAGAGCAAATTAACCAGAGTGGTCTTTGGAAGGCCAAATGACTCGACTTAGATCAGAGTATTTTGGAAATATAATCAAGAGGACTAATTCTCCGGAGAAGACACTAATGCTAGAAAAAGTCCAGGGAAAACGTGGAAGAGGCAGACCAACAACTAGATGGATAGAGACCATAACAACGATAACGGAAGAACCATTAGAAAGGCTGCGGATTATGACAGAGGACAGGGCATGCTGGAGAAAGTATATCCGCGGAGTCGCTATGAATCGGAAACAACTCGACGGCACTTAATAATCATAATAACACTGCTGAACTGGATTCTCCCAAGAGCTTAGTACAGTGTTCTGCACACAGAAAGCAGTTAATAAATACCACTGGCTGATGGAGCGATAGATAAAACAACTTGGCAGCAGTAGTAAAATAATAACAGTTTTGGTATCCACTTGGTGCAGTATTAGGCACTTGGGGAGGACAGAATAAAAAACGGATACATTCCTTATTCACTTTTGTTAGATTACATGCTAGCTGGGCCCTCCTTCTGTAACTGCCTAGTGGGAATGGCTGAATATCCCCCCTCTAGACTGCAAGCTCATTGTGGGCAGGGAATGTGTCTGTTTCTTGGTATTCAGGACTCTCCCAAGCACTTAGTACAGTGCTCTCCAAACGGTAAGTGCTCAATGAATACCACTGAATGAATAAATGAACTGAATGAATGACCAGAATGATACTTCCCAGGACTCTTTTTAAACCCCACAGTGGGTTGGCAGTAAAGGGGATGAGAATAGAAAAAGAAAGAATATATATAGAAATATTTAAGGAGCGAAAACAAAGATGGATGTAAATGGGGACCTAAACTATAGACTATTTAAAGGGCTACTCATCAATAAATCAATCAATCCACGTTGCTTGTTGAGTGCTTAATGTGTGCTGAGCACTGCACTAGTGCTTGGGAGGGTACAGTAAAACAGAGTTGGTAGAATGATTCTTACCCCTTTTTTAATGGTATTTCTTAAGTGTAATTCTTACCCCTCATTTTTTTAATGGCATTTGTTAAGTGCTTACTATGTGCCAGGCACGAAGTGCCGGGATAGATACGAGATAATCAGATTGGATACGGTCCATGTCCCACGTGGGGCTCACAATCTTAATCCCCATGTTATAGACGAGGCACAGAAAAGTTAAGTGACTTGCCCAAGACCACACAGCAGATAAGTGACAGAGGTAGGACTAGAACCCAGGACCTCTGAATCTTTCCACTAGATCACGCTGCTTCTCAACAAGCTTCCAGTGCTGCCTCTCTGCTCCCCCCTTCACCTCCCCTCTGCTCCTCCCCCTCTCCCTTCCCCTCCCCTCAGCACTGTGCTCATTTGCATATATCTTTATTACCCTATTTATTTTTTAAGGAGGGGTACATCCCCTTGATTCTATTTATTGCTATTGTTTTTGCCTGTCTCCCCACAACTAGACTGTGAGCCCGTCAGTGGGCAGGGATTGACTCTATCTGTTGCCGAATTGTCCATTCCAAGCGCTCAGTACAGTGCTCTGCACATAGTAAGCGCTCAATGAATACTATTGAATGAATGAATTAATTAATCTATCAATCAATCCACAGTATTTATTGAGTGTCTACTGTACACAGAGGACCATACTAAGCACTTGAGAAAGAAAAACAGTTGTGGGAGACCTAGTCTCTGCCTAGAAGAAATCTATAATCAAACGGCCATTCCTGTTTTGTCTTTATCGGTGCAAGTTTCTCGGGATTTTTCAAAGCGCAATTAACTACTGCCTTCTCTCTCTGGTTCATTTGCAATAATGATAATAATGTGAATTACAATAATTTCCAATAATGTGGTATTTGGTAAGTGCTTACTCTGAGCCAGGCACTGTTCTAAGCGCTGGCGTAGATACAAGCAAATCAGGTTGGACCCAGTCTCTGTCTCATATGGGACTCACAGTCTTAATTCCCATTTTTACAGATGAGGTAACTGGGACACAGAGAAGTGAAGTGCCTTGCCCAAGGTCACTCAGCAGACAAGTGGTGGAGCCGGAATTAGAATCCAGGTCCTTCCGACCCCCAGGCCCGTGTTCTATCCACTAGGCCATGCTGCTTCACTGGACATCATCCTGCATGGCCAGTCAACATTAGTAAACACGTTAGTCATGATTCTGTGGCCTCTTTGCAGGGGCGGTTGGGTTTGAGGCTGGAGGGAGAGAACACTTCATTTAATAAACCAGATTCTTCCAGCAGGAAAGAGACAACCTGGCTCAGTGGAAAGAGCCCGGGCTTGGGAGTCAGAGGTCATGGGTTCGACTCCCGGCTCTGCCACTCGTCAGCTGTGTGACTGTGGGCGAGTCACGTCACTTCTCTGGGCCTCAGTTCCCTCATCTGTAGAATGGGGATTAACTGTGAGCCTCACGTGGGACAGCCTGATGACCCTATACCTCCCCCAGCGCTTAGAACGGTGCTCGGCACACAGTAAGCGCTTAACAAATACCAACATTATTATTACTGTTGTTCGTTTAGGGGCTTTCACCAGGTGCACTAACACTACCAGGCTTCTGAGCTTTCAAAAGCTGCAGTGATATTTCCAGTCAGTCAGTCAGTCACTCCATCATATTTATTGAGTGCTCACAGAATGCGGAGCACTGTACTGAGCAATTGGGAGACTACCCTATAACAGACACATTCCCTGCCCACAGCGAGCCTACAGTCCGGAGGGGGAGACCGCTCCGGACCCGCCGAGGACAATGCGGCGGCTCGAAAGGGTTAACTCGGAGCTGAACGACCCTTACCTATTCCCAGGGAGTAGTTTGCACTGGGAGAATCTGACTGATTGTGTCCATTTCCTTATGGGTCAAAAGGGGATAATAATTGTCTGTAAAGTGCTATTATATCCGTGGAGGAAAGGGGCTGTGTAAATAAATGCAAAGCACACTTCTCGCTGATCATGAGCTTTTTCATTATGGGAACATTTTAGCCTGTCTCCAGTCTGGAAATTATATATTCATTGAAATCAACGTATACCATTTCTGCTTATAACTGTTTTCCTGGATAATGCTTATGTTAGGAAGACCTGGCCTTCTTCCTGCCCATAACATTTTTTCCACTTAAGAGGGTCGTATTTCCCAATCGTTATTATTGTTATTATTATTGTTGTTACTTTCAATACTTAGCATTTATCAAGTTTCATGGAAGACGTTGCCCGGAGCTGTCACCTAGCTGCGTACTAATTTTGGATTCCAAACAGATCCAGTTTTTGAAAGGAAATCACTTGATTGTCTTTGTGAAGACATTTATTTGTTTCTGAACATTCCTTCACTCCCCATTAATACCCATTTACTACAGCGCTTCCTGGAGAGAACACATCAGGACTACAGTTCACTTTTTAAGGAAAGACATTAAAAGTGTCCTATTCCTGCGCCATGACAAAGATAGCGTCACCGCAACCAACTGGGTCGCTGTTTTTTCTAACTCAGTGTCAGCCCACCATGGAAATTTCAGGCATAGATATCATAGAAAATGAGAGAGGAATATCCCAAAGGGACTATCGCGGTCCCGGAATTGCTTCCCAAAGGGAGACACTTTGAATATTGCCTTCTGCATCTGAGTAGTTTCAAAGACCAGTGATCCTAGAAACATCTGACTTAAAAAAAATGTTCCTACATTATCTGGCCTTTTTTGATTAACTCGACCACTCTGTCGCAGATTGAGATCATTAAAACTTTAATGTTGCCTCTGGACTGTAAACTCATTTTAGGCAGGGAACACGTCTACCATTTCTGTTGCACTGTCCTCTCCCAGGTTCTTCGTATAGTGCTCCGCACACAGTAAGCATTCGGGAAATACCACAGATTGACTGATTAATCTTTTGTGTAGGACAAGGAAGGGTTTCTTTTCCAGTCATCTCAAGGACTGGGATAAAACCCAGCCTAGCCCAGCTAGGCACTGGAAGAGCTGGGAAATGGAGATGGGGACAACTATCCCAGCCTCAAACCTACTTCTTATAGGAATTACTGGAATTCCTTAGCAGATGGGCGGGGCCTCAGATGCGCGGATAAGGTTTTGGGGAGCGGGTCAGTGAGAGAATTCCAGTTCTGCCCTCGCACCCCCAAGCAGTAGAGGATCTAATGTGGGAACTGTCAGTGCACCTCCCGCAGCTCCGACTCCTCAGAAAAGCCTTAATAATAGTAACCGTGGTATTTGTGGAGCACTATTTGCCAGGCACGGAACTAAGCGCCGGGCTGGATACAATCAACAAATCAGGTTGGACACAGGCCCTGTCCCATGTGGGGCTCACAGACTTGATCCCCATTTCCCAGATGAGGTAACTGAGGCACAGAGAAGCGAAGTGACTTGCTCAAAGCCCACAGCAGACAAATGGCAGAGCCGGAATTAGAACCTATGGCCTTCTGACACCCAGGACCGCGCTCTATCACTACACCATGCTGCAGCCCCTGACTCTTGTTCCTGGTCTCTGCCACAGAACTCCAGGGACCCCTCCAGGGAATTCTAGGGTCTAGTTGGAAGTTCTGTGAGGAAATGATAAGTGCTCCAATACTACGGTGGAGCGATCAAACGATCAGGTCGTGGGTTTGAATCCCACCTCTGCCACTTGGCGGCTGTGTGACTGGTGGCAAGTCACTTAACTTCTCTGTGCCTCAGTTACCTCATCTGTAAAATGGGGATGAGGACCGTGAGCCTCACGAGGGACAACCTGATTACCCTGTATTTACCCCAGTGCTTAGAACAGTGCTCTGCACATAGTAAGGGCTTAACGAATAGCAACATTATTATTATTATTATTTATTGTTGAGCCTTCACTGTGTGCAGAGCCCTATACCAAACACTTTGGAGCAAACAACGCAGGATCATTGGTAGACATAATCCCGGACCTCAAGCAGTTTACGGTCCAGGAAAGCTACCCTGCTCCCTCCCTACATCTTATGTCCACCAGAGAACTCTGTCCTGAGAAACTAACTCGCTGAAGTACATGTTACCGGGAGAGAGGAGCAGATTCCAATGGTGTGTAACTCACAGAGGGTGGCTAAAGCACGGGGAGAATCCTACTGGATGAGTCTATCGCAGGTTACGGCCTAGTGGAGAGAGCACGGGCTTGGGAGTCAGAGGACATGGGTTCTAATCCCAGATCTGCCACTTACCTGCTGTGTGACCCTGAGTAAACCATTTAACTTCTCCATGCCCGAGTCCCTTCGTCTGCAAAATGGGGGTTCAATACCTGTCCTCCCATCTACTGCTACTGTGACCCACGGGTGGGCCCCGATTATTTATATCTCCCCCAGTGCTTAGTACAGGGACGTGGACTGTGTCTAACCAGACTTGGTTCATATCAACCCTAGAGCTTAGTACAGTGCTTGGCACAAAATCAGTGCTTAACAAATACCACAATGATGAGGATGCGCACATCCTCATCATCATCCCTCATCATCACGGGGATGACGGTAAGTTTGCTGTGGGCAGGGAACATGTTACTGTAGTACTGTACTCTCCCAAGAGCTTACCACGGTGCTCTGTACACAGTAAACACCCGCAAAATACCACTGATGATGATGATTGTGTTTTGTTTTTTTTTTATGATATTCGTTAAACTCTTACTATGTGCCAGGCACTGTACTAAGCTCTAGGGTAGATTAATTCATTCATTCAATAGCATTTATTGAGCGCTTCCTAGGTGCAGAGCACTGTACTAAGCGCTTGGAATGTACAATTCGGCAACAGACAGAGACGGTCCCTGCCCAGTGACGGGCTCACAGCCCAGCCAAGTCCGATTAGACACAGTGCGTGTCCCCTATGGGGCTCACAGTCTTAATCCTCATTTTACAGATGAGATAACTGAGGTACAGAGAAGCTCAGTAACTTAGCCAAGGTCACACAGCAGACAGGTGGCAGAGCCAGGATCAGAAAGGCTGCCTTTGATGAGGGAAAGGGTGAAATATCGATCCAGCTCCGCATCTGGCCCTCCAGTTGACTCCACGTAGTCGGCTACTTTGTCCGGTAAAAGTTAAAAGCGTTCCATGTTATATATCCTATATTACGTGACGCTCTTCGCGGGCAGGAAACGTCTACCAAGTTTGTTATATAGGACTCTCCCAAGTGCTCTGCCGACTGACCGACGCTATAATTACTGCACACAGGGATGACTGGATTAAGTGTAAATTGGTGTATGGAATAATAATTGTGGTATTCATTAAGCGCTTACTATGTGCCGAGCGCTGTTCTGAGCGCTGGGCTGGATACAAGGTAGTCAGGTTGTCTCACGTGGGGGCTCCCAGTTTTAATCCCCCTTTTACAGATGAGGGAACTGAGGCACAGAGAAGTTAAGCGACTTGCCCAAGGTCACACAGCAGACAAGTGGCAGAGTCGGGATAAGAACCCGTGTCTTCTGACTCCCAAGCCTGGGCTCCTTTCACTAAGCCACGCCGTGGAATGACATGAAGAACTCTCTACGCAGTAAATGCCATAACAGCGTTACTGATCGGTTTTGTCAACATCAAATATTTTACGTGCGCCTCTCTGAAAGCTTACTGAATCGTGTGGATTCTGGCCCCAGTAACCTCCTATCCCAGCTCCTGACTCTCTCTAAGTGAAGACGTACGGTCCTAATTGATTCTCTCACCCAATCAAGCGTGTCACTCTGTTGAAGGGGAAATTGACGATAATGGAATCTCCCGACGGGATTGAGGGAAGAGCCCCGGTCCTCGCTGAGAATTCAGGATCGAGAACCAGCGTGGAAGAATCGATTATAGTGTTGAGGGTTGATACGGGGCCACTTGCACTTTCTCGTCCCCGCTAGTCATGCGTCGCCGGGGCGAAGACGGCCACGTTTTAGGCGCTAGGCAGGGGTGAGGCAAGGGTTTTTATACGTAGGACTCAATTGCAACTTAAGTGGCCTCACCAGTACTGGTACAATTCATTCATTCATCCGTACTTATTGAGCGCTCCCCGTGTGCCGAGCACTGTACTGAGCGCTTGGAAACTACGATTCGGCACCGAATAGGGACAATCCCTACCCAACGGGCTCACAGTGTAGAAGGGGGGGAGACAGACAACAAAACAAACCAAACTAAGAGGACAGGCATCAATAGCGTCGATGTAAATAAATAGCGGGTGGTTGCCTGTTTTATGGTATTTAATAATATTACTAATTATGGTATTTGTTAAGTGCTTACTCTGCACCAGGCACTGTCCTGAGTGCTGCGGTAGATATAGAGTAATCAGGATGGACACGGTCCATGTCCCGCATGGGAATCACTGTCTTCATCCCCGTTTTATAGATGATGGAACTGAGGCCCAGAGAAGCGAAGTGACTTGCCCGAGGTCACACACAGCGGACAAGTAGTCGAGCTGGGATTAGAAGGGCTCCCAAGCCTGTGCTCTATCCACTAGGACACCCTGCTTCTGCAGTGCTTGCCATCCACCAGAGCCAGAAATTTTGCAGTATTCCTACCGTGACCTTCCACCTCACAGGACGCACTAGGTGGGTCTTTGGATGGGACTCTTGACCACTGATGACACAGCCCTATCAATAACAATTGTAGTATGAGGTATTCATGGGATGACAATGTGTCCCATTTCATACCAGAGAGTCTGATTTTCAGTAGACAAACCCCCATCTGGTGTTCTACATTTATGGAGGGGAAGGTCTGAGAAGGGCTGTCCGCAATCTTTACGGAGCCTCGGTTGCCACCCGTGAAATTTCCCTTTAGAGTCTAGAGAAACAGGGAGTCGTTCTGTTCCATTACAGGTTTGGAAGTTGAGCTGATGGGCTCGACGTTTCTAGACTTCTCCATTTTAAAAGCAAAATAGCCTGGGCAAACTTTTAGACTCCGCTTCAGCTTAAGTGAGTTAAAGAATGGGATTGAATAATTCCATTTTCACGTCATGGCCTGTAACAGAAAATATGCCTTTTGTCTCTCCCGATGGTGGTTTGGATATGGACCAAAAAAATCTCCAACCTGTCCAATGAACAGTGGTTTTTCAAAAGACACTCTGAGGAATCACCCTGCTGTTCATTGGTCTATTTTTTTTTCTAGCTAATGACTCAAGAAGGGAGATTTAATATGTCAGGAAAATACAAAAGTTCACCTCTCACAACCTTGCTATTTACATCTGCCATGCTCACGAACACATCCGTTCACTGCTGCCATCTTAAACCCCTCGGAAGAAGATAGCTCTCTGCTTCGCTATTCCACTGCTTCTCCGATGCCCCGCTGATGTTTATAGTAAGTTCTCTGTAGGTTACCGAGGCTCTACTGACCAAAACTCCATCAGCCAGGAGACCATTGCTTCATTTCCAAACCGAAACACTGACGGGCCATTTCCTCTTGAAGTTTAAGATTTGTAGGCCACATAAAATGTTAGAGCCCCTCTTTCCAAACAACAAATAACCCAGGCTCCAACGGTGACGGCTATCAAATCCTTAGCGTGTAATTTAGCATTTCTCTCCCATGATTCAAGTCCTGAATTAAGAAGACCAATCCTGGAAATGCATTCTTTGCAAAGCATTTAATTGGGGCTCTGGGTCACCGGAGAGTCATTTCCTAATGTAAATGTGAAATATAGAGAGAATAAGATCGATTTAATGAAATTACATACTTTATAGGGTGATTAACAAAAATAGTATATTTTTCCATGTGGGATGAATATTCTTAAGTGAAAGGAATGTTTATGTGCCATTATATTTGTCTTTATCCATACGTGGGGTGCTTGAAACAATGGCATACGTAAGCAGTACATATTTACTCGTACCAGGAAATACGCAGGGGAGCGCTTGGAAGGGAGGGTGTCATATGCACAAGGGTTCATTCATTCATTCGTAAGTATTTATGTAGCGCTCACTGTGCGCAAAACACTGTACTAAGTGCTTGGGAGAGTACAGTATAAGAACAAACAGACACATTCCCTGCCCACAAAGAGGCTGCCCTGGCAATTCTGGGAAAGAACTATTGAAGCTGGGGATCTGAGCTATATTGTTTAATCACTTTCATATTATTGAATGACCTAGATCTGTGAGATTCTGGAACTGCCTTCTCCTCTGTTCACCCTGCATCTAAGTCCAAAGAAGAGAATTGGCATTTGACAAAGCTAGGAATACCAGTTTTATCGAATCGCTATACTCATAAAGGGTTGGAGAAACTTTTACATTAGATATCTCTGATAACTGTGAAGTAAGTGGAACAGGCTATGGTGATATTAAGTGGCTTCCCCAAGATGACCCAGGAACTGAACAACAAAACCAGCTTTATTTAGGTGGATATTTACTAAGTGCTTACTGTGTTAATGTTGGTATCTGTTAAGCGCTTACTATGTGCAGAGCACTGTTCTAAGCGCCGGGGCAGATACAGGGTAATCAGTTTTGTCCCACGTGAGGCTCACAGATTTTACAGATGAGGTAACCGAGACCCAGAGAAGTTAAGTGACTCGCCCACAGTCACACAGCTGACAAGCGGCAGAGCCGGGAGTCGAACCCATGACCTCTGATTCCGAAGCCCACGCTCTTTTCACTGAGCCACACTGCTTCTCCGGTGTCAAACATTGCTCCAAGCACTGCTATAGAGGTTCCTCAGGTTGGAAACGATCCCTGTCCCACATGGGGCCTACAGTCCCAGGAGGAGGTAGTGAATCTCTAGTTCACAGCTGAGGAAACTAAGGCACAGAGAAGTTAAGTGACTTGTCCAAGGTCACCCAGCAGACGAGTGGCAGGGGCAGAATTAGAACCCAGGTCCTCTGACTCCCTGGCCTCTGCTCTTTCCATTTGGCTCCGCTGCCTCCCTGAAAATTCAGATCCACTGAATAATCCTCCATCTGCTCCCAAGCTTTTACTTGTGTAAATACATGGACCTTAAAGCCCTTTCAGGCCATAACTGAAGGTTAGAAGCATAAATCCTACGCATATTCCCTGGAAGATAAAGACCCCTGAACAAACTATTCCTCTGACCAGAACTTTATCGTTCTGACTGGAAATTCCAGACTAGAGTAGTAACAGTGTCCATGCTCTTGCTGATGAAAATTCTGGGTCAGGGTAGATAAGGGTTATATAAGTTTCTGTCATATTTTATCGAGGTCATCAGCCCCGACGTTTGAGTTTTGAGTTCTACCAATCCCATGTTACGAACGGGGCTGTGTAATGTCTTATGTTTTTTAATGTCTTACGGCTTTAATGTCATGTAACATCTCCACCCATGTGCAGAAATGTTTGGCTTTGTGGTGATCTGCATAAAATCGCCCTGGATCTCGTTGGTTTTTCTGTCTACTGCTTTTCATGCATATTCCTTGGTGTCATTTGCACCTTCCAGTCACAGCTGAGACCTTCATTTTCAACTGAGTTGCTCAGGTACGGCAAGATGCTTCTGGTGCTAACTGATCTTTCACCGCAAGGACCGACCCCAGCACTTAGAATACCGTTTGACACATAGTAGGAGCTGAACGGATACCATAAAAACAGAAAGTAGGTCTGGGAGTCAATTTCATCGAGCCAGTGTGATACCTTCTCCTCGCTCTGCCCAACTCTATCACCAGTTTCTTGGAATACAGCATCACCAAGAACTACCAGTTCACTCTCTATGTTGAAGTGAGGGCAGGGATCAATGATTCTGTTTTTTTCTTTTCCTTGTGGTATTTGTTAAGTGTTTACTCAGTGTCAGACACTGTACTAAGCACCGGGGTAGATATAAACTAATCCGATTGGACGCAGTCCATGTCCCGCTTGGGGCTCAAGAAGCAGCATGGCATAGTGGATAGAGCACTGGCTGGGGAGTCAGAAGGTTACGGGTTCTAATTCTGACTTTGCCACTCGTCTGTTGTGAGACCTTGGGCAAGTCACTTCATTTCTCCTTGCCTCAGTTATGTGAAAAATGGGGATCGAGACTGTGAGCCACATGGGACGGGGCCTGTGTCCAACCCAATTTGCTTGTATGCATCCCAGTGCTCAGCACAGTGCCTGGCACACGGTAAGCGCTTAAATACCATAATTATTATTATTATGATTCTCGTAACGTAACTGAAGAACAGAGAAATTTAGAATTTCCCCAGTGTCCACAGTAGTCAAGTGGAGGAGTCTGGATTAGAAGCCGGATCCTCTGACTCCCAGAACTAGGATCTGTTGTATTATACTTTTCCAAGCACCTAACGGTAAGTGCTCAATAAATACAACTGCTTAATTGATTGTGGTTTGATTTTAGGTTTTCAAGGGGGGAGCAGTAACGTTGCCATAAAGTCCCTTACGGATGTCTCCGTTCTCCAGAAAAAAACAGCATTCAGCAATTTTGGTGAGGTGGAAGCTGCTTTTTGACGAAGTGGCCGTCAGGACAGGGTGAGTTTAGAACATTTTAGATCATTCCATCATTCTGATCCATTGGTGACTGCCGTGATCCGAGAAGCGGCACGGCCCAGTAGACGGAGCATGGGCCCGGGAGTCAGAAGAACCCGGGTTCTAATCCAGGTCCTGCCGCTTGTCTGCTGTGTGACCTTGGACAAGTCTTCTCTGGGCCTCAGACACCTCATCTGTAAAACGGGGATTAAGACTGGAAGTCCTATGTGAGACATGGGCTGTGTCCAGCCTGATTTGCTTCTACCCACCCCATCGCTCGGTACAGTGCCCGGCACAAAGTAAGTGCCTAACAAACACCACTGTCGTTATCATTATCACCGCTGGCCCTCTGCCATACTGTGATGGAAGCAATTAGATACCATACTTTAGATTGTGGCTGCGTCCAGGATTTGTTTGTTTGGCAGGCAAAAGGTGAAAGATAGTTGCTTGTGAAAGTCAATAGCAATAATACCAATCGGCCTCACAATCTGAAAAGGGGTTGTTCTTTTTCAGCAGAGGCATTGGGACCATCAGGAAACCAGATTAAAGACAGATTAGAAACAGTAATGAGCATGGCCACTGGAAAAACAATTGGGGCCGAAAGGGAGTGGGGTATTTTATATATACACCGGCGTGAAATGGATTGCCTGGCTCCTATTGGTCTTTATAGCCACACCTGGTCACAAGATTCTCACTGCCATTTTTTTTCTCTTTGAACATAAGGACAACTTTCTCTCACGTAGATACGTATATACGTGAAAGTTGTCCTTATATATCTTATGTTGTCCTTATACATCTTATACGTATATACATCCGTTCTCTTCACCAACTATTCCCCAATTTGCAAAGAAGGGTGGCCTACTGGAGAGAGCATGGGCCTGGGAGTCAGAAGGCCTGGGTTCTAATCCTGGTTCTGCCACTGGCTGCTGGGTGACTTTGGGCAAGTCACTTCAGTTGCCTGTGCCTCAGTTTCCTCAACTGTAAAATGGGGATACCTAATGTCCCTCCTCCTTAGACTCTGAGCCCCAAGCAGGCCAGGGACTATGTCCGACCTATTAATTTATACCTTCCCTCGACACCTTAGAACCGTGTTTGACACATAATAATTGATAAATCCCTTAAAATAAAAACTTGTGTTTATTCTTCCCAAGCCAACCTCCTAGTTGTTCCTCACTCTCAATTTTCTCATCTCCACTTCCTCACTCACGCTGTTTCCTCCCTCTCGAATCTCCCTCCTATTCCAAATCCAGAGACCGTGGCTCTCCCCCAATGCAAAGCCCTCTGAAAAGTTCACCTCCTCCGACAAGCCTTCTCTGATCACTCTTCCAGCATCCTTGTCTTGTCTTATGCCGTCGAGTCATTTCCGACCGACAGAAACTCCAAGGACACATCTCTCCCAGAACGCCCCGCGACTGATTGTTCTGGTAGTGTATCCGTAGAGTCTCCTTGGTAAAAAATATGAAAGTGATTTACCATCGCCTCCTTCCGTGTGGTAAATCTGAGTCTCCGCCCTCGGCTCTCTCCCACGTATGCCTTGGATTGATTCTTCTTCCGGTGGCCAAGACTGGTAGAGTACCGGAAGCTTCGTTCACTCAGTTGTATTTATCGAGTGCTTACTGTGTGCAGAGCAAACTTTGCAGGTACAATCCTGAGAGGAGATGCAGCATCCTAAACTGTACACATCCACAGCCTATCCTAAAAATTTATTTATGCACCCATCCTCAGCACCTTGCATATATGTATATAGAGAAGTAGATAGAGCACGGTTCGGGAAGTCAGAAGGACCCGGGTTTTAATTCCGGCTCTACCACGTGTCTGCTTTGTGACCTTGAGCAAGTCACTTCACTTCTCTGGGTCTCAGTTATGTCATCTGGAAAATGGGGATTAAGATTGCGAACCCAGGGGAGCAGAGACTGTGTCCAGCCCCATCTGCCTGTACCCAGCCCAGCACTTAGAACAGTGTCTGGCACATAGGGCCGGCCTGGGTTGGGATTGTCTCTTTTTATCGCTGAATTGAACTTTGCAAGTGCTTAGTGCAGCGCCATCCACATAGTAAGCACTCAAGAAATCCAACTGAATGAAGTGCTTAACAAATACGACAATTATCATTATTATGCTTATTTGGTTGCATATGCAATCAGACTAATCCTGAAAATATCTTTAGCTCGGTCTCCCCCGTTAAAGTGTCAGCTCCGTATGGTGCAGGAAATCATTTATTGAGCGCTTACTACGTGCAGAGCACTGTACTAAGCGCTTAATATGCCATTTCTTCATTCTGTACTCTCCACCCACCTCATACAGTGCAGTGTACCAGTGGGGAAATCAATAGATTCTAGTTCCACGACCACTACTACTTAAGAGCTTCCATTAGCTTTGAGGCCCCGCGGAGAAGCCCCAGCTAGAAGAGATCTTCATGCAGTAAATCTTCACGCAGTAGAGAAGCAGCAGGGCCTGGTGGATAGAGCACGGGCCCGGAAGTGAGGACGTGAGTTCTAATCGCAGCTCCGCCACGTGCCTGCCGTGTGACCTGGGGCAAGTCACTTCACTTCTCTGTGCCTCAGTTACCTCATCTGGGAAATGGGGATTGAGACTGGGAGCCCCAGTGGGTCAGGGACTGTGTCCAATTCAGTTTGCTTGATCCACCCCAGCGCTTAAAATAGTGCCTGGCACATATGAAGCGCTTAGCAAATACCATTGTTAAGATGATTATTGATAAACCTATTTCTCTCTACCTAAGATATACCTGGTTAAAAGGAAGCTAGAGAGGGTCAGTGAATTTATTCTCTTAATTTGGGGTTTGTCTTAGACTTTTCCCAAGACTTTTCCCCAAGTGTAGCCCATGACCTACCGTAGACCATTTGATTTCTGTGATTTCTAATTTTCAGCTCTGTCCCCACCAGGCTTAAACCTCAGTGGCCATAAACACTACCCCGCAAATGCTGATTTTCATATTTTTTGGTGTGGCCTTCTTTGCGTGTGTGTTACTAATTCTCAACTTATATCTAGTTGGGTAATCTAGCTCAGCCATGATTCCCAAGGCCTACACAAACCACTCGAACAGATCCTGGAGTTCCTAGTTTCATAACAGTCACCGAATGGTATTTATCGAGCATTTACTGTGTGGAGAACACTGTACTGAAAGCTTGGGACTATACGAAGCTACGGGGCTGTTAGACGCGATACCTGCCCGCAAAGAGCTTACAGTCTATCTTCCCTACTAATGATTTACTTATTTACTTACTTTCTATCTCCCCCTCTAGACTGGGAGCTCGCTGTGGGCAGGAATGTGTCTGTTGTTATATTGTACTCTCCCAAGTGGTTAGTACAGGGCTTTGCACACAGTAGGCATTTAATAAATACGACTGAACGAATGAATTCACTTTAATGTCTGACCCCTCTCCCTAAGATCGAAAACTCCTTGAGGGCAAGGATCACATCTAATTACTCCATCTTGCTCTCCCAGGAACCTAGCAGTCTGCACAAAGCAAGTTCTCAATAAGTACTGATTGATTGATTTAATCATTCTAAATACAGGGTAGCTATTATCGATCCTTGTTTATGGCAGCACAGTACCGCGGCCTCAGTCTCAACCTTCCCGAGGACCAAGTGTTAGCGGAATCTAATACCCTGTCATTTAACAACACTCTCGAGCTTTGCCAAGTGAAAGGTTTGGTATCAGACATTCAAACAGTATATGTCACACCTTCACGGTGAAAGGAAAGACGCGTCCCAAAGCAAATAGATTTTCACCGCGTAAATACTGTAGCGAACATTTCCACCCACCACACTGGGAAAGGAATTTGAACTAGAAAGGTCTAAAAACGACGACCAACCCTATTGTCCCATGTCCTCGATTGTTCCACCACAACGATTATAACAAATGGTAACGTTTCCCGATGAAGCAGATGTTTGCAGCTGAAATCAATGCGTGTACCTGTTGCCATGATGGAGCGAAACGGATATTTGACTTTCTACAGCATCTATCTTATTTTGCAAATGTAGATGCAGCCTAGATGTAATCATTTCATTCAAGCAGAGTCTATTCTTGTGAGACAATAATATCTCATCTAGTCCCGCAAAGAATAACCTGTTCGTGATGTTATACTTATGAGTGAAGGAGGAGAAGAAATAACTGCCTAACTAATGCCATTACAGTGCAGTAAGAGGTGATAGCACTTATGTAGCATTTTATAATGGGAAACCCACTTATATGTAATGTTTTTTTGAAGGCTGGGAAAAAAAGGATGTTATTAGCAGGAAATAATTTAAGTACAAAAAAGTCCATGTGAATGATCTAGGCCATTTTATTGAAAGATAAATGTTATGTGGAAGGGAATGCTATATGAATGTTTCATTATTATGTGCGGCGAGATTCATATTCATTTAATATAGTTGATCCTCAAACACCATTGAGTCAAACTTCCCTCTAAATCCAATTTCCTCTTTTACAATACGTTAGGTGCTAAGGGAAAAGTGGACACATTCATTTAGGCCTCTAGGGGACCACTAAGACTCCAATATATCTCTCTCACTACTAGATATATATCTATACGTAGCGTACTATTTACAATATAATATATACGCACTCATACACAATTCAATTTATTTGTATTTACAACCAACAAGTCACTATATAGAGATTCAGAATATTGGCCCATCAGCCAATCAAAGGTATTTATTCGGCACTTACCGCGCGCAGAGAACTGTAATAAATATCTAGGAGAGTACGGTTCGATAAAGCGGGGAGAGACACGATTCCTGCTTACAAGACTCCTGCAGGCAGGCAGGGGAGGCAGGCAGGCAAATAAATCACAGGTGGGGAAAGGGTAGATTATAAGGCTACGTACAGGAGTGTTGTGGGACTGAGATGAGCGTCTAAGTACGTAACGATCATAAAGCCGAGCGCAGGGTTGATGGAGAGGGGAGGGTCTGTAGGGGACATGAGGGCTTAGTCAGGGAAGGCTTCCTGGTGGTGATCTATGATTTTAGGAGGGTTTTAAAAGTGGGGAGAGTGGGGGACTGTCAGATATGACATGAATTTATGTATAGTGTCTGAGCAATTACTTAGAAGCAACTCCACACTCCTGTACCCAGGCATGCTTGACTTATTTCCCTTGACAACACCGTGCGCTCCTCATCTTGAATCTTTTTTTTGTTGTGAGGCCCCCTAATTGTAGGTCAACCTCTCAGGCCTCGTGACGGGAATAGGACATCGGGCACAGGTCCAGCGCCTCAAACGGGCGTGCCCGCTTTTCGTTGTGACTTTGGGGATTGAAGAGGGACAGGGTTTTTAGCTGAGATGGGAAGTGAGAGGACATGGGCGTTAGAGATCTAACAGCACAGAAATCATCATTTTGGATCTTTTCGGTCCCGACTGGACTCACTTCTCTCTGGATCAGACAAACTCTTCACGATTGGCTTTATGGGTCTCGATCTGCCCCTTCCCTCCTACATATCTACTCTCTTTTCCAACTTATGCAATATGCCTCATTCTGACTTCTCCCGCCTCTGATCTTTCGCCTGACCTGGAATTCCTTCCCCCTTCACAACCAGCATTGCGAAGCTCTTCCTGGCTTCAAAGCCTTTCTGAGGTCATATCTCCCCCAGCAAAATAATAATAACGCTAATGATGATGAGAATAACATTAACAGTACTTGTTTAACAGAGCCAAGCTCCATACTAAGCACTGGGGTCGATACAAAAAAATCAGTTTGGACACAGTCTCAGGCCCACGTAGGACTCGGTCTAAGTAAGAGGGAAAACAGGTATTGAAGCCCCACTTTATAGATGAGGAAACCGAGGTTCAGAAAAGTTAAATGACCGACCAGAGGCCACACAGCAAGCCTGTGGTGGGGCTGGGATTAGAACCCAAGTCTTCTGTCTCCCATACTTTTTCCACTAGGCCACGTGATAAATCTTCCTTCCTGCCAGGCTGTAATAGCCCCCAACGCCTACTTTAAATGGACCCGCAGCAATGGTAGATCTGGACTTTCAGACTCCACGATTTAAGGACTAGCTCTCATATAAGTCTACTTCTCATTCTTCTGATCTGTACGTTATTTCAGTGTCTGTCTCCCCTAATGCACCGTCAATTCCTTGAGGGTAATTATTATGTCTACTAACTCTACTGAGCTTCCCCGCACACCTAGGATAGTGCTCTGCACAGAGTACACACACAGCAAAATACTATAGATTAATAATAACGTTGGTGTTTGTTAAGCGCTTACTATGTGCAGAGCACTGTTTTAAGCGCTGGGGTAGACACAAGGGAATCAGGTTGTCCCACGTGGGGCTCACGGTCTTCATCCCCGTTTTCCGGATGAGGTAACTGAGGCCCAGAGAAGTGAAGCGACTTGCCCACAGTCACACAGCTGACAAGTGGCGGAGCCGGGATTTGAACCGATGACCCCTGCTTGGTGGATTCCCCGTGTTCCAAACCCACACCCTGATTGACAGTCACCTGCTGAAAAGCAGACTGGCCTAGGGAATAGAGCATGAGCCTGGGAGTCAGAAGGACCTGGGTTCTAATCCCGACTCTGCCACATGCCGGCCGTGTGACCCTGGACAAGTCACTTACCTTCTCCAGGCCTCATCTGTAAAATGGGGATTAAGAGTGTGAGCCCCGTGTGGAACAAGGAAAATGTCCAACCTGATTAACTTGTATCTACCCCAGTACCTGGCACACAGTAAGAGCTTAACAAGTACCATATTATTATCATCACCCTTTTTAAGGCTAACACCTGGCCTTAACCAAATCCAGGCTCAATGCCTATGCAACCGAACTAGGCCTCAGTCGTCGTCATCGTCGTCATCATCACATCATCAATCAGCGTGGCTGAAGCAGCATGGTATGGTGGATAGAGCACGGGCCTGGGGTCAGAAGGTCACGGGTTCTAATGCCCACTCCGCCACTTGTCTGCTGTGACCTTGGGCAAGTCGCTTCACTGGCCTCCAGTTACCTCATCTGTAAAATGGGGATCAAGATGTGAGTCCCACGTGGGACAGGGACTGTGTCCAACCCTATTTGCTTGTTTCCACCTCAGCGCTTCGTACAGCGCCTGGCACGCAGTAAGGACTTAACAGATACCACGATTAATATCATTATTAGTGGAAAGAGCACAGCTTGAGAGTCAGGGGGCCCGAGTTCTAATCCTGACCCTACCACCAGCCTGCTGGGTGACGTAGAGCCAGTTAACTTCTCTGTGCCTCAGTTTCCTCATCTGTAAAAGAGGGATTTCATACCATGTGACCTGTGTGGGCGGTAAATGGGCCCAACCTCATTTTCTTGTATCTACTCCAGTGCATAGTACACGTCTCGGCACGTAATAAATGCTTAACAGATATTACTGTCGTGGTTTGCTGAATTCCTACTGAGGGCATAGCATTACATGAAATCCTTTGGAAAGTAGAGCGGAAGCCGAACACAGATTCCTTCCCCTCAGGAAACCTGCAGTCGTCATCATCAGTGTGGCACAGTGGATAGAGCCTAGGCCTGGGAGTCGGAAGGTCACGGGTTCTAATTCCAGCCCCGCCATCTGCTGTATTACCTTGGGCCAGGCACTTCACTTGGCTCTGCCTCAGTTAGCTCATCTGTAAAATGGGGATTGAGACGATAAGCCCCACGTGGGACAGGGGCCGTGTCCAACCCGATTCGTTCGCATCTATCCCGGCGCTTAGCACGGCGCCTGGCAGATAGCAAGGGCTTAACGAGTACCATAAATATTATTATGATTATTACTTAATAGATGCAGGCTTCGTTCCAGTAGATCCCTCGAGAAGGAGCTGTGGAAAAAAAAATCACAAAAGACTACTCTAAGCAAGGGCCGTGGTCTCAAGGGGCTGGGTAAATCTGGGTTGCCATTTGGAAAGCCGGACTGCCACAAGCTGTGCAGTCAATGAGTGTCCTGCAGCAATCCATAACCCGGATTCGGTTTCAACCGAGCGGGGTCCGGAGAGCCCAGCAACCGGAGAGAGCTGGTTGCTCTTTCTGAGAGAGTCGGTAATGGCCCCGAAATGAAGGTGTTAAATTGTCCATAAGCCCACGACCCGTGCCGAAGTCCTTATCACGGTTTGCTCCCTCAAATCAATCCTTTCAATTAAGGTAGCTGGGGGAAATAATGATGTTTTCATTCGCAATTACAGTCTTAAATTAGGATCAATAGAACCCTTTTCCATGAAACCATACAAGTGATCTGGTGAGGCCAGCGTGCTTTGTGTGTGAACATTACGGCCGAAATCAAACCATCCGAATTGTATTACAAAATAATAATAAAAAATTTTTTTTGGAGGAAGCCGGATTGGGAAACTAATGTGAGTAGAAGACTCAAGATATCCTCCTATTTGTTTTTCTTTTGTTTCTCGGCCTCAAGCCAGGAGGGCCTTCTTCCCACTGGTTGCTTGGTTACAACCCTAGAGGCTTTGCCATGGTAACATCTGGAATAAAGGTGGACGGGCAGGAAGCCAGGGCAAACTCAAGTCCAACAGTATCAGTAAAAGAAAGAAAAATAGAACTTTTTTTCTCAATTACTACCCAACCTTGAGGACAAAGGAAGGAAATGTTGGAGATAAACTGTGAATATGTAAAAAAGTTTTAAAAAGGAGTATTACCACTCATTAACCAAGCAGTCACACTGTGATAGACTTTTTTTTAGGGGGGGAGGGGAGCGGGGGGCTCCTTCCTAAGGAATAACTACACTGAGACCCCAGAAAGATAGAGTCTTCTGGATTCACGTGTGGGTTATTCAGCAAAGTTCTAACACAAATGTGTGAGTGTCTACTCTCTGCAGAGCACTGTACTAAGCACTCGGGCGAGTACAGTACAACAGAATTAGAGGACATGTTCCCTGCTCAAAAGGAGCTTGCAGTCTAAATACAGTTGATTAACAAATACTTCCCCCAGGGCCATGTGGGTCTTTGGATTCCCTTTTTATTCCCCCCCAATCTCTGAGGCAGCTCTTTCATACCCCATCCTCCAACTCCCTGTATAGGTTACCCAGGGCCTACCAGATTGGGAATTGAGGAAAATTGTCATAATAGTATTTATTTATCACTAATCGAGTGAAGAGCACTGTATCAAGTACCATCCTGGACTTGAGACTACAAAGACAGGAATTACACCATGTCACTCGGATGATCTCAATCGGGGTTCCCACTATGGAACCCACCATAAGCCACACTGCATTTCAAATAATAATAATAACTGTTGTACTTGTTAAGCAGTTTTTTGTGATGGACAGTGTACTAAGCGCTAAGGTGGATACAAGCAAATCGGATTGGACACAGTCCCTGTCCCACGTACCGCTCACCGTCTCAATCCCCATTTTACAGATGAGGTAATAGAGGCACACGTCTGCCGTGTGACTTGCTCAAGGTCACACAGCAGACGGGTGTGACAGAGCTGGGATTAGAACACATGACCTTTTGACTCCTGGGCCCGTGCTCTATCCACTACACCGTGCCGCTTCTCTGGGATCGATAGGATAATGGCGAGCAGGGGCAGGGCTGATACAAGGTGTGGCGATTTCTGCCAGTTTCACAAATAATAATAAAAAACTGTCACCAAACTCGGAAAGGAGTGGACTGCCTTGGGACCACGAAAATTTGTAGAATTGGACAATTTGTTACGCCTCAGAGAGCGAGAGGGAAGTCTTATGTCTCCTGCAAAGTGTGGGAATGGAAATTCGTCACTTTCATACGATCTAGTAGCCCACCCAAAAGGATTGCGCTAGACTGCCGGTTTTGTTTCGTTCTGTTTTGCTTTTCTGTCTCTCCCGTTTAGACTGTGAGCCCGTTATTGGGCAGGGATTGTCTCTATCTGTTCCCGAAATGCACACCCCAAGCGCTTAGTAGAGTGCTCTGCACATAGTAGGCGCTCGATAAATACTATTGAATGAATTATTGACCAAGATTAATTCTCCGATGAACTTTCATCAGTCATTCAATCCTATTTATCGAGCGCTTACTGTGTGCAGAGCACTGTACTAAGTGCTCGGGAGAGTACGCTACAGCAATAAAAAGACATTTCCTGCCCACAGTGAGCTTACAGTCAAGAGGGGGAGACAGACATTAATATAAATAAATTACAGATATATACATAAGGACTGCGGGGCTGGGAGGGGGGATGAATAAAGGGAGTCAGTCAGGTTGATGCAGAAGGGAACAGTTAAAGACATTAATATCTGGAAATCCATCCAGAGCGGGGGTTTAGACCAGGCAGGGCTACACTAAGAAAGGGAAGTGGAAGGTTGAGACAAATCACCCAGAATTAACGAAGCCCAAAATATTCACCGTCATCCAAAAGATTTGAAGATCCCCAGAAAATAGCAGAATTTGGGCTTGACACGTCCAGATTAATAAAACTAAGATATATCATCTGTCTGGAGTTATCTCACTAGTTTGATAACATCAATCCAACCGGCTGACCAAAAGGCATTTTGGGGTTTGAGTCAGTACGAGAGTTGTCTTAGTTTTTCATTTCCCTTGGTTTATTATCATTACTAAGGCATTTATTAAGCACTTGCTATGTGCCAAGCACTGTGCTAAATCCTGAGGTAGACGAAAGATGAGCAGCTTGGACACAGTCCTTCACAGTCAAAGAAGGAAGGGAGAGCGGAGGATGCAACACCATTTTACAGAATTAGTGATAACCTCCAGCTTCCTATCCCCCTGTCCTATTTATGCAGCGTAGGAAGCTATGCCACCTCTTGCTGAGAGTAGTGTACTTCTACCCGATGAAGAACTGAAAGGGGCCCATAGCACGCCGTCTGAAAAAGGCAGAGAGAACACGACTGTGATTCCTCCGGGATTTCTGCTCTGGGAAGCATCTTTCTCAGTCGTACTTGATGAAGAAGTGCATCGGTCATTTTAGACCGAAATTTATCTCTGTCCCACGCAGACCTGTTGCAATATCACTATTTATCAGGATAAATTTACTTCAGAAATGCTGAATCATGAGCTACGCTTGAGAAAACGATCCATTAAACTAAACGGACTTGCACTCCTCTTACCGTTCTTCTTTTCAGATCTGGAGTATAGTGCACGAAAGAATGACGACACAATTTGGCCTAATTTGTCAAGGAAATTCAGGAGAAGGTAAGATTTTCCTTAAAAATGATGGCTGTGAGAAGAAGATATATTTTGGTAAGCTCCCCGAAGGCAGGCGCCTAAGTCTTTTACTGCTCTTGAACTTTTCCAATTGCTTAGTACAATAATCTGCAAACCGTAGGTGCTAAGTAAACACTAGTGATTGATTTTTGCCCTAAATTATCCAGGTGATTTGCAAATTTAGAACCAGCCTAGACTACGGCAGATTCAGACCCAAAATAGTATTCATTTCCCTCCTCTAGACTGTAATCGTAATTTATTTTATGTTAAGCACTTACTCTGTACCAAGCACTGAGGGTAGATACAACATAATCAGATCGGACACAGTCCCCGTCCCAGCATGCGGGTCTCAGCAGGAGGGAGAACGGTTAACGAATCCCCGTTTAAAAGATGAGGAAACTGAGGCACAGAGAAGCCCAAGGTCAACCAGCGGGCAAGAGGCAGAGCCAGGATTAGAACTCTAGTTTACTCCCAGTTCTGGGCTCTTTCCATTAGATCACGTGGAAGACGTTAAGGACCGGATCTGCTACTTTACTGTAGCTCCCAAGAACATATGTTACGGGAGCAGTTTTGAGTGGACAAGGGAACAAATTGCTCACTCCCTCGATTTCATTATAAATCCAACAGAGTTCTTGAGAGATGTTTAGGAATCAACACGGAAGTGTAAATATGATATACGCCGTTCGCTTAACTTTCCGCAGCCTTCATCCAAGAGCAAATCTTGCCCCTCTAAAAGTGCACGTCATCCATTCTGTGTTCCCGGATTTTTTTTTTTTTTTTCAAGTTTCTTCAAAGTTCAGTGGAAAAGACTGTGGGGGACGGTCTGCAGCCAAACCAATTATGTGGTATCCACCCCAGTGCTTAGTACAGTGCTTGTCAGAAAATAAGTGCCATAAAAACAAAACAAAAATAAAAACAGAAAGCTCTTTGTGGACGGGGAATCTGTCTACTAACTCTGTTTTATTGTACTCACCCAGCACAGTACAGTGCTCTTCACGCAGTAAGCATTCAATAAATACCATTGATTTAAAAAAAAAACAAAACTCATGCTGACATTACATGGTTCGAAAGGGCTTTAAGATTTACGGTATATCAAACTCGAATTTCTTTCTCCTCGTTGACTCTCTTACTACTTAATCTAGTCCAGGCTTTTTGTCCTTTCTGAGTTTGGAGGACTTATCTCAATTTTCCTCATCGTACCCTGAACATGCTCACAAGGCAGGGACAGGAACGCCTGGGGATATATTTTAACCCTGCATTATAATTTCCTGACCCCTGGCACCCTTTCTTCCTTCCTAGGCAACCAATCATATTTATTGAGTGCTTACTGTGTGCAGAGCACGGTACTGAGTGTTTAGGAGAGCACCTTACAGCAGAATTAGCAGACATGTTTCCTGCCCGGAGTTCATTCATTCATTCAATTGTGTTTATTGGGCATTTATTGTATTAAAGCAGAGGACAGGGCATTCTGGAGAAAGTATATCGACTCGACTGCACTTAGTTTAAAAAAAACCCCACCAAAACTTGTTAAATGCTTGCTATATGCCGGGCACTGTACTAAACCCCGGGGTAGATATAATTTACTCAGGCTGGACACAGTCCGTGTCCCACAGAGGGCTCACGGTCTTAAGCCCATTTTACAGATGAGAACTGAAGCACAGGAAAATTAAGTGATATGCTCAAGGTCACAGCAGACCAGCGAAAGAGCTGAGATTAGAACCCAGGTCCTTCGGACTTCCAGGCCTGTCCTCCATCCAATAGGTCACACTGCTTTTCGAAATCTTTAGTACAGTTTTTGACACAGTAAGAGGTGAAAAAATGTCAATTATTGTTATAACTCATGTTCTTTACAATCTTCAAAGTTTGATCTTGACTCATTCATACACACTAATCTCTCACAACAGTGGGCTTTTGTTAACGTTGGTGCTTTTACCACAGAAAACTGAAGAGCAAGACCCCAGATTTAGGGTAAGAAGGTAGAAAACTCTTGCTTCTCTGATTGATATGTAATGCGAACTATAAATTGACCAGGTTCTTTGAGTGTTCGTGCTAATTTTGTTGGAATTGGAGGAAAACCGAGATCCAAGAAGACTACGATAACGATGGCATTCGTTAAGCACTTGCTATATGTCGAGCACTGCTCTAAGAGCTGGAGTAGATACAAGTTAATCAGGTCAGACACAGTCCCTGTCCCACATGTCCCGAAGTCTATGTAGGAGGGGGGACAGGCATTGAACACTGATTTTACCAAAGAAGAAACAGAGGCATTTCATAGATGAGAGAAGTGAAGTGACTTGCCCAAGATCACACAGCACCTGACCCGGCATTAGAACCCACGAGCTCTGACTCCCAGGCCTGTGCTTTTTCCACCGGGCCGTGCTGCAATTGGTTACATTTTAGAAGACAATTATTTCAGAGAAAAAAAAAAAGTAAAGCATCTGTGACCCAGTTCCTCTCAGGTGGTAACTGGGCCAGACATTTATCGGGGTTCACAGGGCACCGATATTGCAATTCCAACAAAATACTCAATGGGTGAAAGAGTAAAGACATTATCCAAAGGTCTAAGTGGACCCGGCAGCGGACGCAGGACGATTTCCCAAGCACAGCACCAGCTTCTTGTGAATCTTCAACAGAAAGTAGACAGAAAGGTCCCCATCCGTGAGGAGCTGACAATCTAAGGAGGCGAGGCTACGGAACAAATTGTCCGATACAAAAATAGGTTGACTGAAAGCATGGAGCCAATAGGCGAAAACTGAAGCAAACAAGTGAATCAATGACTAGATCATATCTAAACAGATATATCCACAACGTTAGAGCAACGAATGAGGCAGCATGAACAGGAAATGGGTGGCGGAGAAGACGGGCAGAAAAAAGGGGAAATAGAATTACGATGAAGGTGGTTCGATTTTCTTTCCGATGCTATAGGTGAGTGTACCCTATGTGTGTCTGTATTACAAACGTGTGCGTAAGCATGCATTTCTCTGTTTCCCCAGAATAATGATCATGGTGGTATTTAAGTGCTTACTGTGTGCCAGGCTGGGGTGGATACCAGAAAATCGGGTTCCCTGTCCAAAATGGGGCTCCCGGTCTCAATCCCCATTTTCCAGATGGGGGAACTGGGTCACAGACAAAGCAGCGTGGCTCAGTGGAAAGAACCCAGACTTGGGAGTCAGAGGTCATGGGTTCAAATTCCAGCTCTGCGCTTGTCAGCTGTGTGACTGTGGGCAAGTCACTTTAACTTCTCTGTGCCTCAGTTCCCTCATCTGTAAAATGGGGATTAGACTGTGAACCTCACGTGGGACAACCTGATTACCCTGTATCTACCCCAGCGCTTAGAACAGTGCTCTGCACATAGTAAGTAAGTGCTTAACAAATACCAACATTATTATCATTATTATTAAAGAGACTTGACCGAGGTCACCCAGCAGACAAGTGGCAGAGCCGGGATTAGAACCCACTACCTTCTGACTCCCAGGCCCGGGTTCTATCCACTATGCCGTGCCGCTTCCGCGAGGATTGTCAGATAACGTCTGGCTAAACATCGAGAGCGCTGGGGTTTCTTTTAGGTTCTCATTCTCTCCCGGCACTGCCCCTAATCCTCTAAAATGCTAAGGTGCCTTCCCAGAAAGCAGCGTGGCTCAGTGGAAAGAGGCCGGGCTTGGGAGTCAGAGGTCATGAGTTCGAATCCCGGCTCTGCCCCTCGTCAGCTGTGTGACCTGGGGCAAGTCGCTTCACTTCTCTGTGCCTCAGTTACCTCATCTGTAAAATGGGGATGAACTGTGAGCCTCACGTGGGACAACCCGATTCCCCTGTATCTCCCCCAGCGCTTAGAACAGTGCTCTGCACGTAGTAAGCGCTTAACAAATACCAACATTATTATTATTATTATGTCTTATAGGCTCACGGAGGTTGACATGCTGTAGGATTTGGTTCATTGATTGCCTCTTGGGGTGTACTGGTCGTCCTGGAGGCATATAATCAAAAATGAAAGGGTCACATCTGCCCGGGACCGGCTCTACCGGCTCCCGAAATGCCACTTTTAAAGACGCTTACTAGCCGGGACATAGATCGGGGAGAAACTGCAAACTTCTGCTCCGGGGCCTTCATTAAGCGTACTCGGCTATTTTGCGAGGACAAGCCCCGACCGAGGCCGGGAATGTCAAGCTGTGACCATTTTCATGTCGTAACATAAGAGGACATATTAGCTGTCTAGTAAGAATAGCAATAGACTGATATAGCCTGATTTTAATTTTCTCTTGCTGGACAGCTGTTGCCGAGAAAGATCACGGATAAGAAAGATACTGTGGGATGGTAAACGTTCAGGGTTTATTTGCCAGATCATAATTTACCATCCATCCAACTTGTCAGCTGTGTGACTGTGGGCAAGTCACTTAACTTCTCTGTGCCTCAGTTCCCTCATCTGTAAAATGGGGATTAAGACTGTGAGCCCCACGTGGGACGACCCGATTCCCCTGTGTTTACCCCAGCGCTTAGAACAGTGCTCTGCACATAGTAAGCGCTTAACAAGTACCAACATTATTATTACTCTGGCTCAGTCCGTCGGTCAGTCGTAATGGCTGAACGCTTACGGTGTGCGGAACACTGTACTGAGTGCTTAGGAGAGTACAATAAAGCAATAAGCAGACACATTCCCTTCAGAGAAGCAGCGTGGCTCAATGGAAAGAGCCCGGGCTTGGGAGTCAGAGGTCATGGGTTCGAATCCTGACTCTGCCACTTGTCAGCTGTGGGACTGTGGGCAAGTCGCTTCCCTTCTCTGTGCCTCATCTTTTAAAATGGGGATTAAGACCGTGAGCCTCACGTGGGACCACCTGATTACCCTGTATCTACCCCGGCGCTTAGAACAGTGCTCTGCACATAGTAAGCGCTTAACAAATACCAACATTATTATTCCCTGCCCACAGTGAGCTTTCAGTCTAGAGGGGGAGACAGACATTAATAGAAATAAATAAAAAGACTAATACGTACATAGTGCTATGGGGCTGGGAATGGGGAGAAAGTATGCTTGGAGCAGTGCAAGAATAACCAACTGCCAAGGGTGGGATGTACATTTGAACATCCCTAATATTTCCATCTAATAATCCATAGATGGATGACTTAGTGGAAAGAACATGGGCTTGGGAGTCAGAGGTCATGAGTTCTAATCCCAGCTCTGCCTCCTGTCAGCTGTGTGATTTTGGGCAAGTCTCTTAACTTCTCTGTGCCTCAGCTACCTCATCTGTAAAATGGGGATTAAGACTGTGAGTCCCAAGTGGGACAACCTGATTACCTTATATCTACCCCAGTGCTTAGCACACAGTAAGCACTTAAATACCATCATTATTTTTATTATTACTGTATTTGGAGGACGAAACGGGGTGGTCCAGTGGAAAGAACCCAGGACCGGGAGGGACTGGGTTCTACTCCTGACTCCACTACTTGCCTGCTGCACAACCTCGGGCAATTCACTTGCCTTCTCTGTGTCTCAGTGACTGGAAAATGGGGATTAAGCAGTTGATTCCCTCCCCCTTAGGCTGTGAGCCCCAGGTGGGACAGAGATTGGATCTTTGCATATTGTGGGCTAGTGGCAGAGCAGGAGGCTCTGGGTTCTAATTCTGTCTCTGCCACTTGTCTGCTCTGTGATCTTGGGGAAATCACTTCACTTCTCTGTGCCACAGTTACTTCATCTGTAAAATGGGAATTGAGCCCCTGAGCCCCATGTGGGACAGGAACTGATTTGCTTGTATTCGCCCCATTGCTTAGTCTGGCACAACAACACAGTTATTATTATTACCACAGTGCTTGGCACATAGTAAGTACTTAATAAGCACCACAGTTATCACTTTTAGTGCTTTTGCCGCACTAGAGCCTAGTCCAAGATTCTGTTTCAGAGTCCTGGTGCCTCTGTGGAGCTCCCTGAAGGCCAGTTAACCCTAAAGTGGGTATCGTTCCTCTCCACGGTGAGTCAGAAGCAGACATTTGGGAATCTATCGAGGAAGGGACCGTGAAGCCCGTGTGGGATGGAGACGGTGTCAGACCTGAGAAGCAGCGTGGCTTAGTGGAAAGGGCACGGGCTTGGGAGTCAGACGACTTGGGTTTTAATCCTTCCTCCTCCACTTGTCTGCTGTGTGGATCCTGGGCAAACCACTTATTTGTGCCTCAGTTACCTCATCCGGAAAATGGGGATTAAGACTGCGGGCCCCACATGGGATAACCTGATGACCCTGTTACCCACCCCAGCTCTCAGAACAGTGCTTGGCACATAGTAAGCACTTAAACGCCATAATCATTATTTTTTAGCTGTATCTATCCCAGAACTCAGTAGAGTGTTTGGCACAAAGCAAGTGCTTAATAAATACCACATGAACCAGTTAGGAGGAGCCGTCAATGTGCCTGCCCACCAACCAGAGAGGATGAACTCAGCTTTGCCGCCAAAACAAAAACAAAAATAAAAAAACAAAAACAAATAAAAAACCCCCACCGTCCGATCGAAGTCAACCAAACTTCTTCAGTCATCCCTTGGTAACTGCGATCTGAAAGGCACCGGTGCCAGATCCCTATTTCATTCAGAAACACATGGATCTTGGGATTTCTTTTTGGCAAACAAACATTGGTTCGCTCCATGCAAACTCAACCTCCATTTTTTATTCATTTGTAGAACAAGCTATTAAAGTTTAGGCTTGGAAACCATGACCTGTGAAAAGTAGTTAAAAGAACTTAATTTGTTCAGTTTGGCAAAGGCGTATGTACAGGGCGAGAGGATGACTCTATAAATACTCGCAAGGAAAGGCGGAGTGGTTATTTTGACCGTGATCAGTGGAGGTTCAACGAGAGGTAATGTTGGCTAAATGGTACGGAGCACATTATAAAAGGGTGAGTCCGTTAGAAAATACATAGATTAATAGCTCGTGAAAAACGGAAGTGAAGTTAGTTAGAGTATTTATTATTTTTTTATGGTATTTGTTAAGGGCTTACTATGTGCCAGGCACTGTTTCAGCCCTAGGGTGGATAAAGGTAATTAGGTTGGACACAGTCCATGTCCTACGTGGGGCTCATAGTCTTAATCCCCATTTTACAGATGAGGTAACTGAGGCACAAAAAAATTAAGTGACTTGCCCAAAGTCACACAGCAGACAAGTGGAAGGTCCAGGATTAGAACCCAGAACCCAAGGGATGACGCTCTAACTGGGACCTCTACCCTGGGGTAGATTTGCAATAATCAGGTGGTCACAGTCCAAGAGGCAAGGAGAAGGAGTAGATACCTTCCCCATTAAACAGATGAGGACACTGAGGTACAAAGAGGCAAGGTGACTTGCCGAAGGTCACGCAGCAGGTCGAAGGCACAGCTGGGATTAGAAGCTAAGTCTCTTAATTCCAAGGCTCACGCCCTTTCCACTAGGCCAGGCTCCAGTTGAGTGACGGTGTTGGCTACTGTTCAGAATTAGAGAAGCAGCGTGGCCTAGAGGAGAGATCACGGTTCTAGTAGTCAGAAGACCTGGGTTCTGATTCCAGCTCCATCGATTTCCTGCCAGGCGACTTTTAGACGGATCATTTAGCTTCTCTGTGCCTAAGGTTAATCATTTATGCAATGGAGATACCGTCCCTGTTCTCCCTGGCTCTTAGACTGTGAGCTCCACGTGGGACAGGGATTGTGTCCGATCTGCTTATGCTGACTCATCTACAGTGTCTGGCACACAGTAAGTGCTTAAACAGTATTCGGGTTTTGAAAGAGGAATTCTATCCATGTGTGAATATTTTCCCTAAATCTCACGGGAAACCATAACTTCACTTTGATGCCCTTTGACGGAGACACGGCACTTCAAATATCTTCGGGTCTTTACAACTGCCTGAAAGAAGCAGTGTGGCTTAGTGGAAAGAGCACGGGCTTAGGAGCCAGAGGCCGTGGGTTCTAATTCCGACTCTGCCACTTAGCTGTGTGACTTTGGGCAAGTCACTTAACCTCTCTGCGCCTCAGTTACCTCATCGGTAAAATGGGGATTAAGACTGTGAGCCCCAAGTGGGACAACCTGATAGCTCTGTATCTAGCCCAGTGCTGAGAACAGTGTTTGGCACATAGTAAGCGCTTAACAAATACCATTATTATTAGAGAAGCAGCAAGGCTCAGTGGAAAGAACACGGGCTTGGGAGAAGATGTGGGTTCTAATCCTGGCTCCACCACGTCTGCTGTGTGACCTTGAGCAAGCCACTTCACTGGTCCGTGCCTCAGTTACCTCATCGGTAAAATGGGGATTAAGACTGTGAGCCCCATGAGGGACAACCTGATCATCTCGTATCTACCCCAGCGCTTAGAACAGTGCTCGGCGTATAGTAAGCGCTTAACAAACACCATAATTGATATTATTATTATTACTTGCCTTTTTTCTCCTGTGCTCACTGGGGTTTTTGAATTGCTGCTATCTTCAAAAGGTGAGGTCTTATCTCATGAGTGGTGATGATGCTAAAGAACTTTCACCTCAGGGCTCATGATGTTCTAGAAACAATCCTGCTCTGAAGCCAAGCCAAAGGGAGCTCTGGTGAAGAGGAAAGTGGATCAAGTCAAGGAGAATTGTGGCTAGCAGTATTCTTTAAATCACTCAATCAACGGTATTTATTGAGCACTTACTGGGGTGCAGAACACTGTATTAAGCATTTGGGAGAATACAATTTAACAGAATTGGTAGACATGTTCCTGGCCCACAATTTCCCCCCCTTAAAGTTAGTTTTTTCATTTAATATATTCATTCCTATTGAAGCACATTGGTGTAAACTTTTCAACTCAAAGGAACCAGGTCATTTTTGTTGGAAAATAAAATCCTATCTAGCATCTGTGTCAGAAGCAAACGGAAGGCCAACTCCATTAAACGCTTCTGTGGGTTAACCAAAATGAGCAGGTAGCTCCCCTGACATCATGGTGACGGATACATGCTGACATCCCGATATACGCTGACATCTTCCTCCATCTCAATTCCCATTTTACCTGAATTATCAGCAGATTTCAAATAATCAGCTACGAAGGGGCAATTTTTTTTTTCCTAATTTTGATTTTGCTTTGGATCCTGAGTCTGAGAAACTTGGATAGTGCAAAGACAGGCACCACAGAAATTGCATAACTGGAAGGGCACTGATCTGATTTGGTAGGTCAAATTGTGAAGAAACAACAACTCAGTAATAAAATCCTGAAGCAGGTGAAATTCAAACCTTCCAGGAAACTTGGACTGAATTTCTCGTCAACATGGGCCAAGTTGAGAGTCAAGTTGGACTGATTTCAGGTTTGAGGGAGAGATCATGGGAAACTCAATGGTGTCGGACAAATCCGTTTTGAATTTTAGGGTTCATCTGTCCCTCCGTTTTGAAGTCAAATTCGAGGGGGCAAACCCACATCATAACAACCGAGCCCTCGGGAGCAAAAATCACTTTTTTCCCCCAAACTCTAACAGAAGTAGTCCAGTTTCCTGCAGCTGCACTAACGGTTCTGTTCCATCTCTAATATCTTCGATGCTATGGTTCTGTTTTAAAATAAACCAAGATCCGTACTAACAGAAAGTTTGTGTTTCACATTAAAACTGTGGGTTTTTCCCAGCTGGGTATTTTTATTTTTTTCTGTCACTTTTCATTAAAAGAATAAAATTTCTTTCCAAGAGAACAGCTCCATCAGTTGAGTAAACACCATCAAGCAATGGCAGGACTTTCTAGAAGCCATAGAACTCTGAAAATCCCGAATCCTCCCCTTCACCCCACGCAAGAACAGTGATCTAAGTTGCTGCTCGCTTTCAGGAAGGAGCACTAAGAATTGAGTGGGATGCCCTTTCCGTGGGCATCCTGAAACTCTTTTCTGTGAGGCGACGGTGAGAGTGTTATCTTCCCGTACAACAGGACTATTTCCCCGTGCTCGTCAATCCGTTGATCCATGGTATTTATTTAGCACTTACTCTGTGCAGAGCCCTGTACAAAGCACTTGGGAGAGTAGAATACGAGAGCTGGGAAGTATCTTCCCTGCCCAAAAGGAGCTTATAGTCAATGTCCCACAGCCTTTAAAAGTCGCTGGATTTAAGCTGCAGGTAGCACTGCCAGAAACAAGCCTCCCGTCAGTTCCAATTAAGCCTGATTAGTTCAGTTTGGCAATTATATCTCTTATTAATCCTATTCTCGAGGGCTTGAAGATTTTGGTTTGGATTTTTTCACCCAAATAATGTACTTGAGGATGAAGACCAAAATGGAGTCATACCAATTCTTTCCTCAAAAGGGAAGTCTTTGTTTAAAAAAAAAAAAAAAAGGAGGGGGACGGAGGGGATGGAACATTATTAAAGTCCCAATTTTGCATAAAAGTGCCAGAATTTAGCCCATCCTCGATCAGAGGGGAGATATCTCTGACCCTCCCACTTAGTCTAGATTCACTGCTTTCCCTTCCCATCCTGAGAAGGAGTGTAGTCCAATGGAAAGGGCATAGGCCCGGGAGTCAGAGGTCTTGAGTTCTAATTCCAGCTCTGACACTTGCCGGCTGTGTGACCTTGGGCAACTCATTCAACTTCTTTATGCCTGTCTCCTCATCTGTAAAATGGGGATTTGATTCTTATTGTCCCTGCCCCTAAGACTATGAGTCCCCAGTAGGACAGGGGGTGTCCCTGACCTGATTATCTTGCATTTACTCCAGTGCTTAGCACAGGGCTCTGAACATAGGAAGCACTTAATAAATACCATTATTATTAAGTCCACATGAATTTCAGGGCTGTGTCAAAGCCCCAGAACTTGACAGCCGGAGCCACAACAAAGGGTGGTGGGTGCTAAAAAATTGAAACATAGATATAAAAGTGTCCATTCTCTCTTGGTACCGAACAGGGGACAAGCCAGCTGGAGACCAGATTGCCCGGAGTAAAAAATAATCGGAGAGCCGTCCTAGTTTCAACCCAGGCAGAATGGCTAGACTGGTCAGCTGGGACTCCAGATATCCCCCGCCTTCAAACAAACTAAATTTCAAACCTTTTTTTAACTACACTGTCACTATTTTGAAAGATAGGTGAGTTCAGGTCCATGAGCGTGAACAGAACAGCCATGACTTGGGGAACTTGCATGTGTTTGCTGCATCTTTGGCCAGTGTAACCCAGTAGAGTTAAATCCCAGCCACTGCCAAACAAGGAAGACTCAGATCACACCTGACTGGTCCAAAACCAAAATAAAACTGAAATGACACTTGTTCCAAAACAACTTTAGGAGTAGACTCAAAGCACCAATAAATCACCAACTGCAAAACACAAAATGGGCCAGGTTTTAGCCTAGACTTTGACTGACAAAGCAAAGAGGCACACAGAGCAAATCGAACCGTAGTCTGAAAGAACTGTCTTCCTACCAGAACCTAACTTTTAATCTGAATTCCTCAAAAGAGCCCCAAAAGAGAAGCCTTTGAGTTCCCATTGATCTTTTAGTCACAGAAGTTTACGTGCTTCCTCGATCAGCGTGAGTTTATCAAACGGAGTGAATGACACTGTCTCTTACCCTATACTGGGCTTAATTTATGACTATTCAATCAGGTATATTACACTGCCCTCTTCTGAGATTTATTTGCTGTGGATTTAAGAAAAAAAATGAAACAGTTGTGTTTGGAAATGTGTATTTGTTGCTTTCCTTGTGGTGAAAAAATTACGATCGCACTTACCCCACAACAAAAATGAAAACCTGCCATCATAATTATGGAAAGTGGTGATTTAGGAAATTATCTGTCTCAGGCAACTTTCTTCCAGCTTTACCTCATAGTCAGGGACTTGTTCTTGCAAAATCTTGATTGATACATATCCCAGCTGGTTTGGTTGCCCTTTTGCTACTGAATTATAACTCTTTCACTTTCAACTGACATGCTGAAATTCCCTTGATTAGCACTGTGTGTCTGCATGTTAAATATGGAGGAAAAAGCTTTGGAAGCCCGGGAATTCTGAAGGGGAGTTTTGGGTGCAAATTGAGGAACAGTATTCTCCCTTTCAGGAATTTAAGGAGGCTTCTCAGTAAAAGAAAATCCACACACGACGTCTCTCCCTCTCCCCAACTCACCCTCTCTCCATCAGAAACAACAAACAGGATCAATCTCTTCAAACCATGTGTTGGTCAAAATCTGGAAAGAGTCAATGGCTGACTCTAAAGCAGTAAAATCCCAAATCCCGAATAAGCCCTTTCAAAGAACGCACTGCATTGAACACCATAAACTTAAATGAATTCTGTCGGACAGAGATTCTGACAAATACGACACATCTGCAGGCACTTTGAAGCCCATTATGTCAGACCCCAAGAAGGTGCTGGGTTTCTAGGCTTCTGCATGAGTTAGTTAGATCAGAGGTTCACGGACTTGTGGTGTTAATTGGTTACAAGTTGGTGAAATTTCTTTGGGGAACATGGACAGATGACAGATGGACTTAATCTTTTTGACAGAAGAGCATGCCGGTTCAAAATAGGAAAATCAAACTGGAAAATTTCAGTTGGCGCTGACCTGATTATCTTGGATCTACCGTGGCACTTAGCCAAGTGCTTGGTACCTAATCGGCCCTTAGCAAATACCATAATTATGAGGTGACTCCAAGCCACCTCTCTTTTCTTCCCTGGGGATTTTTTAGGACCACAGGTAGGCAGGGCCCAGGGCCACCAGAATCCAAAAGTTGAATCATTGTGAATACGCTGAAAAGGAGAGGCCAATCCCTTCTGTTTCACCTCTATGCTCCCCAAATGCTATTTATTGAGAGTCCAAGCTTTAGGCAGGATGGTTCGCCGCCTCTTCTCCCTCTTCAGTTCCCACTTTTAACTCTTTACTTCAAGCGGTCCCCAGGGGAATAATCACTGGCCTAGTGGAAGCTGACAGATCCAATTCTGTTTCTTAACCTTTTCCCATTAAAGCCCAAAGAGAAACAAGAGGGGAATGAACAGCTGGATGGGCCCCAGTTTGGAAATGGGGTTCATTTGCTCGTTCTCTCGCTCGGTGGAAGGATGTGGGGTGATGGGTGATACCAGAAGCTCTAAACAAGGCTTATCACTTTGACTTGTGCTCTTTTCCCCAAAATATCCTCACCTAGTCTCATCATGCACACTGCACAAATATTGGACTGAATTTCCTTCCTATGCAAATTCATGAGAATTCTTGCTACAGAGGATGTGGATCTGGCTCACTGTTCATACTGTTGACATAACTTCTCCTCACTAAAGATTGGGGGGCAGTTGGTTTTGTTTCTTACAAAATGGTTGCTCTGAGGATCATAGCCAGATCTGCAGCTGCACAGAGGAGCCCAGCAGGAGCAAGGGAAGAGGATCTGGGGCGGGGGGCGTGTAGAGAGGGAATCAGCTTTGTGTGGCCTGGTGAGAAAAACAAACAGGGGCCCCCCAAACTCCTGCAAAAATGAAAAGCTGGTTGAGCCGCTGGAAATGAAAAATGAAGCGCAATGAGAGATGAAATTCAGTAGTGACAAGGAGAGGGATGAGGACTTTGAGGAAAAACAAACGTCACAACTTCAAGATTAAGAATGCTGTCCAAATGTCCAAGGAGCAGAAACTGATCTAGGGGGCACAATGGACCACAAGCTCACTAAAAGTCAGCAGTACGGTACTGGTATTTCAAAGGTTAACCTGACAATGAGCTGTGTTAATGGGAGTGTTTTGTTTTATTGTAGATATTTTTTGAATTGTTGAATTTTTATTTGATTTCTTGAATTGCAATTGTAGTCTGAATGTTTGTCATGTCTTTTCTCCTCACTTTAGATGGCGAGTCCCTGATCTTCATGTAATCACCCCAGTCCGTAATACAGTGATGTGGATGATGATGATGTTTGGTAAATGTTACTCTGTGCCGAGCAGTGTGTAGTCAGCGCTGGGGTAGATAAAAGATAATCAGGTCTGACACACACAGTTGCTGTGCCACATGGGGCTCACAGACTAAGGTGAAGGAGAACAGGTTTTGAATCCCCATTTTCCAGGGAGGAAGCTGAGGCACAGATAAATTAAAATGACTTGACCGAGGCCACACAGCGGGCGAAGGGCAGAGTTAGGATTAGAACCCAGCTTTTCTGATATCCAGGCCTGCTTTCGTTCCTCTCAGGTCATCCTGCTTCTCCCGGTGTTAATACATAAATGTATGTGATGATGAAGACAAAAGAGAATCAGTGTTGCCTAAAGGAAAGAGCAGAGGCCTGGGTTCTAACACCGACTCTGCAACTTGTCTACCATGTGACCTTGGGCAAGCCACTTAACTTCGCTGTACCTCAGTTTCCTCATCTGTAAAATTGGGATTAAGCCTATAAACCCCATCTGGGCCATGAACTGTGTCTATCCTGATTACTGCGTTTCTACTCCAGTGCTTAGTACAGTGCCTGATAGTAATGTGTTTAACAAATTAAAAAAAAGATAAATGCCAAGTACAAAAGTCATGAATTTCCATGGCTCAGGTCAGTGTCTGTGCAATGCGGAAGAAAAGTCAGATTCCTCATTTTATGACTGAGAATTTAGGGACGGTTTGGCCAGGGATTGGATATGTTGGGAGAGGAGAGGAAAGGCAAAGAAGTGGTCAAAGAGAGAGGTGAGTCAAAAGAACTTCTCAGGTAGGAACATCGTGGACAGAGAGGATGGTGAGAGGTAGCACGGCCTAGCGGTTAAGAGCCTGGGTCTAATAGTCAAGGGACATGGTTCTAATCCCAGCTCTACCACTTTCCTACTGTTTGACTTCACTTGTCTGTGATTCAGTTTCCTCAACTGCAAAATGTGGATTCAATATCTGTTCTCCATCCTCCTCACACAGTGACCCCAAGTGGGACAGGGACTGTGTCTGATCTGACTCAATTCTATCTACCCCAGAGTGTCTACTCTAGTGCTTAGAACAGTGCCCGACACACAGTAAGCACCTAAGAAATGCCACAACAACAATAATTGAGGTTGATAGGAAAGTTAGAAGGAAGGGAAGAAGGGAGAGGGGAGGTGTTGGGCTTAGGTTTATACAACTCGAAACACTGAAGTGGGATTGCCTTCGAGAGGAAAGTGTATTTTGAGAGGAAAGTGTATTTTGAGAGATAATGTGTCAACAGAAATACGGGTTTTGTCCTCGAATGAAGGGCTAGCCCCGGACTTAGTGGTGACTGAGCCGAGTGGAACAAACCAAAGTCAAGGAGCTCTGTGCCCCATTAACCCTGCTGACTCTATGTACTCTTGATGGGCAAATACCATACTACTAATACTAATAATAATAATAGTATTTAAGTGCTATGTGCCAAGCACTGTTCTAAGCACTGGAATAGATACAAGGTTATCAGGTTGTCCTACGCAGGTCTCACGGTCTTAATCCCCATTTTACAGATGAGATAACTGAGGCACAGAGAAGTTAAGCGACTTGCCCAAAGTCACACCGCGGACAAGTGGCGGAGCCGGAATTAGAATCCACGACCTCTGGCTCCCAAGCCCGTGCTGTTTCCACTAAGCCATGCTGCTTCTTAATTATGGCATTTGTCAGGTGTTTACAATATGCCAGGCACTGCAGTAAGCACTAGGAAATACAAGCAAATCAGGTTGGACACAGGGCCTGTCCCACGTGGTGCTCACGGTCTCCATCCCCTTTTACAGATGAGGTAACTGAGCCACAGAGAAGTGAAGTGACTTGCCTAAGGTCACACAGAAGACAAGTGGCATAACTGAGATGAGGACCCATGACCTTCTGACTCCCAGGCTCATGCTCTATCCACTTTGCTATGCTGCTTCCCTGCATCTCTCACACCACGCCTAAAGAAGCCAGTCGGCGGCACTGGACTGTGGCAAAAATAAACAAATACCCTCTACTAAACCCTCCCACGCCAGGCCGGGGAACGAGGCCGCTAACGTGAGCATCACGGAAAAGTCAGCACAACCCTTGAACTTTCCGTTTCTTTCGACCCGACTTCGGGGTCACCTGGTGCAGACAAGTGCAGGGTGTGTACCTCAGAACTCGGTTCCTGCAAAGCCAAATTTGGATTTTTCCCTACCTCTGGAGACCAATCAGGGGAGCCATTCTCAGTGGAGGAAAACATTCAGAAACTGGAGGATTTTCAAAGCCCTCACAAACATCTGTGGAATCGTGGGGGAGAGTGGTCAGTCACACTGGAAAATCTGTGAGCAAGTCTTATGAATGGCCTCTAAGTACTCGTGCTTTGAAATCCTGCACCTAGATCCGTCGCTGCTGGTTAGAGTTCAAGGGCCCAATTTCTTGGCCGGCTGTTCAAGAGTAGCTTCAGATTTCCCCAGGTCATGAATTTAACTTAATTTCTATACCGTAGGCTTTGCCCAGTTTAAGTAGTTTTCCATGGCTGGGTTTTCCTCCAGACACCTACTAGCATATTTTAAATGTTCAGCACTAAATGAACACCCATCAATTACCTCCAGCCCACTCTCTCCTCCACCCTCCCCCGTGGTCCCTCAAAGGCTTGCCACCTTCCTAGAAGGTTATTTTATTTGATAAATTAACCAGAAAACGTGATTAAGACAAATTCAATTATTCCTTATGTTTCCCAAACAGAATCAAACTCTATTTAGAGCTGAAAAGCGGGGACACATTCAAAAGCCAAACCTCAACAAAGTGAAGTGAAAGTCAATTCTTTTTTTTTGTTTTATTTGTTGGATTAAGGATTGAGCTCGTGGTTCTGGTTTCTTCTGCGGCAGCTGATATTAATGACTCTGAATTCAAAGCATCACTCTCTCCTCATGGAGATAGTAACGATTCCTCCAGGCTTGAAAACGGGTGCCAGGCAGGACAACGGAAAAGCAACTTTGTGTCTGATTTGATTTTTTTTTTAAGGTTTGCAAAATTCAGGGACAGGAGGGAGAAACAGCTGGAAGAATCCAAAGCAACACCTCCTCGACCAAAGACATGCTCTTACATTGTTAAAAATAATCTCGATTCCCCACATGAAAGGTGGTTCCCTAAATAGAACAAAACTTCTGTTTCACTCCTCTCTGAACCTTTAAGAGTCATACAGGCGGGTCATCTGTTTTAGAGATTGCCGCAATTTGCTATTCATGACATACAGAAGTTCCATTTCCTCAACATCTGTATGTGGATTCAAAGGCCACAGCCTCACCCAACACTATGTTAATATGTTTCAGTAGAAAGCGAGGAGGCAGGGAGGTATTTCTCTGTACGTTTTTCATTGCCATTTCTAAATAAAGCATTTCCAGTAGCAGACAGGTCAAGAGGGAGTGGCGATTCCAATCTCCATCAACTTGCCCGCCACGCCAATGTGATAGGGTGTCGGATGGACAGCTTGAACACATCAACCCGCACGAGGGCCGTCCCAGCCACTTGAGAATGTTCCAAGGGAAAATCAGCTCTTTTGGGTCTTCTGCAGTTCCCGGTGCCGTAGAGCTTGGTTCGAAGAAGGAATCAGTTACCTCCAGCACCACAGAACACCACTGTCCTTTTTCTGTGTACGACCTCTTCCCGGTTAGAACGGACATTTGATCCGACAACAGTCTCACGAGCAACACGGCATATGCAGAAGATAGATTTCCCTGCTGAAAACATCTAGTCAACTCTGCATCCCTCTCCCTCCTTTGCAAAATTACCTTCGGATCAACATCATTTATGGTTTCAGTGTTACAATACGAAGCCCTGAGGATGACTATTTCAAATGAGTGCCTTGCCACTGAATTCCAGCCATAGATCAATGGAACTACTGTGCAAAGTTCCCAACTAATAGAGTGAAAATTGTTAAATATATAACCTTGCCGGCTCAAAATGTTACCGCTTGAACAAGGGCTATTCCTTTAGCAGGTTTTTGATTAAATGGCTCTTCGGGTTTATGAAACATATTTTGATGCTCTCCGCAGGAAACGTCTTTATTTAATGGACATCATCTTTTATCGGGTCATTTTTCTATTGAATTTTAACATTTAGTGAACTGAAAGGGTATAGATTTTGACCCAGATGTTTCTTATAAAGGAATTTAAGTGGGTTCCACGTTGCCAGAATTAGAGCTTTGTCAACAGCAAATACAATTACAATCTTGTATGGTCAAAGCTTAACCCCTTAAAGGGGACCCAGAAGGAAAAAATGGCACCTAAAGAGCCTTGGATCAGAAACCCCGCCGGTGAACCGAGTGGAACCACTTTTCACCTCATCCATTCCCATTCTTCCTCCCTGAAATGGTGCCACATTCCTTGTTTCCCACAGCCCATGGAACTTCACCGAGGAGAATAACGTGGCAGCGAATTCCCTGGGTTCCTATGCCCCGACACTATGGAAAAGTCATTATCAGAAGGGGCGTATGGCAATCACTCTCTGCTGGACACTGTTCCAGTTTCCTAGCTCTCCACCTCCAAGCCCTCGGATAATGTTGCCGGAACTCGCAAACCTCCCACAAAGAAAAACAACGGGACTGCAAGAACTGCAGAAAGCACGTCAGTAATAGAGGATTGGGTTTGGCCTGTACCTCCTTCAGTGGTAAGCCTACGTATGTACCCTGAGGTTCGGGCCGGGGGGGGGGGAGGGGGGGAGAATCCAGCAGCATGGCCTAGTGGGTAAGCGCATGGGCCTGGGGGTCAGAAGGTCCTGGCTTCTGATCCCAGCTCCCGCACTTGTCTGCTGTGTGACCTTGGGCAAGTCGCTTCATTTCTCTGTTCCTCAGTTACCTCATCTATAAAATGAGGATTAAGACTGTGTGCTTCATATGGGACAGGGACTGCGTCCAACCCCACTCGCCTGTATTCACCCCAGTGCTCAATACAGTGCCTTGCCCAGAGTAAACACTTGAATACCATAATTATTATCATATCAGTGTATCTATACTCACTGGCCGGATGGCTAATGCACATCCCTCCAATGATCCACAGCTGCTGCTTAAACCGGTCAATTCTTTTCATCCCTCTGATCCCCGGGAATCTTGTTCGCCCCACCTCTTCTATGAGGGATAAATGCATTGTTATCGGTATAACACTTCATTTGCCAAACCCTAAATCCTCTGTTGGCTAAGAACTTCTGGATGTTCTGCTCATTCCAAAATGTTTCAAGCTGGGAACAAGACGATGAACGGCCGAGAAGCAGCGTGGCCTAGTGGAAAGAGAATGGGCCTGGTGGGCAGAAGACCTGGGTCCTCATCCTGGCTCTGCCAGTCGTCCACTGTGAGACTTTGGGCAAGTCCCTTCACTTCTCTGTGCTCCAATTTCCTCAACTGCCAAAGGGGAGCTCAATGCCTGTTCCCTCTCCTACTTAGACTGTGAGCCCCACGTGGGACAGGGATTATGTCCAAGCTGATTAACTCGTTTCTACCCCGGCATTTAGAACAGTGACAAGGAGTATGTAATTAACCAATACCATAACACCTTTTGTTGAGTGTTTATTGTGTGCAGAGCACTGCACTAAGCATTTAAGTGAGCACAACAGATTGTACATCTTTGTATATTAGATTGTTAGCTCCTTGACGGCAGAGATTTTTTCTACCAAATCTATTGTAGTGTACTCTCCCAAGTGCTCAGTACAATGTTCTGCACTTGATAAATACCAGTGATTGGCTGATTGAATGACTGATCACAACAGATTTGGATCCATTCTTTTGAGTACTGGGGGTGGAAGGTACAGCAAATGACTAACTAGCCAGCTCTAGTGGGATTGGGAGTGTGGAAGAGGAGCAAAGCCTAACAGTCTTAATTTCAAGGGATTACAGTGACCATGTGGCCCAATTTACACTGGACAGTTTTGACTTCAGAGATTCCACCACGGACCAATTAGAAGATGGAATAGAAAGAGCCTGGACCTGGGAGTCGGAGCACCTCAGTTTTAATCCTAGGTCCACCACATATTTGGTGGGTGACTTTGGACAAGTCACAGTCTTAATTCCCATTTTACCGATGAAGTAACTGAGGCACAGAGAAGTTAAGTGACTTGTCCAGGGTCACACAGCAGACAGGTGGCGGAGCCGGGATTAGAACCCAGGTGCTAAAGAACATATATGTGGTGTTTTTGTTGTTGTTTTTAATGGACTGACCTCAACTTGACAAAATAGTTCTACAATACCAATATAGAATATAATGGAAAGACCATATCTCCAAACTCCCATGCTTTTCACTCCTATTCATTTCAGCTTCATATTACCATTTTTTTTGAATGACCTTCTGGTGCTGAGTCCTATTCAGTTAATCCTTTTCTGATGCTCCTGTGCCTGGTCAATCTTGTGCCTTCTTAGAGCCGTGCTCCTTGTTTTTGTCCTTAACTGGAGAAGCTGGTGATGACCCCTAAAAAACTTTGTATTTTTCCTCCCAAAATTATCCGGGTTTTTGAGCTGCCTTTCTCTCTTCTGAAATGTCAGCAACCTCTTCCCATTTAGGATCATCTGCTCCTTCAAAGATCTCAACTCCTCACCCTGTTCATCAGTAGGAAATGCAATCGATCCCTTGGACCAATCCCTCTGGAACAAATCCAGTAACTCTGGTGGCTCGGCACAGCCCCTGAATAACTACCACGGAAGATCCATCCTTGTACATCTAACAATAGTACCATCAAAACCATGATTTTGTGATCTGACAGTGATGACTTCGTGGGAGAATGCCAACAGCCTCCCCAACATCTAGATAGAGCTCCCTCGACTCTCAGCACGATATGGACAGGGAACATGGCTGCTAATTCTGTTGTACTCTCCCAACTGCTTAGTACAGTGCTCTTCCCTGTGCAGTGTGTTTGAATAACAATAATAAATCTCATTGATCGATCATATCAACTCCCAGAACTCTAACAGCAATGGATATTGGATTGTCCTAGTGTGTCCTAGTCTTCGCAGGACCTTGCTGATTGTTTCTTGGATTTTTTTGTTTTCCTAGATCACTGCAAATAAGCTACTTGATGATCTGTTCAAATAATTTCCAAATAGCCATGTTTAACTGACTTGTCAGTCAGGAGAAGGAACAGCCATTTTTCTTGTGGAAAGGTGGCAATTTTGGTTGTTCCTTCCCAATCATCATGGGTTTCTAGTCCCCATTAGTTCACAGAAATCATGACCAATGGTACCAAAGTAACATCCTCCAATCCCTTCCCTTGAGTCGATGCACTGGGCTGTGCTGGTGGAACCTGGCTTCTAATCCTGATTCCACCACTTCCCTGCTGTGTGACCTGGAGCAAGTCACTTACTTTCTCTGCGCCTCAGTTTGCTCAAATGTACAGAATTTATTCCCTTTCCTACTTAGACCGTCAGCCTTGGTGAGACAGGGACTGTGTCTGTCCTCAGTATTTTGTCTTTTCCCCAGAGCTTAGAACAGTACTTGACACACAGTAAACACTTGAATACAATATTTTTTTTTTAAAACCAGTTGTTCTGATTCTCTTAAACTGCTTCCCTCCATTTTCTAAAACTGGTTTCACAATCGCGATCAATGAATGATATCTACTGAGCACTTACTGTATATAAAACACTACGTGCTTGGGACAGTAACAGAGTTGTTAGACAAATTCCTGTTGCTGTTGTAATCACCAGTGAGACTGAGCACTCATTTCATGCACAGCCTAATAATAATATTGATAGCAATAGTGGCATTTGTTAAGTGCTTACTATGCATCAACCACTATTGTGAGCACTGGGGAAGACACAAGATAATCAGGACAGAAGCAGTCCCTGTCCCACCAGGATTTCACAGTTTAAGTAAGGAGGGAGAACAGGTATTGAATGCTCATTTTATAGATGAGGTCACCAAGGCGCAGATAAGTTAAATGATTTGCTCAGGGTCACACAGAAGTCACGAGGTGGAACAGGGATTAGAACACAGGTCCTCTGACTCTCAGGTCCATGTTCTTTCCACCCAGCCATGCTGCTTCTTCCTAGGCGCTTGGGATTCATCTCAAAGATTGTACTGTGCCAAGAAATTAGTTCAGGGTTCTGCACCCAATAGGTACTCAATAAATAGTGTTTGATTCAATTTATTTGGGGAAAAAAACCTCTTCCAGGATAAGTGATTCTGGCTCTGCCCAGTGATTTGTGGTGATCTTTTCTAAGGAGGAAGGGTAGAAAGCATTAATAAAAAACCTCTGACTTTGCAGTCTTTCACAAACTTGGTTCCCTAATGCTCCCTCGTAAAATCCTGATCCGGCTTCTGGGATCCATTGATGCATGAGCACATCTTAGTGAAAAACACCCCTCACTTGGGAATCAAAAGACCAGGGTTCTAATCCCCAGCTCCACAACTTGCCTGCTGTATTATCGTGGGCAAGTCACTTAACTTCTCTGGTCCTCGGTTTCCTCATCTGTTTAATGGGAGTTAAATACCTGTTCTCCCTCCCCTTTAGACCCTGCATCCCATTTGGGTCAAGGGCCGTGTCTGATCTGGTTGACTCTAAACGAATGATCGAAACATAGTAATCGCTTCAATACCACAATTATTATTATCAGATCCCCAATCACCTAATAACAATAACTGTGGTATTTGTCAAGTGCTTACTGTGCACTAAGCACTGTTCTAAGCTCTTAGGTGGATACAAGCAAATCGAGTTGGACACAGTCCCTGTCCCACGTGGGGCTCACAGTCTTAGTGCCCATTTTATAGATGAGGCACCTGAGGATCGGAGAAATTAAGTGACTTGCAGAAGGTCACACAGCAGACACGTGGCAGAGACGGGATTAGAGCCCACGTCCTCTGACTTCCGGGCCCGTGCTCTTTCCACTAGGCCACGCTGCTTCTCAAACTGCTTTAATAAGCATTGTTGAGTGACACGCCGGTGGGAGCCAGGAACCAGCAACGCTCCCGTAATTTGGGCAGCTTAAATGTCCTTACTGGAAAGAGGATGAAGACTAGAGATGCTCATTTCACACAACTGCCTCCAAGAATGAGTGCTGGGCTCACCTCACAAGGAGCCACTGGGTACTGAAGGACTCAGAAGCTCAAAGCCTTTTGACGGGCCAGGAAATGAATCCAACCTCTTGTGCTGTGAGATGCCGGGAGTCGACGCCTTGGGCCACAAGCTTACTAACTGGCCTTCTTCGCTGCCTGCGTCTATTGTCTCTGGCTCACTCGATATTTTTTTTTCTTAAATGATCAAAATACTCCAAGAGGCTCCTGAAACCAGTAAACCCATAAAATCCCTCCCTGAATCTAACTGAATGGCAACTCAGGCAGGGGTCCACTACCTTGTAATCTGTTTGTGCCCCTAAAAAGTTGACAAAAACAAAACCTAACGACAACAAAAAAGGAAATGTCTTCCGTCTCCTCATATCCCCTCCAGGAGTTTCCTACTGGGTTGAAAGATTGTACGAGATGTCCCGCCTGGAGAATCCCTCTGGGTGGGAAGGCAGCGTGGTTGTGTGGGTGGAAGAGAGAAGAAACCCTCAATGTTGGAAAATCTCTGTCCCTCGGTGGTCTATTGGCACCAAACCAGGTGAGTGTAGCAACCAAGGGCATATGCCTGTGGGATTTGTTGGCAAAGATGGCCACCGGCTTATAAAGTAAAACTGAGATCAAAAGACACCTCGATTTATTTCTGGGAAAAGAGAATGCTGAAGGGTCTGGCAGAAGGCTAGAGTTAAGATCCACCAAATGAAGCCCAGGCAAATTGGCAGGAGAATCTTTGGCGGGTCCTAAAATATCTCACGGATTAATTTGGGAGCGTCCGCCTGCCAAGCTTTCTCGGGCTGCTCAGCGCCGTTGTCCCTCTTCCAATGGTATCCTAGTGGGTTTGTGGACACAAGCTTCTTGGGGATTGGGGAGTTACACAAAGGTATTTGAGCAGGTTGATTATTTTGAATAGCTACCCATCACCGACAAAAGTTTAAGAGGGGGGAAAAAAAGTATTTTCCAAAAGACAAAATACATCATAAACTTGGCGGCTGCTATCACCCTGAAACAGCAGTTTGCAACTTGCACTGTAACAAATCTTCCCCTATACATTATCTCACAGGAAACAACACATGATAAATTATTTGGACAATACGCTTCCCCTCCCTCTATCTCCTCCCCACTTCGAAAAGATTTAACATCTAATTCGGGTTTTGACGAGCTGCTTCATCTCTGCAGAAACACTGTTGATCTCTGTCGGACCCCTATGGCCTTGGGCAGAACAAACCCGAAGAGAAAGAAAGAAAGAGAAAAAAAAAATTGGCCATCGGTAATGATAAATAAATACATTACAGGATGCGACTCCGGGGAATGAAGGCTGACACTGAAGGAGCTCTGTGACCTCCGACTCGACTGCCAAGTCTCCGTCGTTCGACGAAAGTCAATTTCCCACCCCCGACCCACCTCCCACCAGCGCCCATTTTTTAACCGGTTGTTGCAAAGTGAAATAGAATAAAAATAAAACCCAAACCCCAAGCTCCTAAAACAGTGGCTCTTCGGGAAACCGGACTTAGTGTTTTCTTTTGTGGTTTATTTAGGTTCGAAAAGATTGTGTTATGGGAATAGAGCACATCAGGGGAAAGGAAGCTATGCCCAATATTTGTTCAAAAACTTCTGCTAGGAATGTATACTGTCTCCTCCTAAATCCAGGGTTTAAGAGATCTCTAGCCTCTCTCTCTCTCTGGCCTTCTCTTTTGGCCTACGGCCACACAAGGAAGATGTGCGGTGGGGGTCTGGGAGAAGCTGCTTATTCATTGCTCCTTGATCATCATCTTCAAGCAAAATCACCAGTTACCTGGTAATTGCAGCATGTTCCGCTGACCAATGAGATGATCTCCAATAATTTACCCTCCCTTAACTCGGTCTCGCTCCACGGGACCTTGCTCTCCATTCCATTCCATTGTTTGAGATGCAGCGTGGCCTAGTGGAAAGAGCATGGACCTAGGAGTCAAAGGGCCTGTCTCCTAATCCCGCCCTATCTTTCCCATTAAACTAAAAGCACTTTGAGAGCAGGTACTATCCTTGCCTGCTATAATGCTTGCCTGCTATAATGCTCTGTGTATTTGACAATCTTCAGGAAGCCGGTGGTACCACTTTGTATCTTGATAGCGTGTCCGATTTGTCTTTTATCTTGGAATGCCCTTGATGTATGCATGCAGAGAGAAATGAGTGAGAAGTTGGGATTTAGTTTATCCCGATTCCGTCCCCATCCAAGTCCCTGGACCTCTCTAGCTCTTGGGTTCCTCCTCATCTGTAAAATGGGGCTAATAATCTCAGTTCCTACTGACTCAGGGGAATCAGCACATTTTAAATAACCCATGGGAAATATTTGGGAAAAGAGCTTAACTCGATGCATATCCATGTTCGCATTACTCCTACGACCTAGCTGGGAAACACTCTTCCCGCTTAACAAATGGGAAAACATGGACACACATTTAAAGGACTTGGTCTGGGACAAGCCCTTTCCTCTTAGCCCCACCGAGGAGATCCTAGAACCCAGGAATTCTGGACTCTTGCTTTGTCCTTAGGACCTTAAACCATTCTTCTCTCTGCGGACATTCCTAATAACCAATTGGCCAATTTTCATGAGATTCTGAATACACAAAATTGAAATGTTTAGAATATATCACCCGGCACCATATATTTTATCTAGCATCATAAAGTACTTACAGATGTGCAGCCAATCAGATTGCTGGAGTGTTTGAGCATTCCAACCCCAGTCATTTTTTCCTCAAAGTTTATGCTTTGGAATGAGCTGATCTGGGGTTGTTAAATTCAGGAATGTTCCTTCTAAACCTTTGGTTGTGTGTTTATGTCCATATCCATGGGTTGTGCAAAAGGGCCTTCAATTTCAATCTGTAATGCATCCCTTAAGGTAACAAAATCAAATTAGCCCTTTGAGATAATGGGACCCTCTCAGCAATATTCTGTATGGGCTAAATGCATCTCTGTGTATGCATTCGTCACATATAAGATATATGTACGTGTGGGTGCTTGTGTTGTCTAAGAGGTCACGACTGACAGCGAGACCCGTCCAAGTATGAAAATGAGGCTGAAAAGACTAATGAATTAACTAAGAATTGTGGGCCCACACAGTTTGCTGCTGTTCCCGTACCATACCGGTCCGTTCTTGAGCACACCTCTTCAGCATGGCATAGTAGATAGAGCATGGGCCTGGGAGTCAGAAGGTCCTGGGTTCTAATACTGGCCCCGCCACTTGCCTGCTGTGTGACCTCGGGCAAGTCATTTAACTTCTCTGTACCTCAGTTACCTCATCTGCACAGAGAAGGGTACAAAAATACTCATATACCAGTATGCCTGCAGCAAAAAAACTCAGAGCCTGCCCTCTGGGTTACCTCCACTAGCTCACTGTGGGCAGGGAATATGTCTGTTTACTGTTGGAGTGTACTCTCCCAAGCACTTAGTATAGTGCTCCGCACACAGTAAGCACTGAATAAATTTGATTGACTGACTGTCCGACCGACGGTAAGTTGTGTCATAGCCAGAGAGAGAATAAGAATGACATGTAGTACACTCAATTCTGCCAAAACATTCATTCGTTCATTCAATAGTATTTATTGAGCCCTTACTATGTGCAGAGCACTGTACTAAGCGCTCGGAATGTACAAATCGGCAACAGACAGAGACAGTCCCTGCCCTTTGACGGGCTTACGGTCTAATCGGGGGAGACGGACAGACAAGAACAATAGCAGTAAATAGAATCAAGGGGATGAACGTCTCATTAAAACAAGAGCAAATAAATAGAATCAAGGTGATGTACATCTCCTTAACAAAATAGATAATTTTGCTAGACTCTAATGGTAGAATTGGAAGACATTTGTTTTACAATACATATCTGTCTGAGACCGTGCAATCCAACGTCAGAAGGAATAAAATCTGCTATATTATACTCTCCAAAGCTTTAAGAACAGTGACCTGCATGCAGTAGACACTCAGTAAGTATGCTATTTGTTATTAATAATGCTATTTGTTAAGCACTTACTATGTACCATGGACTGCCCGAAAGACAATCAAATGGATTTTAGAGCAAATTAAACCAAAGTGGTCTTTGGAAGGCCAAATGACTCGACGTAGATTAGCATATTTTGGACACATAATCAGGAGGACTAATTCTCTGGAGAAGACACTAATGCTATGAAAAGTCTGGGGAAAACGTGGAAGAGCAGACCGGCAGCTAGATGGAGAGAGACCATAACAACGACAACAAAAACGCCATTAGAAAGGTTGCAGATTATGGCAGAGGACAGGACATTCTGGAGAAAATATATCCATGGAGTCACTCGACGGCACTTAAATAATAATGATGATGATAATAATGATGTGCCAGGCACTGTACTAACCACCGGAGTGGATAAAAGCAATCGAGTTGGACACGGTCCCTGTCCCACATGGTGCTCACAGTCTCGATCTCCATTTTAAAAACGTGGTAACTGAGGCACAGTAAAATGACTTGCCTAAGGTTACACAGCAGACAAGTGGCAGAGCCATGATTGATTGATTGGTTGGTTGTTTCCACGTGCCCATGAGGACAGCACTGGATCTGGTGAGTATACAATGGCAGCTTTCCTAAGCGTGGGATTCTATAAAGGCGCTACCCCGGTGTTTCAGGAAAACTGGCTGTATGATCAAGGGAATCAAATATTCATCTCTGACAGTGGCAAGAGGATGTTTAGAGGAACAGGGTTATGGCTGTTCTCCATGAAATCCAATCAACTGGTTAGGGCTAGACAATCCGTCCTCCCTAATTTTTTCCTCTACATCCATAACTTTCCCGCCAGTGGCTCATTAGGGGCCTCCCATTTCTGAATTTGTCCATGCCCATCTTGAACATACCAATGCTTCCTGCCAACGCATTTCTTGAGGTTATGAATTCCATATGCTTACTGCCCACTCTGTGTTTCCCTTTGTTAGTTTTGAACCTACCCGTCTTCAAGCTTCAATAGGGCCCTTGTGTTGTGGAATGCAGTGGATAACAATTCCTTGCTTGGCCCTGTTACCCCCTCATTCCTCTGTAAATTTCAATCATGCTCCCACTCGGCCTCTGCATTTCCAGACTGAAGGGTTCTAATCCTTTTAGCCTTTCCTACTCTGAGAAATGCTCCACTCTCAAATCATAAGGTTGTCCTCTGTACCTTGTCCGCTCTTAGTATGGGAAGTAGCCTGGTACAAAAAAGCACAGGGGCCTGGGAGTCGGAGGACCTGGGTTCTAATTCTAGCTCTGCCACTGACCTGTTGTGTGACCCTCTGCAAATCTCTTAACTTCTCTGTTCCTCAGTTTCCTCATATGTTAAATGGGGATTCAATCCTACTCCCTCCTACTTAGACTGTGAGGCCCAGGCGAGACAGGGACTGTGTATAACCTGACTACTTTGCATCTACCTCAGGAGTTAGAACAGTGGTTGACACAGAGAAAGCACTTTATTATTATTACATTATAATAACGATATTATTTGTCGACTGTCAAGTATGTGCCAAGCACTGTTCCAAGCACTGAGGTAGATACAAGGTTCTCAGGTTGTCTCAGGTGGGGCTCACAGTCTTAATCCCCATCTTACAGACGAAGTAACAGACACAGAGAAGTTACGTGACTCGTCCAAAGTCACACAGCTGACAAGTGGCGGAGGCGGAATTAGAACCCACGACCTCTGACTCCCAAGCCTGGGCTCCTTCCACTAAGCCACATATGTGCTTCCTGGCACACAGCCTCCAGAGCTGCATATGCTAATATAGGTGAAGCCATTCCCCAGTCATCTACAGGTAATATAATTCACACCAGAAAAGGAAACAAGATGCCAACATCCATAAATTCATCAAATACATTCACTGAGTGCTCATTATGTGCAGGGCACTGTACCAAACACTTGGGAGAGTACAATAGATTTGGCAGACATGGTTTCTGCTCTTAAGGAACTTCCCGAAGTTTCCCCATTACCTCCTCCTCACTCTATTTACCTTCCTGTCTTCATTCGGCATCCCTGTTTTTTTTCACAAGAGGAAGTCTCCACCGTTCTCTCTAAATCCACCCACTTCACCCGGGTCACCGAACCTAGCACTTCTCACCTGATAAAAACATCGGTGCCCACTCTTCTCCCTCCCTTCCCTGTTATCTTTATCCTCTCACTTTCTATTGGTTCCTGCCCTTTTAAAAAAAATGTATTTTAATGGTCCTGGCTGGAGGCTTACTACGGGTCAGTTACTGTGCTAAATACTGAAGTTAGATACAAGATAATTAGGTGGGAGACAGCTCCTGTCCCACATGGGGCTCACTGTCTATGTTAGAGGGAGGAGAATTTAGTCCCCCTTTCACAGATGAGGAATCTGAGTCACAGAGAAGTTGAGTGACGTTCCCAAGGTCGCCCAGCAGGCACACAACAGAGTCTGGATTAAAAACCCAGGTCCTCTGACTCCCCGTCTCATGCTTATTCCACTATACCGCACTCCTTCCCTCCTGTCTTTAAACATGCCAAGCCTCCCCAAGTTTAAAAATCCTCCTGTAGCTCCTGCCACATCGTCCTATCTCCATTTCTAACGCAAATTCTCTAATGCGTCGGTTTCACCCACTGTCTTCACTTCCTTCACACCAACTCTCTTCTTAACAAATGGCCTAGTGGATACAGCACAGGCCTGGGAGTCAGAAGGTTATGATTTCTAATCCCAGCTCCGCCACTTGTCTTCTGTGTGACCTTGGGCAAGTCACTTCACTTCTCTGGGCCTCAGTTCCCTCATCTGTAAAATGGGGAAGGAGCCTGGGAGTCCTATGTGGGGCAGGGACAGTATCCAACCTGATTAGCTTATATCTACCTTAATGCTTAGTTCAGGGCCTGGCACAAAGTGAGAGCTTAACAAACAAACACCACAACGAATTAACACACTACAATAAGGCTTTCCACCCTGTCACTCCACTGAGGCTGTACTCTCTAAGGACACCAAGGGATCCAAAGGGTTCTATTCTATAAATGGTGGTATTTGTTGAGCGCTTACTACGTGCAAAGCACTGTTCTAAGCGCTGGGGGATACAAGGTGATCAGGTTGTCAGGCTCACCGTTTTAATCCCCATTTGACAGATGAGGTGACTGAGGCACAGAGAAGTGAAGTGACTCGCCCAAAGTCACACAGCTGGCAAGCGGCGGAGCCGGGATTCGAACCCTTGAACTCCGACTCCCAAGCCCGGGCTCTTTCCACTCCTCTTTCATCTCTTGGCTACCTCTGACACTGTAGGCTACTGTCTCTTCCATGAAACTTTCAGACCACTGTCTTGCTGATGCTGCACCACTCTGCTTTTCTTTCTACGTCTCTGATTGCTCCTTCGCACTTTCGTTCTCTGGCTCATCTTCCTATTCTCATCCCTCAACCGTAGATGTCCTGCCTGCATGGCTCCTGGGTCCTTCCTTCCTTCTGTCTCTATACCCGCTCGCATGGGGAGCTTATCCGTTCACAAAACCGGGAAGCAGCGTGGCCTAGTGTAAAGAACCCTGCTCTAGGAGTCGGAGGACCTGAGTTCTAACCCCAGCTCCACCACTTGCCTGCTGTGACCTTGGGCAAGTCATTTCTTTGTGCCTCAGTTTCTTCAACTATAAAATGGGGATGAAATACCCATTCCTCCTCCTAGATAGCCTGTGAGTCCCGTGCGGTGCAGGGACTGTGTCCAACCTAATGAAGTTGTGTCAACCCCAGGACTTAGAACAGCACTTGACACGTCATAAGCCCTTAAAAAAAAAAAAAGAAAGACTTCTGGGCCCATTTTTAAGCAGACAACTTCAAAATCCACCTCTCATCCTCTTGCTTTCAGATCATCTCTTCCCAGATGTCCCAGTATCACCTCAAATTCAACAGGTCCGTAACCAAATTTTCCATCCTTCCTACTAAATCTAGCCCTCTTAGTTTTTCCCTGTTTCAGTCAAAGTTAAGAAGGAGGAAAAGGAAAAAACATCCTCAGTTAATGCCTAATAGGGTAAGATCTGTACATCTGTGCTGTGGGAGTCTGCGAATATTTTAGTACTCATTGCCTTGTGAATAGAGCGTGGTCCTGAGGATCAGAAGGACCTGGGTTCAAATTCTGGCTCTGCCACTTGTCTACCGTGTGACCTTGGGCAAGTCGCATCATTTCTCTGTGCCTCGGTTATTTCATCTTTAAAATGGAGATTGTGACTATGAGCCCCATGTGGGAGAGGGACTGTGTCCAACACTATTTCCTTGTATCCACCCCAGCACTTTGTACAGTTCTTGACACATAAGCACTTAAATATAACTATTATCATGTAGCACAGAAGTGTTGAAGTGATTTCCCTTCCTCCACAGTCTCATTTCCTCCTGCCTTCAAGATATCTCTACCTGGATAGTTCACCAAAACCTCTTTTTTTATGGTGTTTGTTAAGCACTTACTACGTGCTGGGAACTGTACTAAGCACAGGGTTAGATCCAAAATAATCGTGCTGGACACAGTCCATACCCCACATGGGCTCACAGTCTTAATCCCCATTTTAGAGATGAGAAAACTGAGGCATCGATAAGTCAAGCGACTTGCCCCAGGTCACAGAGCAGACAGGAGCCAGAACTGAATTACAACCCAGGACCTACCAGGCCCGTGGTCTCTTCACTAGACCATTCTGCTTCACTAAACATCTTCAAAACAGAACTCATCTTCCCACCCAAACCCTGTCCTCCGCTTGTCCTTCCCACCACCGTAGAAAACACCACTATCCCCCTTCTCAAAAACCCGTAACCCTGGCTTTGCCATCCACTTATCTCTCTCATTCCAATCACATATTCAATCAGTCACCAAATCCTGTCAGTCCTATTAGAGAAGCAGCGTGGCTCAGTGGAAAGAGCCCGGGCTTGGGAGTCAGAGATCATGAGTTCAAATCCCGCCTCTGCCACTTGTCAGCTGTGTGACTGTGGGCAAGTCACTTCACTTCTCTGTGCCTCAGTGAGCTCATCTGTGAAATGGGGATTAACTGTGAGCCTCACATGGGACAACCTGATTACCCTGTATCTACCCCAGCGCTTAGAACAGTGGTCTGCACATAGTAAGCGCTTAACAGATACCAACATTAGTATTTCTAAAATCCACTCTTTCCTCTCCATTCAAATCGCTACTTCTTTGATCCAAGCACTAATCTTATCCTGCCTTCACTACTGCACCAGCCTCCTCACTCCTCACTACCTGCCTCCTGTCTCTCTCCACGCTAGTCTGTATTTCACTGAGCTGCCTGAATAATTTTTAAAAAAAAAAAATACATTCAGCCCACATGTCCTCACTCCTCAGGAACCTCTAGCGGTTGCCCATCCACCTCTGCATCGAGGAGAAACTCCTTACCGTCAGCTTGCAAACATTCACCAGCTCATCTACTCCTAACTGACCTCACTGATTTCCTACTGAGAACCCAGCCTGCACGTTCGACTCCTCCAACGTCACATCTGCTGTGCTCTCCCAAGCGCTTTGGCGTAGTGTTCTGCATATAGTAAGTGTTCAACAAGTACAGTTGACTGATAGTAGTGATAGCTGTGAACTATGAGTGGGTGGAGAGATTCTCAAAGCAAGAACACTGAGCGAAGCGGTTTTAGGGCAGCTTGTCAGGCTCTCTGATCGGTTGGCCTCCCCATTCCACTTAGACACTCAGCCTCGGTTTGTCCTATCAAGTGGGAGGAAGAATACCACGTCTTTCACAGAGTCCTTGAAAAGCAATTCGGAAATCTTTAGACCGCAATTCATTCATTCAGTAGTATTTATTGAGCACTTACCACGTGCAGAGCACTATACTGAGCACTTGGAATGTACAAGGCCCTATCGATAATAATAATAATGAATGGTATTTGTTAAGCGCTTACCACGTGCAGAGCACTGTTCTAAGCGCTGGGGGGGGATACAAGGTGATCAGGTTGTCCCACGTGGGGCTCAGGGTCTTAATCCCCATTTTACAGATGAGGTAACTGAGGCACAGAGAAGTGAAGTGACTTGCCCAGAGTCACACAGCTGGCAAGCTGGGATGAGAACCCATGACCTCTGACTCCCACGCCCGGGCTCTTTCCACTGAGCCAGGCCGCTTTCTGTGCATTAGATAGGAAGAGGCTAGAAAAAATTCTACAAGATTCAGAAACAAGCTATGACCCTCAAGGGGAGCACTAGCCAAACATTTAGCTTTTTTGACATCCTTTAATCTACCTCAGTAACCCAGCACTCCGCATACACTCTCTGAATGCACAGTGAGAATTTGCTGAGTATTCATCTATCCGTTACTGGGCTCCCTAGCCTTCAGTTCTTTGAGAGCTGTAGGGCTTATTTGGCTGGTCCTACTGACTCCATGTGAACCATTTATCATTTGGAGGAAGAAAAACACAATTCCAGAGAAGCTGGAGAGGGGCCAGCTTTTCTCTCTCTTCTCGGTCTTCCCTACTCCCTTCAGGACCTCGATGCTATATCAAAACAATTCCTTGGTTTGCATGGCAACAGAATATTTAATGTAACCCCTGTCTATAAGAGGTGGAGAGGCCCTTAAGCGGTAACTTGGAGTCTGCCAGGGGATTCTGGAATTTTTTTTTTTCATATTATCTGTCAAGAGTCTGGGTAAATTCTCAAGAGGAGTTGGTTTTTTCGATAGAGTGTGTGAGCTTAGAATAGTCACTCCGGGGAGCCCATTTCAGGGAAGTAAAATGAGATGTTACCCTCTGGACTAAAAGGTCCTTGTGGGCAGGGAACAACTCACCCAAATCTATAATACGATACTCTCCCAAGCGCTTAGTACGATAGAGGAGCAGCGTGATCTAGCGGAAAGAGCGTCGGCCTGGAAGTCAGAGGACCTGGGTTCTAATCCCAGCCCCTCCACTTGTCTACTGTGTGAGTTTGAGCAAGTCAGTTTCTCTGGGCCTCAGTTCCCTCATCTGTAAAATGGGGATTAAGACCTTGAGCCCCATGCGGGACAAGGACTACAAGGACTGCATCCAACTTTATCATCTTGTAGCTACCCCAGCGCTTAGTATAGTGCCTGGCACGTAGTAAGTGCTTACCAAATACCATAAAAAAGTCTCTGCTAAGAGGCCTTCCTGGACTAAACTCTCATTTCCCTTATTTGTCCTTCCCTCTGCATTGCTTAGGCACTTGGATCTGCACCGCTCAAGCACTTAAAGTTCACCCCACCCCAGCCAGCCAGGTCCCATTTACCCAACCGGCAAATTATTTTATTTTCTGCCTCCCTCTTTAGGCCTTAAGGAAGGGATTGTGTCTAACAACTCTATTGTCTTGTGCTTGAGAAGCAGCGTGGCTTAGTGGAAAGAGCCTGGGCTTGGGAGTCAGAGGTCATGAGTTCGAATCCCAGCTCTGCCACTTGTCAGCTGCGTGACTGTGGGCAAGACACTTTACTTCTCTGTGCCTCAGTTCCCTCATCTGTAAAATGGGGATTAACTGGGAGCCTCACGTGGGACAACCTGATTACCCTGTATCTACCTCAGCGCTTAGAACAGTGCTCTGCCCATAGTAAGCGCTTAATGAATACCAACATCATTATTATTACTTACCTAAGTGCTCAGTACACCACTCTGCACACAGTAAGCACTATCAATGATTGATCACTGATTAAGTGATTGACTGTGTCTTGTTTTCTCTTTTATAATTTGTCCCCAGTGCCTCATACCAGGCTCAGAGATCTCAGTAAATACCGCTGAATGAATAAATGAGTAGTTAAGATCTGGCTCTTTCCCATAAATGCCATGGGCTAGTTAAGAAAGTAGAGGAAAAAAGGCTAGGAAAGTAAAAATAATACTAGGAAAATAATAATAATAGCAATGCTAAGAGTAGCGGCGTGGCTTAGTGGGAAGAGCATGGGCATGGGAGTCAGAGGGCATGGGTTCTAATCCTGACTCTGCTACTTGTCTGCTGTGTGACCTTGGGCAAACCACTTAACTTCTCTGTGACTCATTTACCTCATCTGTAAAGTGGGGAGTAAAACTGTGAGCTCCACTTGGGACAACCTGATTACCCTATACCTACCTCAGTGCTTAGAACAGTGCTTGGCACATAGTAAACAAATACCATAATCATTATTATGATGATAATAATGATTATGGTACTTTATTAAGTACTTATGTGCCAAGCACTGTTCTAAGCGCTGGGATACACGCATTCATTCATTCTATTCAGTTGTATTTATTGAGGACTTACTGTGTGCAAAAGCACTGTACTAAGCACTGGACACAGTCCGTGTCCCACATGGGGCTCACACTCTTAATCCCCATTTTACAGATGAGGTAACTAAGGCACAGGGAAGTGAAATGATTTTCCCAAGGTCACGCAGCAGACATGTGGTAGAGTCAGGAATAGAATTCAGGTCCTTCTGACTCCCAGGATGGTGTCCTATTATATAGCGTAAGAATTTATAGTTCATAGATGGTGAACAGAGTAGTAAAACAGAGTTAGAGGGGGAATTATGTGAAAGAAAATTCTAAATATCATCTATCATGAGACAATGTCCAAAAACACATTTGTTAGCACCTCAGGAAATGCAAGTCATTTTAGGGCATTCTCCTGGACTCCTCTTGGAAATCCAAAAATTCCTATAAATGATGAAGGAATTCAGTAATGAGACCAAGCAATGAACTGCATATGCAAAAATCTATTAAATGTATAGGATCCACATGAAGACTTCCACTAAATTTGATCGGGTAGAGTGCTTATTCGCCTTTCAGAGCATACGTACTCTCTAGTCGACGTACAGAATTTCCACAGTGAGAATTCACCATGACTTTAAGCTATGGAAAATATAATATATATCACGTAACATATAGATGAGATTATGCTATATAATGTATAATAATGAATCCAATGGTTTGAACATTTGTCTGCTTTAGAATAACACCTCTTGTTAAGGCTTTACTGAACATAAAAATTTCCTTATTCACCACTAAGGTTGCCACAAAAAGGAAGGAACTTGCAAAGAAATATGCCATTAAACGATGAAAGAGAAAAATTTTTTTCTGTGAAAATTGTGTGGTGTCTTCTATCGGCAAAATTTCAGGGCAAGATGTGTAGAAAGCCATCATTTTCTAAGAAAATGCAATTAGAATATTTGGAATTTCATTTCAGATAAAAAATGAAATTTATTGCATATCAAATTTGGTAATGTGTGACTTCTATCTACATATGGTACTAATTTGGTGTAAAAAACAAAAAAGAAAAGAAAGTTTCTCCATCTAGTCATGTCGATTCACGTAAATAGAAGAATCCAGAAAATGTCATTAGTAGTTATGTAAGCAATGCACCTGTGTAGTCTAGGAATATTTCACGCTGAAGATCTAATTATACACAAATTTGTTTCTTGGTGTGATGCTTATCTCTAATTCACTGTTCTGAGTGGCTACATTGTAACTTACCTAAACCATTAGAAGTTAAGATTGTTCCTATTTAAGGCCGGCAAAGTGGGTGTTTTCACCGAGTCCAGTATATCAGTGGCTCAGCGGAAAGAGCACGGGCTTGGGAGTCCGAGGTCATGGGTTCGAACCCCGGCTCTGCCACTCAGCTGTGTGACTGTGGGCAAGTCACTTCACTTCTCTGTGCCTCAGTTCCCTCATCTGTAAACTGGGGATTAAGACCGTGAGCCTCACGTAGGACAATCTGATTACCCTGTATCTACCCCAGCGCTTAGAACAGTGTTCTGCACGTAGTAAGCGCTAAACAAATACCAACATTACCATCATAGAATATATGTATGTCGAGTTGTCTTTTGTACTCAAAAAAATGACACTGAATGTAATTTTCAGCTTTGGGGGCTTGTGTGGCTGAATCAATCAGTGGTGTTTATTGAGCTCTTACTATAGGCAGACCACTGCACTAAGCATTGGGGAGAGTACAGTACAACAGAATTCTGAGATATGTTCCCTGCCCATAATGAGTTTACAGTCTAGAAAAAAGGTCGGTGCTGGAAATCACAATCCCAAACACACTGTGAACGCACAGACTTTTCCTTACCGGGTTGTGGTGTGCGTTGTTGGCACCTCTTGGTGCTGTTTTCTCTTCTGCCTCTCAAGATCTTAGTTTAATGTGAGAAGCGTTGTGGCCTCGTAGATACAGCACGGGCCTGGGAGTCAGAAGAACCTGGGTTCTAATCCCCACTCTGCCATGTGTCTACCGTGTCACCCGGGGCAAGTTACTTCATTCTCTGTGCCTCAGTTACTTCATCTGTAAAATGGGGATTAAGATTGTGACCCCCCATGCAGGGCTTCGATGGTGTCCAAACTGATTACCTTGTCTCTACCCCAGCACTGAGTACAGTGCATGGCACATAGTAAGTGCTGAACAGATACCAAAAATAACCGTTTGTTTGAAGAGTGCCACTACTGCTTTTTTCATAAAAATTCTTCATAAATTTGATTTTATGCTTTTTCTTACATATGTGTGCATCATTTCCTTCTGACTCCAGCAATCCAGTTTCCAAATTTATTTTTACCAAACCAATCATTTCTCACCTCACTCCCGTGTAGCTATAAGTTTAAAAATAATAATAATAATGGTATTTATTAAGCACTTACTATGTGCCAGGCACCGTACTAAACGCTGTAACACCCAAGATGGCAGTCATAATTATTCATCTATAAATCTAATCATCCTCTATCTTTGTCTCTACCGACATCTCCGATTTGGATCCTTTTCTTTCCCCCCCCCCCCCCCCCCATGTTCTTTTGAGTCTTTTCAGAGTCTGGCTCTAATGCTTTTCAAGTTCACTGGCTCTAACCTTTACAGGACTTTTACGAAGTGTTAATGGTTTACAGTGACTCTTTATAGTCCAGCCCCGGAGGTGAGATATAACACCCCATTGTCACCTCATTATTCTGGAGACCGACCTGGAAGGGCTCAGGTGTGTCCTGCATTCTGACTGGCTGAAAGTTTTCCCATTCATCCCTCAGAAAATCAACCAGGGCCCAACCAGATCTGTTCCTCCCCGGAGTCCAAACTCAACTTCTTTATAATTAATAATGCATTTCATTGCACTAACCTTCCATTACAGGAGGTTACGGTGGTGAGATTTCCCTTAAAGCTGTTCTTCAGCACACACATAACGACCCTTTTGTTTACTTTTATCTCCTGGCTTTTTGCCTCTCACCATTAAGGTAAACACCTGGCCTTTTACTCGTGGTAACAAGCCCAGGCAGAAATCTCAAGCCTTTTTTTTTTTGGTCATTTTTTCATTCTCTCTCTTTATCGAGGAGCTGACTGATAAAGAGATCCTTCAGAAAGCCCAGGAGTCTGCCTGCCACGTTCAGTTTTGAAGTTATGTCTAGGTGAAGGAAGAAGGACAGGTAATAGATGTGTCTTCCTCTTCTTCTGTAGGATGATTTGTCTAAACTCTTTTCTTCTGATATCGGTCACACTGCCAGAACCAAAGGCAGAGGCTTTGAATGCTTCCCCTCAACCCCGAATCAATCAACAGTATTTACTGGAGAGCCACTCTGTGAAGAGAGCTAAGCAAAAGCACAATCCAGTTGGTAAACTTGATCTCTGCCCTCTCTTCCTTTCTTGTTTTTTAAAAGGATTAAATGCGAACAACTGACAGGAACAACTCTCACTTTTGATGGAAGATTGAAAATCCCCACTAATGATCTTTTCCAGGGTTTAGTACAGTACTGTGCACACGGTAAACAGTTAATAAATACTATGGATACTAAAACAACTCAGACTGTGAGCCCTATGTAGGACAGGTACTGTGTCCAACCTGATTAACTCTGTATCTACCTCAATGCTTAAAACAGTGCTTGACACAGAGTACTTACATTATTAATAACAATAATAATAATTATAAAATTGCAATAGAATAAAGAGGGGGCTGAAGGCGAATGAAGACCTGGATGAAATGAGTTTAGTAAGCACTTTATACAACAGAACTGACCTCTACCTCTGAACCCTCAAAAGTCCCTGAGGAAAAATGCAAGTGAATCAGTTTAACACCAATGGCTTAAAAAAAAAAAAAAGAGAGATTTGTTAAGTGCTTACTACGTGCCAAGGACACTACTTAAATGCCCCGGTAGATACAAGTTAATTTGGGAAGCAGCATGGCCTAGTGGATAAAGCATGGGCCTGGGAGCCAGAGGACCTGAGTTCTAATCCTGATTCCACTACTTGCCTGCTGTGTGACCTTGGACAAGTTACTTCACTGCTCTCTGCCTCAGTTCCTCAACTGCAAAATGGGGATTCAATACCTGTTCTCCCTCCACCTCAGACTGGGAGCCCCATGTGGGACAGGGATTGATCTGGTCTGACTGCCTTGTACCTACCCCAGGGCTTAGAACAGTGCTTGACACATAGTAAAAAAAAAAATCAGGTTGGACATAATCCCTGTCCCTCACGCAGCTCACAGTTTTAATCCCCATTTTGAAGATGAAGTAACTGAGGCCCAGAGAAGTTAAATGATTTGCTCTAGGTCACACAGCAGATACGTGGCAGAGGCAGAATTAGAACCCAGGTCCTTTGCCTTCCACGCCCATGCTATTTCCACTAGGCCATGCTGGCTCTTTCCACTAGACCACGCTGCTTTCCAACCTCCTTCCAACCTGCACTGATCAGCTTATCTGCCTTGAAAAATATTGTCATTAGTCTGAAAAGCCCAGGGTTTTTATATTGTTTGACTAGATTCAGTCATTCAATAGTATTTATTGAGCGCTTACTAAGTGCAGAGCACTGTACTAAGCGCTTGGAATGTAGATGTCCTTTCAGGTGGCAGAGGGGGCAGTTGTATTGCAAAATCAGTCATCTTGGTGTATTCATTAGCAATACCTTCCTCGACTGTGCAGAAGAATTGAAACTAAGTTCAGCAAACATCAAATCAAATGTCCTGCCGACATTTCATAAGATCGAAATAAAATACAAAGGGAGATAAACATGCAGGAACAAAAACCCAACTTTTTTTAAAGGTGTTTGTTAAGTGCCTATGTGTCAAGACTGTAAGTTTGCTGTGGGCAGGGAAATGTTTCTGTTATATTCTTGCGTTGTACCCTCCCAAGTGCTTAGTCCAGTGTCCTACACGTATTAGGCACTCAAAAAATATGATTGCAACACTGCATGAAGTGCTGGGGTAGGTACAAGTTAATTAGATTGGGACACAGCACCTATCCATTATGGAGGGACAACAGGTATTCTCACTTTTATAGTTGAGGAAACTGAGGCCCAGAGAAGTGAAGTTTCACAAGGTCACACAGCAGACAAGTGACGGAGCCAGGATTAGAAACCGGGTCCATTCTGACAGCCCGGCCCGTCCTCTCTCCGGTAGGCCATGCTGCACCCTTAGTAAGCTGGAAGTCTGATCTGATAAAAGTTCGAGACTGGAGCTCTAGTGTGAATAATTTGGATGATGCCAGCCTCGGTCCGCAGCAGACCGGGCCACCGGGTTCTTGACCCTGCTGGACTTGGCCCTGACTTGGGAGGGGAGCACAGAGGCCCTGGAGCCCGTGTGCCCCAGGCCCAGAACGCCCCGTTTCCCCCACCGTTCGCGTAAGATGGCAGCCACGGGTGTGGGACGGGGCCCAGCCTGGCGTGCTTCCGCTGTGCCACTGGCATGACTGCAGGCAGGGCGCCGCTCCGGGGTTCGAAGGTCCCACACCTCGGGGAGGCGGACGGGACTCTGGCCGGGTAAAGCTGTTTGAGGAATTCAGGGTGGTTAGGCTTGCGTCCATCCTCCAGCCGGAGCCAAGAGTCAGGTCGGCCCGTCCCTCTTTTGGGGCGCATGGGGCCACGGGAGCAGCAGGACGACGAGCAGCTCTCCGTAGTCCAGCCGGGCCCTAGGTCACCACCTCCCCAGCCTCCCACGTCTGATCCGAGCAGCGTGGCCTAGTGGAGAGATCACAGGCCTGGGAGTCGGAAGGACCTGGGTTCTAATCCCAACTTTGTCGCTTGCTTGCTGTGTGACCTCGGTCAAGTCACTTCACTGGGCCTCAGTTTCCACAACTGGAAAACGGGTATGTCTCTTCTCCCTCCGTCTTAGACGGGGAGCCCCACGTGGGGCAGGGGCTGCGTCCAACTGAATTAACTTGTATCTACCCCAGTGCTTGACCCATAGTAAGCAATTAACAAATACCGTTAAAAAAAAAAAAAAGGTGCGCTGTTTCTGAGCCAAGGTGGTGATGGAAGTTCCCTGTTTCCACACCTGCAGATCACTGAGCTGTTATTGGAGGATGTGGGGCAGGAGTGCTTGGGATAGGTCCCAGAAGGGGCTCTGGGTGGGGGGTGATCAAAGAACTTCTTGCAGAGAGGGACCTGAGGGCCCCCTCCCAGCCGCAGCCCGGCTCACCTGCCACCCATTGGCAGCCCCTCCTTCCAATGAGAAGCAGTGTGGCTCAGTGGAAAGAGCGCGGGCTTGGGAATCAGAGGTCATGGGTTTGAATCCCAGCTCTGTGACTGTGGGCAAGTCACTTAACTGCTCTGTGCCTCAGTTCCCTCATCTGTAAAATGGGGATTAAGACTGTGAGCCTCACGTGGGACAACCTGATCACCCTGGATCTACCCCAGCGCTTAGAACAGTGCTCTGCGCATAGTAAGCGCTTAACGAATACCAACATTATTATTATTATTCCAATTTGTATTTTGACCCTTATGTTAATCCATCCCAGGCCACGACATCCCATCAAATGCAGGATGTTTGATGCCACTTGGATTTTCTTCAATAGCCACCTTATTAAAGACAGTTATCGAGCACTTACTGTGAGCACGGCACTGTATTGAGTGCTGGGAAAAGTATAGAAAAGTAGACACGAAACACCCTCGAGACGCTCAGTACCTGGGTGTAAAATGAGAGTCCACTTTCACCCTGGTAAAAGCAAATCCAAATTACCTCACACCTCTAGATACTCAGGCTTTTATAAACAGAGACTCTTGGCTTTTTTTTCCCCCTCTAACCATAAAACAATAAGTGCTAGAAGAGCCATTTGGGTGCAAACGATTTTCAAGCGGGATGCTTTTTCCCTTCCTTCAGCATTATGACTCAGGAGGAGGGGTTGGGTAACCAAGGAGTGTTAGACCAAGAACTCCATTGCAACAGAGATGGGGAAAGATCCTCTGGAAAAGGGTCGGCAGGGGGAAAGGGAACCCCAGTAAAATAATAATGAAAGAGGGAGTGTTACAACTGTCGGGAAGAATGACGCCATGGAATACATTCACACCCTTTTAGCCTGAGTCCACCAGGGCGTGGGATAGGCCCCTCGTGATTGAAAGGGCTGGAAGGCGATGGGGTGGCACAGTGGCTTTGATCACACCATAATTCTGGGGAGGGGCCTAGTTCATTCCTTCATTCAACTGTATTTACTGAGCACTTACCTTATACAGAACACTGTACTTAAGCGCTTGGGAGAGTCCACTACAATAATAAACAGACGCATTCCCTGCCCACAATGCAGTGTTATCCTTGTAGAAATGCCAGGCTCACTGCAGAAACAGTCCGTGTTGGACTCTAGACTGTAAGCTTATTTTAGGCAGGGAAGGTGTCTGTTATATTGTTACACTGTACTCTCCCAAGTGCTCAATAAAATACTCTGAGCACAGTAAACGTTCAATAAATACAGCTGACCCATTGGCTGCCTGGCGTACTCGATCACAGGCTCCAGGCCACAGACAGGTCTGTTCCATACCTTCTGACATGAGTAAGGGAATAAGTGGTTTCTATCATCCTTATAGTGCTGCTGGGGGAACCTAAACAACACATGCCCCATCCTGAGGCCCATGGAGGCAACCCAGGTTTTTCCGCTGTTAGGGAGTACCCCCAGCCCACCCCGGCCCATCACCATCACCCCTTGCTGTCACTCAGGACCACTCCAATAAGAAGACATCTTAACTTTCACCCCAATCTTTACCAACAAAATTTCTTAACTAAACAATTTCAAAAAGCAGGCACTCACCAATGGCGTGGAAAAGATCTTTCACAAGACAACTGGTACAATTTTGTGGAAGGCAGGCAGGGACTGAAACCTCAGAGAGCAACGACGGCTACTTCTTCCTCTGAAATTGAAAAGTCCTGCCCAGATTGATTGGCTCTTTTCCCCCAAAGGGTTCTGGGAAATGTAGTCCCCAATTAATTTTTCCTATTTCCCCTCAGTCCCTTGACCTCGGCTCCATCCCCAGTGGAAGCCGGAACACTGTCACAACCGGGTGCTGCCAACCCTGGGTTAAGTGTTGGCAGCTGAGTATGGAGAACGGTGGCCAGCTGTTTCACATCTCCACTAAAGACAGAACAAGAGGAAGCAGGCTTAAAATGTACCACGAGGAATTTATGTTAGCTATAGGAATTTCCCGAGACTGAGAGTTGTTAAACTTCGGAATGGGGGCTATCAAGGGAGGCTGTGGAATCTCCTCTTTGGGAGGAATTTTATAGCGGGATATCTTCTCAGTGGTCTGAGATGGAGTCATCCCTTCTTGTTGGAGCCAGGGTCAGTTTCGATGAGTTAATGAAAGGACAGTCTAAGATGCAAAGGTTCTGAGAAATCCAAGCAGAAACAGTGGTCCAACCCATGCGCACGATCCAAATAATTCAGACTTCCAAAATAAAACTTGGCCTAAATAGTATGTGAGAACTTCAGGTGATTTTTATTAACTGAAATAGCTAGATAATTCAGACCAACTTGTAATTTGGGGCCAGAATCGGGTTCAATATGACTCCTGTCCCATAAATAGCAAGTACATTTATGCCATCATTAGGAACACATGCAGATAATAATAATTATGGTACTTAAGTGCCTACTAGCTGCCAAACACTGTTCTAAACCCTGGGGTAGGTACAAGTTAATCAGGTTGGACACAGTCCCTGTCCCACATAGGGCTCACAGTCTTGATCCCCATTTTACAGATGAGGTAAATGAGTTAAGTGATTTGCCCAAGGTCACACAGCAGACGTGCCATGTAATGTTCCCAGGCCTAAAGGTTCGATTCCTAAGGTACGGAGGAAAATCACCAAATATTGGTAATCCCCAGTGGATCCGATAGACTGAGACGATCCTTCAGAAGAAGTGTCAATGATGGAAATAGCTTATATCATTCAATAAACTGTGTTTATTGAGTGCTTACCGTAAGCAGAGCGCTGTACTAAGCGATTGGAAGAGTACAATATAACAGTTGGTAGACCAGTTCCCTGCCCACAAGCTTACAGTCTAGAGGGTGAGAGAGACATTAATATAAATAAATAGATGAATTATGAGTATGTACATAAGGAAGGGGTGAATACAGGGTACAAATCCAAGCGCAAGGGTGACACAGAAAGGAGTGGGAGAAGAGGAAATGAGGGCCTAGTCGGTTAAGGCCTCTTGGAAGAGATGTGCTTTCAGTAAAGGCTTTGAAGGTGAGGAGAATGACCTTCTGATAGATATGAAGAGCGAAGGTATTCCAGGCCAGAAGCGGGACATGGACAAGAGGTCAGCAGTGAGGTAGATGAGACTGAGGTAGAGTGAGGAGGTGGGCATTAGAGGAGCGAAGCCCGTGGGCTGGGCTGTAATAGGAGAGCAGCAAGGTAAGGCAGGAGGGGTGAAGGTAATTGAGTGTTTTAAAGAAAGAAGCAGCCGTCCAGACTGATGAAGATATGACCCGGAGATCATATTTCCAAACCTCTGGAAAGAACTAGGCCCTTATATTACTCCTGGACTGGGCTCTTAAGCTCACTCCTAGCAAGAGACAGAAACTGTTGAACTACAAAGCCAGTAGTATCTTAAATCTGGATTGGAGCCTGTATCGCCCAACATGGATTTAACATGCAAATCATTGTTTGCTTAGTTTATTTGGTAAGTCTGAAATCACCCTAGGTGGCTCAAGGATTTAATTTGCCTTGAAGAAGTTAAGTTAAATATCATTTAATTATTAAAAGAACACCTATTGAGATTTAAGATGCATAGAAGTAAAGCTAATTCCAGTTGCCATGCAACTAACTCAGAGTTACACGGCAAAACTATGTGTTTTAATTTTTACAAATAAGTTTAATGTTCCCGGATATAATGGCTCTACTGAAATTCAGGCAACGGGGAGGGGCTACGTTAATCCTTTAAGAGAGTCCCGAAAATAACCATCTGATCTACTTGGGCACGGTATTGGTATCCTTAGCCAGTAACGTTATCCTGTTCTGGGACAAACGTTGAGACCCTTGGCTTAAACACAATTTGCGTACCACTTTGCAAACATTTTGATGCTTCTTAAAACACATCCAAAAGCAAAGCTGTATGGTAGAGTAAAATTAATTGAATTAGTGCTGCCAACAAGGACTGCTTTACCAACAGTTGTGGCCATTTCCCACATGAAATTCATACAGAATACAGTATTGCCTGGTGGAAAGAATATGGAGTTTAGAGTCAAGGCAATTGGGGTTTAGTTCCAGCTCTATGAGACTTTGGGTTTGACATTTAACTTCTCTGTGGCTCAGTTTCCTCCTCTGTGAAATGGGGACAATCCCTCTCTCTCTACCTCACAGTGATGGTATGAGGATCAACAGCTTTTACCACATACCAGGGACTGTATTAAGCACTGGGGTAGATAGGAGGTATTTGGGTTGCATACAGTCCCTGTTTCACATGGGGCTCTTTCTCCACATGATGCAGATGAGGAAACTGAGGCACACAGAATTTAACTGACTTATCCAAAGTCACCCAGCAGACAAGTAACAGAGTTGAGATTAGAACCCGATTCATTCTGACTCCCAGGCCATTGCTTTATCTACTAGGCCATTCTGCTTCTCTGGGACACCAATGAGAGAGGAGAAAGGGAGAGAATTATTTTTTCAGTGAATTTCCTAAATTGAACTTCATTGCAGGATCGGGGGTTAGTTCTAGAAACTTGAAATTGTGCCAGTCGGGGAGACGGCGGGAGGCTGCCATCCTGTATCTGCACCTTACATATCGACTGTTCTCCGAATGCTTCCTAACCTGCTTTCTTGGTTCCTCCCAAACCAACGTTCTACTTGTACCTCACTCTCAGCTCACTCTTATTTAATAAATACCATTACTGTTATTATTATTATTACTTACGTCCCTCCCCACTGAATCATCAAATCCCACACAGGTTGTTTGACTTGTAACAGTAATCACGATGCTTGCTGAGCCCAGTGGCAGATACAGAATAATCAGGTCAGACACAGACCCTGTCCCACATGGGGCTCACAGTCTAAGTAGGAGAGAGAACAGGTATTGAATCCCCATTTTACAGTTGAAGAAACTGAAGCTCAGATAAGTGAAGTGACTTGTCCAAGGTTAAACAGCAGACAAGCAGCCGAGCCGAGATTAGAATCCAGGTCCTCAGGCTCCCAGGTCCATGCTCTTTTCCCTAGGCCATACTGCTTCTGCTTACTGAAACTTCCCCAGTCCTCATCTCCTCCCCGCAACCTCTAGTTTCCTTTCCCTTGGCAAGGAGCAGTCAGTCTGTCAGGCTATAATTTAAATTGAACCAAATTTATACAGGTGATTGATGGGTCTAGCTAGTAATTTTTTTTTTGTACTTCCATGAAATCCACGTAAATAGGAATTATGAACTTAACACCTCTAATATCATTCCTTTAATCCACTCTGAAGTGATGTTTGACATTTAACTTCATAATAAAAGGTATCAATTCGGAACTGTCAATGTTTTCGGTACCGCTATCTAATTACGGTAACTTGCTATAGGCTATCTTGTTAAAAAATTCTAAGCTGAATGCCTAAAGTATTCCTGACAAGTGTAATGCATTATTAAAGGTGTAATTACTCAGTTATTGCTCATGTGATTTTGAGTTAATTAGGCAACTTCTGAATTAATCACTTTTATGTTTATCGAACACGGGTAAGTTGCTTGCCAGTTACCGTGTGATAGTTTTTCCCACTTACCCCGAACTTCGGGGAAAATCGGATGTCAGATGCTCAAAAAAAGTAAAATGACCCAATCTGTTCGACATAAATCTTGGTGTAACTTTCCCCTTTGTGAATCCCCACGTCCAGGGGCATTTGGGAATTTGTTTACGGGGGTCTCTTCGTCTTCTTCAGGGGTAAATTTTTAAAATATTCCATTACAGATGTAGTTACAATTTAGGGGACCCAAATAGCAAAAGAGCAATCTTAGCAATTGCAAATATTCACTACGTGCAGGTCAGCTCCCAGTGACGCAGCTGCACTAACCAACAGCAGTTTGGAGTCCAGCACTGACTAAGAAACTGTAGAAAGCCTCGATTCTAGGAAGTTGTCTTATTTGACCTTTTTAATCAGCTCAAACTGTTGCCACTGAATACCCTTCATGTCATTATAACTGAACCTCTCGGGGTCACACCTGGAGAGTTTCCAGTCCTCTACCAGTCTCGGCTATGAGAGGGAGAGTCAAGCAGAGGCCTGTCCGTTCCATTCCTAGCTTGGGCAGTGGCTAGCGAGTGGAAGGCCATCTGCTACAAGTCAAAACTCACCCGTGCTGGGCAGCAGCGTCATGGGCGAGAATCGAGAGAGAAGACTCAAGTTTACCACATGGAAGAAGGCAATGGTAAAACCCGTCATATTTTTTTCAAGAAACCTCTGTGGATTCACTACCACAATGATTGCAGACGGACAGCGGGGTGTTCTGGGAGAGACGTGTCCATGGAGTCGCTATGGGTCGGAAATGAGTCGACCGTATGAGACATTATAGCTGAGCATTTCCACTCCCATTTCTTTCCAAATTCTTTACAATTACTAATTTGGTGTGGAATATTACGGATGACAACACAAGATACCAAATGAATCTCCAGGAAGAGCCTGATGCATATTAATAATCATTGTAGTATTTGTTACGTGGATTACACTTTCAATTCATTTAATTCAATCATTCAGTAGTAATTGTAGAGCATTTACTTATGTGCAGAGCACTCCTGGGCGACTACAATATAGCAATAAACAGTCACATCCTCTGCCCATAACGTCAAGCATCATGGTTAGATATCAGATTATCAGGCTGGATTTAGACAAGGAGCTCACAGTCAAAGGGAGAAGAGGTATTTCATCCTCATTTCAAGGAGGAGGAAATGAATGATGATGATGATGATAATGATATTAGGAAGTGCTATTTGTCAAACACTGTTCTAAGAGCTGCGGTAGATATAAACTAATCAGGTTGGACAAAGTCCCTGTCCCACATGGGGATTACAGTCTTATCCCCATTTTACAGCTGAGGTAACTGAGACACAGAGAAGTGAAGTGACTTGCCCAGGCTCACACAGCAGACAAGTACTGGAGCTGGAATTAGAGCTGTGTCCTTCAGACTCCCAGGCCTGTGCTTCATCCACTTGGTCATGCCACAGAGAAATTGAGTGATTTGTCCAAGGTCACACAGCAGGCCAGGATAGAGCCAGGATTCGAGCCCCGGTCCCCCGTCTCTCTCACTCATCCTCTTTCCACTTGGCCACGCCGCTTCTCGTTCGGAGAGCAGTTCCTATTCATTTATCTCCAATTGAAAATGTGCTTCAGATCCCACATAGGAATGTGTCGGGCCCTAGGGAGACTGTGGCTCTGAGAGGGTTAATTGCCTCAGTGAAGAGGAAAGCGATTGAGTCGCCCAGCTTGATTCGTCATCGTGGTCGTGTGTCTCGGAACAATTTCTCGTCGGCCTTCCCCGGGCTCCTAGCATTTCTCTGGGTAGGATTCACTGTCCAAGTTACAGACCTTCCTCATCTCCCCAGGTCCAGTTAGATCTGGCTATAAATGCAGCGAAGCTGCAGTAAGACACTGTCTACACGCCACGTCTACCAAATGGAAACCTTGACAAGCTAAAGTACCATCATTATACAGTCAGTGAAACTGAGGTTATAAATCTCACTTCATTCCCATTTGGAAGAAGGATCTTCAATTAAGCAAAAATTGATTTTCTAATGATTTTTTTTTTCTGCTTGTGATTGGTGGACTGTTTGAAACCGCTCCAGCCCGACAATGTACAGGGAGAACAATTAAATACACGTCTTAGTTGACAGCAGGCCTGTTTTTAAGTAAGTGAATGCAATTTAGCCTTTTCAATTTTGGCAAGAACAGAATCGGGTAACCACCGGAGGAGGGAAAATGGCCCAATTGTTAACTGCTGAAAGTGCAGGACCACTGGGTGGGAATAGCAAGGAGCTCTCACTGGGTCTCTGAGGGTCTTTGATATTGGGGTGGCATCTGGGGTTTCTGATTCTAAGCCACAAAACGTGCCTTGGGGATCAAAGCCAGCAGTGACTGTGTCAGGTCGTGTCAGGCACTGTCCACCTGCTGAGCCCTCAATCGATCGTTGGTATTTTTTGAGCGCTTACTATGCGAGGAGCGCTGAACTAAGCACTTGGGAGAGTACAATGCAATAGAGTCTGTAAACACGTTCCCGGCCCTCGGCGATCGAATTCCCACAGAGCACTAGGTACCGGAAATGATGGCAGAGGGAGAGCCGGTCGTGGTCCCGTCCTTTATGAGGAATGGGGATGTGGAAGGACAAATTGGAACAGGCAACATAAAACAAAAGCGACGGATGCAGAAAGAGAGATTTGAAATAAACCCGAGAACCTTAAAAAGTTGTACTCTCTTGACTCTGTAGAGGGGTTTTTACTTTTTCTAAAGCCCTTTTTACATGGATTGATTATTTATTTTGTTCTGTTCTCACAATACTTCCACGAGGCAGTAGTTATTACTCCCATTTTAGAGAAAAGGAGACCGAGGCACAGTTTATATCACTTTCCCCAGGCCACACAGCAGGCCAGTGGATGAGCTGGATGAGCTCAGGGCTATGCTCTTTCCACTAGGCCACGTAATTTCCCAAGATATTCAAAACAAATGGTTCCTATTACAGTTGGAGTATGTAGAGCGTGGCTCAGTGGAAAGAGCACGGGCTTTGGAGTCCGGGCTCATGAGTTCGAATCCCAGCTCTGCCACTTGTCGGCTGTGTGACTGTGGGCAAGTCACTTAACTTCTCCGTGCCTCAGTTCCCTCATCTGTAAAATGGGGATGAAGACTGTGAGCCCCACGTGGGACAACCTGATTCCCCTATGTCTGCCCCAGCGCTTAGAACAGTGCTCGGCACATAGTAAGCGCTTAACAAATACCAACATTATTATTATTATTATTAGAGTGGGGGGGGTAGTGAATTATTGAGTTAATAATAATGATAATAATTATAATAATAATAACTGTGGTATTTGTTTACCATTTGCTACGTGCCTGGCCCTGTACTAAATCCTGGCACAGACATAAGGTGATTGTGTTAGATACAGTCCCTGTCTCACATGGGGCTCACGGTCTTCATCCCCATTTTACAGATGAGGGAACTGAGGCACATAGAAGTGAAATGATTTACCCACGGTCACACAGTGGAGCTGAGATTCCCAGGCCTGTGCTCTACGCACTGTGCCATACTGCTTCTCAAAATGAGACCATATCGTCCCCTGGGATAAACCGTTGACCTGGGGCAGTCAGTTTTCATTCCTTTTCTCTCCCGGTTAAGGCCTGGGGTAAATTTTGCTTTCTCAGTTAGCTTTTATTTCCCTATCCATAATCTGTGGCCCGGTCTCTTTGAACTGCTTGGCCTCATAAAAGAATATAGCCCCTGTCTCCATTTTTCATACACTGATTTGCTGGTTTAAGAAATTTACCTGGTTTCTCATTTATTACAGAAAGATCTAATGCCTGTAGACACCCTGCTGCTGGGGGGAAGAGCAAAAACGAACGCATCATCCTTGCTTATTTCCTTTCCATCCAGAAGTGCTGATACTAAGATCCATCATCATCATCACCACCTGCATTTATCAAGCCTGCATTCTTAGTGCTCTACACTGAGAGCATACCGTGAGCAGAGCGCTCTGCCTGGGCACCTACTGTGATCGGAGCACTGTGCCTGAGGGCCTACCGTGAGCTGAGCGCTGTAACTGAGCACCTATTCTGAGCAGAGCGCTGTCGCTGAGCATCTCCTCGAAGGAGATTTCATTCATTCATTCAATAGTATTTAGTGGGCGCTTACTATGTGCAGAGCACTGTACTAAGCGCTTGGAATGGACAAATCGGTAACAGATAGAGACAGCCCCTGCCCTTTGACGGGCTCACGGTCTGATCGGGGGAGACGGACAGACGAGAACAGTAGCGATAAATAGAATCGAGGGGATGGACATCTCATTAAAACAGTAGCGAATAAATAGAATTAAGGCGATGTACATTTCATTAACTGAGTACCTGTTAGATTGTCTAACCCAATTTCCGCATGTCTAGGCCAGGGTTTAGTACGGTGCCTGAGTACCTACCTTGAGTAGAGCACCTACCCTGAGCAGAGCACTATATCTGAGTGCCTTCTATGATCTGAGCACTGTAACTGAGCACCTACGGTGAACAGAGCACTGTCACCGAGCACCTCCTTTGAGCAGTAATTGAGCATGAGCACAGTACTGTCCTGAGGGCTTCTTGCATGCCCAGCACTGTCCGGTCCAGGATGCAGCGTGGCTATGCCTCGGTTTAACAGCTCTGTAATCTGCACCGCGGAGAATAATCATATGACGATGATGAGGGTATTTAAGTGCTTACTTTGAGTCGAGCACTGTTCTCAGCACTGGGGTCAATACAGGTTACTCAAGTTGGACACCGTCCCTGTCCCACTTGGGACTCACGGTCTTAATCCCTGTTTTACAGATGAGGGAACTGAGGCCTAGAGAAGTTAAGGGATTTGCCCAAGGTCACTCAGCAGAGAAGTGGCGGAGCCGGGATTGGAACCCAGGTCCTTCCGACTCCCAGCCTGTGCTCTATCCACAACCCGGCGAGCATAAGAAACGGAGAACAACTCCAGATAGTCACGGTGGGTGGGCCAGGCATCCGCTTTTCCTCTTTCTGTGAAACATATGCGCTTAATCCCTCCTCAAATCTGGCTACTGCTGACTTCTAGTAAACGGAGGGCGAAACACCTGGGCCGCAGTTGTTACCAAGTTCATCCTCTGGCCAGACGGGCCTCTTCTGTCCGAAGGAAGCTGTGCAACGCAAACCTGCAGCCTCAACTGCCGGAGCCCTGTCCGCAGAGGATTTGATCCCGGGCACTGAAAAATATTCGGAATAGAGTGCGTAACGTCTATCATTGCCCGGCCGCGGCTCCAAACTTTTCGCCTTATGGCACTGAGCAGGCCACTGGGCAACGAGGAAATGATGAATCCGGAGAATTGGCCGAGCTAGAATTCCAGGAAAGTGAGAAAGGACCTGGTAGCTTTGGTACTGCGTGGTCAGAAAATACTTTCTCACTGTTGCGATCTATTCCTTTCACAGGCTTTGGAAGAAGCCAAGTTACATCCAGTTTCTAGAAGCTTCGTAATAGATCTTGGGGGACTTCCTTTTTTCAATGTACATTTCGCTAGTATGGAAATTTCCCCAAAGCCCACATATTATTCTTCTTGATGCGACCTGAATCTGACTTATTGCGCTTCCCAAACTACTTTTCACTCGGTGGTTAATTAAAAGATTATGTCCCCGACACACAGCTTTCGGGCCTTATTGGCACCCATTAGCCGAGCTAAACTAATTCTCCTGGAAACCAAACCGCCTTATATTCTCGGGTCAAAAGTTCAGTTCCAGTCCCCTAAATCAGGCAACTTTCTCTGTTTGGTCTTTATGCGAGTCCAGTCTGCTGTGAGAGCCTGTATTCAAATTTCGACACTGCAATTCCCGTAATTCAAGGAAAGCTAGTTTCTCACACTAATTCCTGCGCTTGCCTGTTTACTGCATCGGCGACTCGATGCCACCCTTTGCAAGCGTAACTTGAGAGAGGATGAGGTTGGAAATTAGCATTTTCTTTTCTAATCGCCTGAGGTTATTTAATGGCCTCCCCTGGAGAGAGTCATTCTTGGTCTCTTGTACAGTACAGTAGAATTCCTCTCCATCCGGTGGGTGAATTCTGGGTGGTGATTCCCGACTTTCTCCTTTCTCCCACTGTGGTCTAATGGAAAGAACGTGGGCCTGGGAGTCAGAGGACTGGGGTTCTAACCCCAGCTCCTCCACTTGCCTGCTGTGTGACCTTGGGCAAGTCACGTTTTTTCTGGGTTTCAGTTTCCTTCTCTGTAAAATTGGGATTCTCCTCTAGTCTGTGAGCCCCATGTGGGACAGGGAGTGCATCCAACCTGATTTTCTTGTTTCGGTCCCAGTGCTTAGCTCAGCTTGGAAGCAGAGTGGCCAAGTAGAAAGCACCCAGGCCTGGGAGTCAGAGGACCTGGGTTCTAATCCAGACTCTGTCATGGCCTTGCTGTGTGACCTTGCGCAAGTGTCATAACTTCTCTCTGCCTCAGTTCCCTCAGCTGCAAAATGGGGATTCAGAACCTGTTCTCTCTTCTACTTAGAAGCAGCGTAACCTAATGGTAGAACACGGGCCTGGGAGTCAGAAGGACGTGGGTTCTAATGCCGGCTCTGCCACTTGTCTGCTATGTGATTTGGGGCGAGTTACTTCACTTTTCTGGGCCTCAGTAACCTCATCTGTAAAGTGGGGATTGAGATTGTGGGACAGCGACTGTGTCCAACTAGATTTGCTTGTATTCACTCCAGCACTGACTTTGTGGTATGGCACAAAGTCAGCACTTAACAAATACCACAGTTATGATTATTATTACTGTTGGCTGTGTGACCTTGGGCCAGTCACTTCACTTCTCTGGGCCTCAGTTCCCTCATCTGTAAAATGATGATGAATGTTTTGAGCTCCATGTGGGACAGGGATGGTGTCCAACCTGATTAGCTTGTATCTACCCCAGTGCTTAGAACAGTTTCTTGGTACATAGTAAGCACTTAACAAATACCATGATCGTTATCATCAGCATCACCCACTGCAGAATGCACCCAAAATCTTTCTGCACAGATTATCCGCTGCCAGCCAAAATGACCACAGCATATGGCGTCCTACCAAAGAGCCCTAAAGCACGGTGCATTCAGCAGATGAGTTGTTTCGGGAGCTGCTACGATTTTCACTGCCCACCTGAGCCGACTATTTTTTCAGTGGTCATATATTAGTATCATATATTAGTATTTATTAAGTGCTTTATTTGTTCGAAGCCCCGGACCTGGTGCTGGGAAAAACAACAGATGGAAATTAGATGGGAATGTCTCTGGTCCTCAAGAAGATCACAAGCTAAGAGTAGCGAGGGAAGGTTGGCGGGTTCAGGCAAAGAAAGTTATATAAACGACAAATAGAATAATCTAGGAAGGACAAGAATGGCTGAAGGAGCAGTTTCACGCTCCTCAAGCCCCTGGCAGGACTGTTCAGAGTCCAACGGTCACCACAGCCATCACCACAACCATCCCAAATCCAAATTCCTCCCAGTTCAGAAGGCCTCCGGTTTCATCTTCAACTGCCGCAGTGTGGGGGTACAATAGATCAGTCACCGTATTTACCGAGCACTTGTGTGCAGAGCACCGTACTAAGCGCTTGGGAGAGTACAATACAATGGAGTTGGTAGACACATCCCCCGCCTACGATGAGCTTACAATCTCGAGGGGGAGAGCAGGATGGAACCAGGTGCTTGTCACAGATGATTTACGAGGGGCAGGAATAATGCTCGATGCTCCTCTGCCATTTCCTAGGATCGTGAAGTATCTTAAGTCAAAGTCAAGACACTGCAGACCCCGTTCCTTGCCACACTACCAGCTCTTCTATTCTGGCAGGTCAAGTAATTCCTGTTTCCCCCTTCGCTGTTTACCCTGACGTTCTAAAGACGCCGTGTTCGAATCAGCAGACAATTCTACATCTTCTCCAGATTCCATCTCCCAGAACAGGCTAACTTTTCAGGCTGATACACTTCATGGAACAAGCCAGAGGCTTCTTCAGAGAGAGACCTTCATCCTTGATGGAAGAGATTTCAGCAGGCGTTCCCTTCCTGGTGGAACAGGAATTTTAACTTAGGTGCCTTGATTCCCAGCCTCTGGCTTTTTCCACCAGATCAGAGCTTAACGGGTTCCAATAGCATGAGTACATTTGGGATGAAATAGCTGAATAAATCATTGAAAATACAAGTACATAATGAATGAATGAATATATCATGGAATGTATAAGCATATGTATAGAAGGGTGAGGATGGGGAAAAATTAATAAGCACTTAGGGTGGCTGCCATGGTATTTGTTAAACACTTACACTGTGCCAAGCCCTGCACTAAGGATTGAGGTGGATACAAGTTAATCAGGTCAGGTACAGTCCCTCTCCCACATGGAGTTCACAGTCTGATGAGGAGAACAAGTATTGAATACTCATTTTACAGATGAAGAAACTGAGGCCCAGAGAAGGGAAGTGTCTGGCCCGAGGTCACACAGCAGTACGCGACAGAGCCAGACTTAAAATGCAGGTCCTCTGATTCCCAAGCCCGTGCTCTTTCCATTATGCCATGTTGTTATGCTGACACAACATGGCGGGGGGAATTAACCAAACAAAGCTTACTAGAGGATGTGGGTATTTTTAGTTGATCTTTAAAGGTGGGGAAAGCGGTGGTCTGGAGGATCTGAAGAGCACGGAGCTTCAGACAGGGAGAGCAGCATGGACAAGGTATAGGAAGCAGATATCTGGGGTGGATGGGGTGGAAAAGAAAGTGAAAGATAAGAAGGAGAAGGCAAAGAGAGCTGTTAAATAATCTGGGGAGAGATGGTGAAGAGCACTGGAGCCAGTGTGTGGCTTAGTGGATAGAGCCTGGGTCTGGGAGTCAGAAGGAACCAGGTTCTAATCCTGGCTCTGCCACATATCGGTGTGACCTTAGACAAGTCACTTAACTTCTCTGTGCCTCAGTTACCTCATTCATAAAATGGGGATTAAGAGTGTAAACCCCATGTGGGACAGGGGCTATAATCAACATGATTAACTTGCATCTTTTGCAGCGCTTAGGACAGTGCTTGACATATAGTAAGCATTTAACAAGTACCATTATCATTATTATTATTACTATTATTATTACCATTAAGGAGCATAACCAAGGGAAGTTTCGATTAGCAAGCAAAGAAAGACAAGCAGGAATAGGGGAAAAAAATCCCACCTAAAAGGGGCATGGGCTGCTTTGGACAACCCGATCAGATGGCTCAGAGCCCTGACTGGACCTTGGTGCTTTCAGAATGGTGCCCTTTTTGAACCCTGCTTTATCATAACCGGAACCACCCCCGGCCCCAGCGGGTTGTTGGTGCTCACTGCTTTTCACCAACATGATCACGTCTGGCAAGCCAGACCCTCCTGGAAGGCCCTAAACAATAGTTCCCATCACACCCCCGAGAGGCAAGGATTTTCTCCCTCTCCTCTTCTTTCAGTTAGAGAAGCTCCGAGGAGGAGAGCGGGTGGGTGACTAATTCCTCTCGGGCCACCCAGAGAGCCGGCAGGAAGTCAGGTTGCCCTGGCCGATGAAAAGCTTACGTTGCTCCTCAACCTTCCTTTAAAGATGGAAGCTCAGTTCCCTTTTATTAGGTGTGTGGGAAGAGAGACAACATGGGTTTTCACAGAAAAGTTTCTGGGCAAGAATTCCATTTCAGTTAAGAATCTCTGCCATTAAATTCAACCTTTTTATTCCCAGGCCTGGTGTCTGGAATAACTCAGGCACCAATGACGACCTTATGTATTTCTTTTAATTATTCCAAAGTAACCTCCTCCACCAGCCTCACTGCTAGCTCTCAGCTACTTCAAGCAAAGACATTCTAATGATTTCGATTAAATCTTGGCCTCTCCCCAGCAGAACACAAATTAAAAGCATTACTAGGAGGATACAAGCTTCAGCGCTTGGAAGTGTTATATAAAGAATGGGGAAGACTGCCAAGGGCTTGTTGTCATATCATATGCAGTGGGGGAGGATTAACCCCTTGAGAGCATTTTGGAGGAGAACATGCCTTGGATTATATTTCAGCATTCTCACTGGATTCCTTCCTCCCACATGTTTTTCTCCCTATTCCACTTTAAGATGATTTGCATCTTACAAGGCGAGAAGTTGAAGCTTTATTAAAAACAAAAACAACCCACAGATCTTGGGCCGAAACTATGGATTGTTTTTTTTAACGTTTTAGGATGTCTTCGAGGACTGTAGCCATGCTTTTTGGGTCCCTGATTTGATCTAGCCAAAGGTTGTTGGGTGGAAAGTTTTCTTCAGACTAAGGAGCAGAGCAGGGTGCCGTTTTGTTTTCTTGTTATTTTTTTGGTATTTGTTAAGCCCTTACTATGTGCCAGGCACTTTGTAAGCGCCGGGGTAGATGTGAGCTGATCAGGTTGGACACGGTCCACGTCCCACATGGGGCTCACAGTCTTCACCCCCATTTTAGAGATGAGGTAACTAAGGCACAGAAAAGTGATTTGCCCAAGTTCACACAGCAGACAAGTAACAGAGCCGGGAACAGAAGCTAGGTCCTTTAGATTTTTGTTTTATCCACTAGGCCACACTGCTTTAGATTCCTAATTCTGCCCTGTGAATTTGAGGCAGCCTTTAGATGCTTGATATTCACTCCACCCTCAGTTCCATGCACTCATGTGATATCCATCCTTGATTTCCATGTTTCTCTCCCCCTTTAAACTGTAAGCTTCTCGTGAACAGGAAATGTGTCTCTGTAATACCGTACTCTCCCAAGCACTTAGTACAGGGCTCTGCACACCGAAAGCGCTCAGTAAATACCACTGATCGACCAGCTGACACCCAAGCTCTCTCTGCACCTCACCTCCGCCAGGTGGATGGAAATATCATCCTCCTTACCCAGGAGGATGAGAGCGAACTGCTAGCAAAGTGCTTTGAGATCCAGAACTGGATGATACTCTAAGGACCCTGAAGTCTTAAACAATAGCTCTCAGGCTATTAAAAGAACATCACGGCCATTGTTTTGGCATGATCCGACAATCCTTCTGCACCAATGAATAACACTCCGGAGCTGGGATGACAATCAGCAAAGAAGCTTATTTATTATGACAGAACTGAAGTAAACAGAGCCCAAGCCACATTGGCTTGCAGTCCCCTTAAAAAAAGAAAGCACCAGGAAAAAAAAAAAAAATCAAAATGTAACAGCACAAATTCGAGAGGAGGAAGAACGGTTACTTTTGAGCTCTTAGACTTGCATTAAAAACAGCGAAAGCTTTCAAAAATATTTTAAAGCTGAAAAATATCTACTCGAAGTCATGTTTAAACTGGTTGGAGAGATGATGGAATGTTTCTCAGACTCATTGTGGGGCAGTCTAAGAAGCCTTGTGATTCTCTGCTCGCCAAATCCCTGCTTAGAAAAACAAGGAAGGACTTAAACACCGGGGGACTGTTATCTAAAATAGATAGCGACAGAAAGCTGCATTTAAAAATCATTTCGCTTTTGCTTGGAGGGGAGAGAGATGTGAAAGTAATAGGGTCCTTCGAGAAACTGCAAAAAGCGTTTTACTCGCTGGAATTCCATAAGAAACACTGGATCGCTGAGTCTTTTGAGACCTTTACACAGTTACGAAGTTGTTTTCTGAGCGAGCACCGTCGTGTCAGCTTGCTCTCGTTTACAGGTGATCTGTACAGTGAAGTAATGCACGTACTCTCCCCCACTGCAACCTGTACCTCTGAGGATGCTCTTGCCGTGAACTCTGCCACCGAAACTCTCCGGAAGGGGAGTTAGACAACCACCCCCCCCCCCCCCCGGGAAAAAAATCCTTGTGCCCTGATACACAATCCTGTCTCCACGGCCAAGACGGACGGCAGCGGTGATACCGGACACCGGACGATCGCTCTGCCCACCTTCAAAGTTTCATTGAAGGCACAGCTCCTCCAAGAGGCCTTCCCAGATTAAGTCCCACTTCTCCTCATCTCCCACTCCCTTCTGCATCGCCCTGACTCGCTCCTTTTCTTCTTCCCTCCCCTGCCACCGTCCGAGCCTCACAGCACTTAGGTATACGTCTGCAATTGTATTTATTTGGTACTGGTGTCTGTCTCCCCTCCTCTAGACTGCGAGCTCACTGTGGGCGGGGAATGTCACCGTTTATTGTTGTACTGTACTTTCCCATGTGCTTGGTATAGTGTTCTGCACACAGTAAGTGCTTAATTCTATCGAACGAGTGAATGAATACCAGCAAAGGGGAAAAACTGGACTGCTTCATACTGAAGACTGTCTGCATCTATCAATGGTGGTTTTTTATGGTATTTGCCAGACACTGTACTAAGTGTTGGGGTAGATACAGGTGATCTGTCTCACATAGGGTTCACTGCCTAAATCCCCGCTTTACAGATGAGGTAAGTGATGCCAAACAGAAGTTAAATGACTTGCCCTAAGTCACACAGTGGATGTGGCAGAGCTGGGATTGGAACCCAGGTCCTCTGACTCCCAGGCTCATTCTTTCCACTCTGTTATGCTGTTTGGGGTTTTTTTTAATGGTATTTAATAATGTTGGTATCTGTTAAGCGCTTACCACGTGCAGAGCACTGTTCTCAGCGCTGGGGTAGACACAGGGGAACCGGGTCGTCCCACGTGGGGCTCGCCGTCTTAATCCCCATTTTCCAGATGAGGGAACTGAGGCACAGAGAAGTGAAGTGACTCGCCCACAGTCACACAGCTGACAAGTGGCAGAGCCGGGATTCGAACCCATGACCTCTGACCCCAAGGCCCGTGCTCTTTCCACTGAACCACGTATTTGTTCAGTGCTTACTATGTGTCAGGCACTGTTCTAAACCCTGGGGTAGATACAAGCTCATCAGATTGGACATTGTCCACATCCCACATGGGGCTCATGATCTTAATCCCCATTTTACAGATGAGGTAATAATAATGTTGGTATCTGTTAAGCGCTTACTATGTGCAGAGCACTGTTCTAAGCGCTGGGGTGTACAGGGCAATCAGGTTGTTCCACATGAGGCTCACAGTCTTAATCCCCATTTTCCAGATGAGGGAACTGAGGCCCAGAGAAGTGAAGTGACTCGCCCACAGTCACACAGCTGACAGGTGGCAGAGCCGGGATTCGAACCCATGACCCCTGACTCCCAAGCCCGGGCTCTTTCCACTGAGCCACGCTGCTTCTCATGAGGTAACTGAGGCTCAGAGAAGTTGAGAGACTTGCCCTCGGTCACACAGCAGACAATGACAGAGCTGGGATTGGAATCTGACTCCCGGCTCCTGCTCCGTTCACCAGATCATAGCGCTACTCCTCTACTGTGTGCACAGCACTCTACTAAACGCGTGGGAGAATACGATACAGAAGAGTTGGTAGGTGATAATAATGTCGGTATTTAAGCGCTTACTACGTGCAGATCCCCGTTCTAAGTGCCGGGGTAGATACGGGGTACAGGTAGATACAGATACAGGTCGTCCCACGTGGGGCTCACAGTCTTAATCCCCATTTTCCAGATGAGGGAACTGAGGCCCAGAGAAGTGAAGCGACTCGCCCACAGTCACACAGCTGACAGGTGCAGAGCCGGGATTCGAACCCATGACCCCTGACCCCCAAGCCCGGGCTCTTTTTACTGAGCCACGCCGCTTAGGTACATTTCTTGCCCACAACCAGCCTGCAGTCTGGAGAACAAGCTCACGGTCTACGTGGCCAGGTTAGAGACAGAGATAAGACAATTGAGTTGGGCTTAAGGTTGATAATGTTGGTATCTGTTAAGCGCTTACTATGTGCAGAGCACTGTTCTAAGCGCCGGGGTAGGTACAGGGGAATCAGGTTGTCCCACGTGGGGCTCACAGGCGTCATCCCCATTTTCCAGATGAGGGAACTGAGGCCCAGAGAAGTGAAGTGCCTTGCCCACAGTCACACAGCTGACCGGTGGCAGAGCCGGGATTCGAACCCATGACCTCTGACTCCCAGGCCCGGGCTCTTTCCACTGAGCCACGCTGCTTCTCCCCTGATAGATGAGGATTTTTACTAGAGAACTTTATCCCTCTCAGAGCAAGGCCTAATAGGAAAAGCAGAGGATTTGGGAGTCAGGAGAACCGGGAATATCACTGGCCTGCTGTGTGACTGCGAGAAATCACTTACATCTCTCAAGACTTCACTTTCCTCATCTGTAGAATCCATCAGTTTTATTTACTGAGTGCTTACTCTACGCAGAACACTGTACTAAGTGCTTTGGAGAGTACAACAGAAAATAAGGATTCAATGTTGGTCCTTCCTCCTACTTAGTCTGTGAGCCCCAGAAGGGATAGGGAAACCGCGTGGCTCGGTGGAAAGAGCCCGGGCTTTGGAGTCAGAGGTCCAGGGTTCGAATCCCGCCTCTGCCACTGGTCAGCTGTGTGACTGTGGGCAAGTCACTTCGCTTCTCTGCGCCTCAGTGACCTCATCTGGAAAATGGGGGTGAAGACCGTGAGCCCCACGTGGGACAACCTGATTCCCCTGTGTCTAACCCAGCGCTTAGAACGGTGCTCTGCACATAGCAAGCGCTTAACAGATACCAACATTATTATTATTTCTGACCTGTTTATCTTGTACCCTAACAATAATTGTAATTAAAAATAATGACTATGGTAATTGTTAAGCATTTACTATGCACTTTTCCAAGCGCTGGGGCAGATACGAGTTCATCAGGTTGGACACGGTCCCTGTCCCACATGGGGTTCACACTGTTACTCCCCATTTTACAGATGAGGTAACTGAGGCCCAGAAAAGTGAAGTGACTTGCCAAAGGTTAGGCAGCAGACAAGGGGCAGACCAGGGATTAGAACCCAGGTCCTTCTGCCTTCCAGACCCATGCTCTATCCACTAGACCACACTACCCAGTGCTTAGTACAATGCTTGGTACTTACTAGAAGCTAAACAAATATTCTTCTTCTTCTTATCATTATTTTTATTATAGATCTTCGGCCTCATGTGAGACAGGGGTGGCGATCAACCTGATAACTCTGTATCTACTCCAGCACTTGGCCCGTACATAGTAAATGCATATACATGTCTAATTAAAAAAAAATCAGAGTAAAAAATAAGCACCGACCTGGATGTTTAAGACCTCAAACCGAGGCCCATTTTAGCCCCTCTACATCCTGCTTAAACTCTAGGCTAATTCAGTGAAAGTCAATCTCGAGGTTCAGAGGTTGAAACATTTCCAGTGGCACGTTTCTGCCGTGACCGCAATCTTCCCTGTGACAGAAATATCCTTTTAGGTTGCATAATAACTATAGCACTTATCATTACTATTGCCATTTATTATTTATGGTCCCAAATGTGCATTCTGCACTTTATAAAAAACAAAAACAGACCAGATCCCTGCCCCAAATAGTTCGGATTCAGATGGATACGAAATTCCAGTCTGTGCGTTCTGGGTGGAAAGAGCAGGGCGATGAATGGTGGGAAACATATCGCTGGCTGGACTCCTAATTCAGCCCAGAGCTTTTTGACGTCTGTGCTACTATGCCACGGAGGAGAGCAGTTCAGATCGTCCATTAGCTCACTGGTACTGTCTAAGTTACACACTGCACCGGCTCTTCTAGGTGAACAACTTGCTCTATTAACTCTCCATTTGCTGTTTTTAAAAGGGGGGAAAAGAATCTATTTACAGTGCATCTATATTAGCAAGAGCTCTCCGGTGTGTGATTTGGGTTAATTACCGCTGCAGTCATTTTGGGTTTTTAGCACAGTTTCTATTTCAGTAAGCGAAACTCAGCATATCCCTGCATGGCTATAGTGGCTTGTGCCAAAAATTAATTCCTAATGTAAACCACCGAAATAAGCCAGAGTAAAGCCAAGCGTCAACACAGAGTGTTACAACTTTGCAATTAGGAATGAGCCCCGGAGAGGCACGTTCAGAGATTCTAGGGAGGCAGAGCAACTTCCCAGTATGTTCTCAAAATGACATGTCTCTTCGGTGTCTCTCCGGGCTGGAAATTCCCGGAAGCCTCAAAGACTTGCTCTGATGAATCTGCTGAGTGATTCCGATTGGGTATTAGACCAGAGCAAATTCCACTCTCAATATACGGAAATAGAGCGCGGTATTCCGTAACCGCTTACTATGTGCCGGGCACTGTACTAAGCACTGGGGTTAGGACACAGTCCACCCGGGGCTCAGAGCCTCAATTCCCACTATCTCGATGAGGTCACTGCGGCCCAGAGAAGTGAAGTGACTTGCCCAAGGTCACACAGCTGACACGCGGCAGAGTCGACATTAGAACCCATGACCTTCCGACTCCCAGGCCTGGGCTCCGGGCCACTATTTTCCCTTCATCTCTTTTCCCACTTCCATGCTTCCCTGTACGTCACAATCCCTCACCTCCCGGACTCCGGAGGGGAAAATAACTGTTCTGAGAGTCAAGACTCCATCCCCCAAACTATGGTAGAAGAGGGGAGCATGGGAGCCCCACCATCAGCTCCTCCCTCTACCCAACTTTGTCTTCCCGGAGAAAACCATTTCCAAACAGCATCGCTGAAATCAATTCACCTCTGAACTTGGGAAGTTGACCAAACTCAGCCGCAGCGAGAGGGAGGAGGACGGGAGCATGTACATTTAGCTGGGATTCCTCCATTGCACCTTGCCGAATTCAAACCCTCACTTAGGCTCCAAGACCTCCTTGCCCAGAGCCAATTTTGGAAAAACAATATGGAGATGTTTTGACTATTCCAATGACTCGTATTTGGTGTAGCGAAAGAAGGTATCTATTTGCCGAAGTGGTGTGCTACTAGCAAACCAGAAGCAGCGTGGCCTTGTGGAAAGAGCACGGGCCTGAGAGTCAGAGGACCCGGATTCTACTCCTGGCTCTTCCACTTACCTGCTGGGTGACCCTGGGCAAGTCACTTCACTTCGCTCTGCCTCAGTTCCCTCATCTGCAAAATGGGGATTCGATCACTTGTTCTTCCCCCTACTTGGACTGAGAGCCCCATGAGGAACATGATTATCTTGTGTCTACCCCAGCACTTAGTACAGTGCTTGACACATAGCTTGACACACATAATTATTGTTGTTATTTTTAAACCACCTCCGGCATTGCCCCTACTTTATGGAAATGAGAACTGAGATATTGGAAGGAGGAGGAAACTAGCAAATAATAATAATGATATTGGTATTTGTTAAGGGCTTACTATGTGCAGAGCACTGTTCTAAGCGCTGGGGTAAATACAGGGTCGTCAGGGTGTCCCACGTGAGGCTCACAGTTAATCCCCATTTTACAGAAGAAGTCGCCGAGGCACAGAGAAGTGAAGTGACTTGCCCAAAGTCACACAGCTGACAAGTGGCAGAGCCGGCATTCGAACCCATGACCTCTGACTCCCAAGACCAAGCTCTTTCCCCTGAGCCACGCTGCTTCTCACCAGGGGGTTCTGGCTCCTGAGTTAAGATTCTGACTACTACGAATCCTCGCTGCTTTCACAAAGTTTGTATATAATTTGACTTGAAGCTTTCTAACTTTCTTCTTTCTGAGAAGCAGTGTGGCTTAGTGGAACGAGCACAGACCTGGGGGTCAGAAGAGCTTGGGTTCTAATGCCAGCTCCTCCACACATGTGATGTGTGACCCTGGGGAAGTCACTTTACTTCTTCTGGGCCTCGCTCACCTCATCTGTAACCTGGGGATCAAGGATGTGAGACCCATGTGGGACAGGGACTGTGTCCCACCTGTTTTAACTTGCATCAGAGAAGCAGTTTGGCTTAGTGGAAAGAGCACGGGCGTGGGAGTCAGAAGTCATGGGTTCTAATCCCGCTCTGCCACTCAACTGTGTGACTTTAGACACGTCCCTTAACTTCTCTGTGCCCCAGTTCCCTCATCTGTAAAATGGGGATTAAGACTGTGAGCCCCACGTGGGACAACCTGATTACCCTGTATCTACCCCAGTGCTTAGAACAGTGCTTGGCACATAGTAAGTGCTTAACAAATACCATTATTATTATTATTCTGATTATCTACCCCAGAGCTCCGAACAGTACTTAGCACACAGTAAGTGGTTGACAAGTACCGTTATCATAATGATTAATATTGTCTATAGGTTTCATTTGCATATCATACCTGACAGAGGGTGAAACCTGCAAAAAGGAAGAACCCACCCCCGCCACCTTGAATCTGTCAGGTTAGGAAACAGGAAGGGGCCGAACAAAAAGACGTCTGCCCGCTAAGTGGGGTGGGTTGGTGTTGCCGGCCGAGACTGTTTCCTGTCGCACCTCTGCTTTGTAATTGTGCTCATTTCCTTGTCTACTGATCTACTCAGGAAGACAATGGTTTGTGGCCTGGATCCAGTGAAATAATTCCCTGCCTTACTTAAGAAAACACTCTCCTGTCTCCATCAATCAGGGAGCTGGAATTCAGAGGCAGCGCTCCACAGAAAGTCACAGATGTTTTATTTATGCTCCGGTTTCTTTAAGAAGGAAATGAAGCCATGCCATGCTACGCATCTTGGTTCCTATTATTCATGAGCCTAAGGTACAACAAGGCTGGATAAATGAAATGAGAAAAGCATTCAATCAAATCTTGATGAAATAAACTAATTAGGGAAATTACACCTCCATAATGATGTTAATTGCGCAGACACGAAATCTCGCCGTATCGCTCTGCCTCTCAAGACTTGTTCTGGCATGGCATCTATGAGGGCATCTTTCTGAAAGGATTGGTAAGTTCTTTGGAAGGAATGGGGAAGAAACAGTCACGTGGTCATTGGCGATCAAGCCAACTCGATGCCCTTGGCTGATTTATCTCCCTTCTCATGGGCCTTAAAACCTGACACCTCGGAGACAGTCTTCATCATTTCGCCTTTACTGCAAAAGAGACAGATTCATTCATTCAATCGTATTTACTGAGCACTTATTGTGTGCAAAGCACTGTACTAACAGTTTTCATTTTTAAGAAAATGCATTCATCTGCTTGACACATACTAAGTGCTTAACAAATACCAAAATTATTACTATTATTATTGTTTGCCCAAATACCAGGGGAGCCCGGATACTTCGCTCCTCCGGTCCCCATTCCTCAGTTTGACCTCAGAGAATTCAGCAAGGAATGGTAAACATTTTTCAGGATGATGAACAAATTACTGTGGGGAGAGACAGGTTTTCTTTACTTAGTCTGCAACGCAGTTCAAATGTAAAGAACACAGGAAATTAATTTAAATTCAATCACAACCCTAACTCTAAAGTCACCAAGGACAGGTAGCGTACTTGTCGGATCAGCATGGATGGCTGGACTTCTCACCCGGGATACTTAACTACGTGTCAAGCGCTGTAAATCCTGGGGTGGATCCAAGCAAATTGGATTGGACACAGTCCCTGTCCCATGAGAGGCTCAGTCTCAATCCCCATTTTACAGATGAGGTAACTGAGGCACAGAGAAGTGAAGTGACTGCCCACGGTCACACAACAGACAAGTGGCAGAACTGGGATTAGAACCCATGACCTTCTGACCTGACTCCCAGGACTCTGTTCTATCCACTACTCCATGTTGCTTCTCAAGGAGTAGAAGAGTCTCTGTCCCGAGATCTCACTCCCGGGACCCCGTGCAGAGCAACTGATTTGAGTGCAAGTGGTTTGGGTAGAGTGAAGCGATAAAAGAGCAATGATGGGGTCCTGACTCTACTAATGGTTTCCTATTTCTTGTGTAAAAAGCCACCTCCATGAGGTATTCCTTGCTTCATCCCCGCCCCGTCCTAATCAGGCCTTCCCTTCAGCCATCTCCACTTATCTATTTATAATTGAGTCTCTGACCCAGTCTTTTGCGCTGTAAGCCTCTCCCAGTAACACTCCCAGTAAGCTCCCAGTGCTCTGCACAGAGTAATACCTCAGTAAAGATCACTGATCGTTGTTTACGTTCATTCTCACGATCTCTTAACTAGGTTTAATCAGCCTGGTTTAGTGGATAGAGCCCGGCTCTGGGAGTCAGAAGGACATGCGTTCTAATGGACGAGTCACTAAACTTCTCTGGGCCTCAGCTGCCTCATCTATAAAATGGGGATTAAGAGTGTGAGCCCCAGGTGGGATAGGGACCGCGGCCAACCTTATTAACTTGTATCTACCCCGGCCCTTAGAACAGTGCACGGCATGGCACTATTAACAAGTCCCATAATTACTACTATCATTAGTATTCTTAGGGTATTTTTCTTCATTTACACTTGACTTCTCAACATTGTAAGATCCTCAAGGTCATGGTTCACATGTTATTCTTCTGACTTTTCTCAAGCACCTAAAGCAGACTGCTTACAGTACTCTGGAAACAGTATACAAGACCAGTTTTTTAGTATGTCGGGGGTGACTTTTGATGACTGGAAATACTAAAGAGGGAAAAGTTCTGATCTTTGATCTCCCATAGGGCTGTAATGCCATGCTATCCTCAGATATCTACCTATCTGTTAAAAGCTCAGATTGAGGTACACATTAGGGATAGTTCCCTGTTGTGATCATTTGTACTTGGAAAGTTTTTCTTGGTGCTCTGAATTTGCGCTCTGGGATCTCCAGCTCTCTGTATTTCTCTCTCTCTTTTTTAGTCCTCCCCCTTGATCTTTATCTGATGTAACTAAAAGGGAAGGAAGTATGAAAATACTGCATACAGAGCCAAGGATCATCACCCCGGCCACATGTCTGCTGTGTGACCTTGGGCAAGGCACTTAACTTCTCTGGGCCTCAGTTACCTCGTCTGTAAAATGAAGCTGAAGACTTTAAGCCCCGCATGGGACGGGGACTGTGTCCATCCTGGTTAGCCTGTACTTACCCCAGTGCTTAGAACACTACTTGTCTCATAGAGAGCACTTAACAAGTACCATAATTATTATTACCTCCTCTGAATTATTTTCCTCCTGAATGCCGGGAGGCTGAGCCTGCAAGAAATGGTGAGGATTTGGAGAAGGCTTTCTCTTCTGGAACCACAGGCCTCTTCCTTCTCTATTAGATGGTATAATGATAATGATGATAATGATAATAATGGTATTCGGTAAATGCTTACTACCTTCCAAGTGGTGTACTAAGTGCGGGAGATAATCAGGTCCCACACAGAGCTCACGGCCTAAATAGGAGGGAGAACAGGTATTGAATCCTCATTTTGCAGATGAGGGAACTGAGGCACAGAGAAGTGAAGTGACCTGCCTAAGGTCACACAGCAGATAAAGCGGTTGAGTCCAAGCCAACTGAAACCATGTTTCCAGGAGCTATATCAATTTATTTCAGGTGAATGTGGTCAAGAAGGGAAAATCCCCCTGAACATAGCCCCATTTTTGTGGTAACCAGTCAGGAAAGCATAGCAAATGGGGGGCTGGTCACTATGGCCAAAGGAAAATGTTTTATCCACATCATTCAGACAAGCCAGTCATTGAGACAAGCCAGTACAAGAAAACACCGAGTCTTTGCTTTGGTGGAGAAGACACAGTCATAACTATCAGGAAGGCTGGGAAATGAAAGCTATAAATCAGTGGCATTTATTGAACCCCTCCACCATGCAGAGCACAGTACCGGGGGCTTGGGAGAATCCAAAAAAATAGATAGATATGGTCCTTGTCCTCAGAGAACCTAAGATCAACAGCAAGCATGAGACTTGCAGGTTTTCAGGATTTCTTCCCAGCTTCCATGATGATCTCTAGATCCTAAACTTGCTGTGGGCAGAGAACGTGTCTACCAACTCTAGTGCTACAGTGCTCTGCAATCAGTAAGTCAGTCTTATTTACTGAGCGCTTACTGTGTGAAGAGCTCTGCACACAGTAAGCTCTCCATAAATACCGCTGATTGACGATCTGGGTGTCCTGCTCCTTATGCCACTGACCCCCAAGATGGTGTGACATCGCAGCTCCACGGCTTACTCTTTTTCACAGGTCCTTACACGGTGATGCCATATTACCCCTACTCCCAAACTAACCATGATGACGCTAGATTGCCTTACTCCTACTCCATTCTAAATACCCAGACCCAGGTCACCCAAAACAAATTCAAATGATCGCTTCAGCAAAATTAGATTTCCAGGGCAAACCCATAATATTCTTCTATGGGAATTAGCAATGTTTGAAAAATCAAACTCCAGAAGAGCAGGCAGTCATCTTGGCCCTTTCATCTGCCCCGTGTTCTGCCGGGTCAATAAAACAGACATCAAACTAACTCCACCACCCAACGGAACTGAAAAGTGTTTTGCTAAGACATCAAAAAACCTGAACAGTGCTGTCAAAACCAGAAAATGGATTGTAAGAGATTGTGATGCACAGACCTAAATGTCACTTATCATCTCTTCTGCCTAAATGAACTGGCTTTCAGTAGTCACCTAATCCTGGATGGAGGGTTTGTTTTTGTTTTTTTTGCTAGGGTTGGTGGGGCATTTGTTCACTTCAAGGGTGACCTAGTAAAAGGGTGAATTTGTTTCTCCTGAATTCATCGAAAATGTTGGTGGGTGCTGGAAGAGATGAGGCGTGGCAAAATTAAAATCCACTTTCTGCGGAGGTGGCAGTTTGGACCATCCTATGGAAATAACAATAATATTTGTTAGGCACTTACTATGTGCCAGGCACAGTACTAAATGCTGGGTTGAATACAAGCAAATTGCTTTGGACACGTTCCCTGTCCCCCATGGGGACTCCGGTTTTAATCTCCATTTTACAGATGAGATAGCCAAGGCACAAAGAAGTGAAGTGACTTGCTCAAGGTCACACAGCAGATTGGTAGCAGAGGTGAAATTATAACCCAGGTCTTTCCAACTCCCAGGCCTGTGTCCTATCTACTAGGCCACTCTGCTGGTACCAGCTTGGACCCCAGAATGTTAGGCTGGCATAGACGGAGTAGAGGATGGGCCTGGGAGTCGGGAGGTCGTGGGGTCTAATGCTGCCTCTGCCAGGTGTCTGCTGTGTGACCCTGTACAAGTCACTTCTCTTCTCTGTGCCCCAGTTACCTCATCTGTAAAATGGAGAATAAGACTGTGAGCCCTATGAGGGACAGGGACTCTGTCCATCCTGATTTGCTTTTATCTATCTCAGCGCTTAGTACAGTGCCTGGAACATAGTAAGTAATAATAATAATAATTGTTATTATTATAAAGAAGATAATGGCTTGTTCTCAGTCCCTGCTGCCAGCAAGATTCAAAGAAGGCTTTCTCTCCTCATATACATTATCCTCCATTCTCATGTCACGCTGCTACAATGAATAAAAATGGCTCCCTGGTCTGGATAAAACTGGCCATCAAACCAGACAGGAAGAAGAGCTCAAATACAAGACCCACTGGGTCTGATGGAAGAGAAGATGCCAATCACAGCCCCCAGGTTCTGTAGGAAAGATGACAAGTACTGCGACAGGCCCTAAATCTACACTCCTGTATTTCCGCACAAATCTTCCCTCTGACAGGTTTTTCCGTCCTCCATCACACTGTGTCCAGTCAACAACTGCCAAATGAAATGGAGAGTTATGGACATTATCCAGATCACTGAGACATATAGTAAAACATCTGAATTAATAATTGTGGTATCGGTTAAGCACGTACGTTGGGCAAGCATTCATTCACTCAGTCATTTTTATGGAGCTCTTACTGTGTGCGGAGCATTTTACTAAGTGCCTGGAAGAGTACAACAATAAACAGATGCATTCCCTGCCCACAGTGAGCTTAAATGCTGTACTAATTGTGGGGTAGAATACAGGTTAATCTGGTCAGGCACCAGCTCTACACCACATGGGGTGCTTAGCTCAGGTGAGGGAGACCAGACACTTAATCCTCATTTTACAGATGAGGAAACAGGCGCCGAGAAGCGACTTGTCTAAGGAGACACAAAATTCGCAGACCAGGGATTAGAACCTAGTTTCTATTACCCCCAGGCCCAACCTCTTTCCACGTGGCCATGCTGGATAGTTCAGACAAATGTATTTCTTGTCTCTAAACGACCGGGGTATTTACGTCAATTCTCCTGATGTTTGGAATCCTAGAATCTTCGATCCCTAAAGCTGGTCATCAGATTTCTCCTTTCCTCAATCGATCACTGGTATTTACTGAGCGCTTACTGTTGCAAAGGACTGTACTAAGTGCTTGGTAGAATACAATATCACCGAGTTGGTAGGCACATTCCCTGCCCACGAGGAACTTATAGTCTAGGTCTTTGCAAAAGGATCATTTTAAAAAGCCCTGTTACAGATGGCTGACTATTCTCTCCTTAAATGCTTCCAATCTTCCTCGGTAAACAGTTCCACTGCCTAACATGCTTGATCCTAAGAAAATGCTGCCATTAAATCTCTGTCATTGCAATATAAACCCTTTTTTTTCCTTTTTGGGAGAGCTAGAAAGTGGTGAAAATAACTCCTACTACAATTGAGGGCTATGGTGAATGACTCCCAGGGTTATACCTACACTAGCAAATTCCCAAATAATTCAGGTGAAAAAAATACGCTTTGGACTCAGTTTTCCAGATAGACTGTATGGCAGGGGAGGGTAATTTTACCTCTTTAGTAATCAGATTATTTCCAAGTTTAGGTATAAGCACACATATATGACAAAGGTCAGACCATTGTCATCTCACCCAGTGGTGGGACCAGTCGGGGACCAGTCAGTGAACTCCATCCACAGGGTTTCATGGACTTCCTTCTTAATAATCAGGAATGTTCCCTCCAACACTCACTTTCCCTTTAATGATCTCTTGTCTCATGAATCTATTTAAACTTTTATTGAACCCACCTAAAATCCTTATCTTTTTCTTCTTACACTCCTCTTAATAATCCAAGATGTACGTTTTGGCTTCCAGGTTCTCAGTCGGCTCTCTCTCTGCTACCTCCCCTTTCTCCTCTCCCACTGCAACCCATCTTGTACACTTCACTCCTCTAATTCCAACGTACTCACCGAACTTCTTCCTCATCGCTCGCGCTGCGAATTCCTTGCTCACATCCTCCCTCGAGCCTGGAACTTGCTACTCTCCTACTATACCCCAGCCCATATACTTTGCTCCTCTACTGCTAACCTACTCACTGTACCTCAGTTTTATCGATCTCACCGCCAACCTCTCACCCACGACCTGCCTCTGGCCTGGAAAATTTTCTCTCCTCCTAAATGACAATTACTCTTCCCCACTTCAAAGGCTTATTGAAGGCATGTCTCCTTCAAGAGGCCTTCCCTAACTAAGCCTTCATTTCCTTTTCTTCCACTCTTTTCTGAGTCGCCCTGACTTGTTCCCGTTATTCATCCCCCGCTCCCAACCCCACAGCACGTATGTCCAAATCCATAATGTCTTTACTTATATTAACGTCTGCCTCCCCCTCTAGACTGCATGATCACTGAGGGAAGAGAATATGTCTGTTATATGGTACTCACCCAAGTGCTTAGTACAGTGTTTTGCACACGGTAAGCACTCAATAAATATGATTGATTGATTGGCTGGAACTCTCTCATCTTTCATATCTGACAGACCATCACTCTCCTCATCTTCAGAGCTCTACTAAGACCATCTCTCCTCCAGGAAGCCTTCCCTGGTTAACATCTTGTCTTCTCACCCTAGTCTCCCTCCCTTCTCTGGCATATATATATATATGTATAATTTATATATTTATGTAGTGCTTTTTGTGTGCAGAGCACTGTACTAAGCGCTTGGGAGAGTACAGTACAACAGCGTTGGTAGACATGTTACCATATACTTTGCTGTTTTCCCTATCTGTAATTCGTTTTAACAACTTTCTCCCCAACTAGATTATCAGATCCTTGAAGGCAGGGATTGTGTCTACCAACTCTGTTACAGTGGATTCTACCAAGCGCTTAGTACTGTTCTCTCCACACAGTAGGTGCTCAACCAATCGAGCAATCAGGAGTACTTTCTGAGAACTTACTGTGCCCGGGATGTTGAACTAAGCACTCAGGAAAGAACGATACATGATAAATATCATTGATTTATGGATTATTCATTCATTCATTCAATAGTATTTATTGAGCGCTTACTATGTGCAGAGCACTGTACTAAGCGCTTGGGATGAACAAGTCGGCAACAGATAGAGACAGTCCCTGCCGTTTGACGGGCTTACAGTCTAATCGGGGGAGACGGACAGACAAGAACAATGGATTAATCTCATCTGTGAATTTATCTTAACCTCAATGAACCTATTGAACACCCTCCAGGGGAAAGTTGAGCTGTTTTCTTTAAGATAAGTAGAGGTACAGAAGTCCTGGCATACATGAACAGCTCTCGCCTGAGGAAGGGGCTACTGGGTAAGCAGCATGGCTCAGTGGAAAGAGCACGGACTTGGGAGTCAGAGGTCATGGGTTCGAATCCCAGCTCTGCCACTTGTCAGTTGTGTGACTTTGGGCAAGTCATTTAACTTCTCTGTGCCTCAGTTACCTCATCTGTAAAATGGGGATTAAGACTGTGAGTCTCATGTGGGACAACCTGATTACCCTGTATCTACCCCAGCACTTAGAACAGTGCTCTGCACATTGTAAGCGCTTAACAAATTCCAACATTATTATTATTATTATTAATTCTCTCCCAAACACCAAGGCAGTGAGGAGTAGCTAAAGAGAGCTTTTATCTCTCTTCCCTCCCCACAATGCAAACGGATATCTTGTCGGTCTAGAGGAGACCATTTCCCCAGTATCTCTGACTGACTGCACAATCAGCGAGCCAAGTATGTCCTTTGGGACACCGAGTGCAAGTTTCCCATAATTCCATTCAGCGCCAAGATGTGTCGTCCCCTTTACTATTTTCTCCCATCCACTAAAACATGCCTCTCCTTCGGGAACAATCTCCTGAGGGCAGAACGTCTTCCTGATTTGCATCTTGACTTCATGGGTCTAGGCTTCCTTCCTCACACAGAAGCCATATCTGTGTGGATTCTCCAGTGTCTCACGCACCGTAGGCGTGCCATATCGCTAATAAAAACAACACGCCAGCAGGACGCTTGGTGTCCCCAGGAAACGGTCTTGGATGGAAATATTTAGATAAACAAACCTGTTCCTAATGAATGGACCTCCCACATTTAGTCTGCCTTAATGACTGGGCAGCCAAAGGGAAAAAAGACAGAAGAATCACAACGGCACGGGGTGGGGCCGAGGAAAGAGGAGGCTGCAGATGAACTGGACCGCCAAGAAGCCGAGAGACTTAACCCTGGTGGAAATAGGTGGGAGGTTGAACGGGAGAAAAGGAGACGGGGTCATCGTGACATAGCGGAGCAAGCAGTGTGGTTTAGTGGATACAGCACAGATCTGAAAGTCAGAAGGACCTAATCCAGGCTCCGCCACTTGTCTACTGTGTGAACTTGGGCAAGTCACTTCACTTCTCTAGGCCTCATTTACCTCATCTGTAAAATGGGGATAAGACCGTGAGCCCCGTTTGGGACAGGGACTGCATCAAACCTGATTAACTCGTATCAACCCCGGAGCTTAGAACAGTGCTTGGCATAGAGTAGGTGCTTAACAAATATCATAATTATTAACTATCATTATTAGGGAACACGTCCCTGGCTCCAGGAAGGTTACACTCAAGGGAAGATTCGGCTTCTATTCCTCTTAGTCCAGCAAGCATGGAAGCCACACATCAACCTCTCTCTACTCGTCCAGTGGGATTTTAAAATTAGAGGAGCGTTGTGGCCTAGTGGGTCGAGCAAAGGCCCGAGAGTCAGAAGGATCTGGGGTCTAATCCCGTCTCCGCCACTTGTCTGCTGTGTCACCTTGGGCAAATCATGTCACTTCTCTATGCCTCGGTTACTTCAACTGTGAAATAGGGTTTGAAACTGTGAGCCCCATATGGGACATGAGCTGTGTCCAACCTGATTATGCCGTATCTACCCCCAGCACCTAGAACAGTGTCTGGCACATATTAAGTGCTTAACAAATACCCCACCCACAAATAAAATTTCACATTGTGTCGCATTAAAAATTTTTTTTTAAGTAAAATATGTCACAAAAATAAAGGTTAATTGGATGCCAAGGGGAAATAAGGGTGTGGAAAATCCCTAAATATGGTGTCAGCAAAATAAATCAATTCATCCATGCATGGTTTTGGAAGCCTACGCAGACGTTACAAATATGGGCACGTTACTCCATTCATTATTGAAAAAAAAAATTGTGGTATAAGAGAGGGTGGATAGGCTGTACCTCAACTAACATCCAACAATCTGGCAGCAAAAAGAGGCTGAGGGAGGGGAAGCTGTTTAGCAATTTTTTTCCCGTATTTTGATTGATTGTTGTTATTCAGAAATTTAAAAATACAGAGGGAATGTGTTGTTCACCCAGACAGGAAAAAACACAACTTGTTTAAAAGTCTCTCAATCCCACTGTTTGGAAAACATGTTTTTGTCATTGCTGAGTGGGTCCTCTGAATTCTGAATTTCTCAGACACAATTACCTGGGTGACTGAGAGAACAAAGTCCTTCTTTATACTAAGTTCAATTAATTCCCAGCATCTCAAGTCACATAAACCCAACTCTAGCACGTATGTATTTATACCCAGTCCTCAACCCATATGTATTCAATTGGACACTCCATGTTTTATTTTGATTACTTTGTTTGTAAATACTTTCACGTCTGTCTCTCCCATTAGAGTGAGGACAGGGAATGTGGCACTTACTTGTTTGGAATTTCCCAAGTGTTTGGTACAGTGTATTGCAACCACGAGTGTTTAATAAATGCTTTTACTACTATTATAACTGTTAACAAGTAAATTCAGGAAAAGGCATGGGGGGGGAGATAGAGCTTATTGCTAATAATTATATTATATAGCACACATCATATCATAGTATTTAATAATAATAGGAAGCAGTGTGGCCCAAAAGAGCATGGGCCTGGGAGTCAGAGTAGCTGTAAATTCAGGAAAAAGTGTGTAGGGGGAGAGAGCTTAATGCTAATAATTATTACTACATATCATGCATTATATCATAGTATTTATTATTAATAATAATAATAGGCATCATTGTGGCCTAAAAGAAAGAGCACAGGCCTGGGAGTCAGAGTATCTGGGTTCTAATACTGGCTCCACCTCATGCCTGCTATGTGACCTTGGGCAAGTCATTTAACTTCTCTATGCTTAACAAGTACCACAGTAATACTAATAATAATTCTGGCATTTAAGTGTTTATTATATACCAAGCACTCTACTAAGCAATGGGGTAGGCACAAGAAATCAGATCAGACATAGTACCTTCCTACATGAGGCTCACGGTCTTCATCGGAGGAGGACCAGTTTGTTTGTTTTACTGAGCTTGTCAAACACTTACTCTGTGTCAAACACTAAGTGCTGGTGTAAGTACAAGTTAATTAGGTTGAACACAGTCCCTGTCCTGTATGGAGGCTCACAATCACAGGAGGGGGCTAGGAGGGGGCAAGGTGATTGAGTGCTTTAAAACCAATGGTAAGAGTGTCTGTTTGATGTGGAAGAGGGTGGGCAACCATGGAAGAGGGTGGGGAACCACTGGAAGTTCTTGAGGAGTGAGGAAACATGGACTGAATGGTTTTGTAGAAAAATGATCTGGGCAGAAGAGTGAAGTATAGACTGGAGTGGGAAGAGACAGGAGGCAGGGAGATCAGCAAGGAGGCTGATACAGTAAAAAAGGCAGGATAGGAGAAGTGCTTGGATTAATGTGGTAGCAATTGGAATAGAGAGGAAAGGACAGATTTTAGCGGTGTTGTGAAGACGGAACTGACATGATTAATAAATAGAGATAGACTGAATATATGGATGAGGGTGGGAAAATAAGGAAGAGGACAGATTTTGGGTGGGAAGATAAGGAGTTCTGTTTTGGACCAGTTAAGTCTGAGTTGACAGCAGGATATCCAAGTAGAGATGTCTCGAAGGCAGGAGGAATTGTGAGACTGCTGAGAAGGAGCCAGATCAGGGCTGGAGATGGAGATTTCGGGGGTCAGATTTGGAAGTGGCGTGCATTGATTCTGAGAGACCAGAAGGGATCCAGAGGAAGGGGGCAAGAGAAAGAGAGGGAGATAACCCAAGGAAGCTTGATGGATGTGAAGCAGGAGCATTGGAGAAAGACCCGTTTCTAAAGAGCTTGGCCTTGCTGATCCAACCCGATCACTCTGAATTTTTATAGAGCTTTAAAAATGTTTCTCCAGAGCTCTTTCATGACAAATATCTCATATCCACTGCAAGAAAAAGGCAATAGAGAGCGGCAGGGTGGGGTGAGGGAGAAGACAACTGAGAAGAGACCCAAGAGCCCAGGGAAACAGAAAATACTGCTTATATGCTACCTAGTAACTCCTGGAACTAGGTGGGGGTAGCTGGGGAGAAAAAGAAACCGGACTATTTTTATCCCATTTTACAGTTGACGAAACTGAGCTTCAATGGTTACGTGACTTGCCCAAGGTCACACAACCAGCTGGGATGAGAACCCAGGACTGACTCCCAGGCATATAGTCTTTCCTCCATCTACCCACAGGAAGTTCTCTGCCCATTTCCTCCACCTCGTCTCCAAATAAAGCAATCTCTATCAGCTTTCTTTCTGGATCTTTTGGGATTCCCTGTGGGGAAAGACAGAAGAGAAAATGTTTGACTAGAAAGTCCTGAGACAGGACCGGAAACCCAGCTTGTGACTCTAGCCAATTTTGCACTAAACACTAAGTGCCACACAAGAGCCACTCGAGCTGAGGGGACTTTTTTCCAATGAAATGTGGGGGATCAGTGGTTACATGGAGACATCAGGAAATGAGTTGGACTCACATGGTGTTGCCCTGAACTCAGTGGGGTTCCTTCAGCCCTATTTTGGATTACAGTTTGATTTAATGTTTCTATTATTTTGACTTTATGTATCTGTAATTTTCTCTTTTTATATTATTTCTGTCTTCCCCTCTAGACTGTAAGCTCATTATGGGAAGGGAATATGTCTGTTCTATTGTTACACTGTACTCGCTCAAGCACTCAGAACAGTGCTTTGCACACAGTAACTGCTCAGTAAATATGACTGGCTTGCTGGCACTGCTATGGTTCAGTTAACAAACCATCCATTCGATTTTATCCACCGGCTCTCAGCTCCCGTCACAGGAATCTTGTTCTTAGTCTTCCCGATAGGTCCACAGAAGTTGTCTTCCCTCGGTAACAGGCCAGGCTCAGACCACCCCTGCCGGAGTGAAGCTAGCGATAGTCCCAAGAGAACTGGCAACCTGAGGAATCTCCCATAGTCCTCCACGTCCTAGGTGATGCTCCACACACCCTGATCCTGCCCCTTTCTCATCCAGAAAAGCAGCATTTAAATTTTATAAGGGGCAGCTGACCATTTCCCTCTTTTGGCCCTGCCCTGTGGTCTGACAGAGGGGCAGTGCCCTTTTCCTCTCCAGGAAAGGTAGCCCAACTCTGGTCTTGTTGATCGGGAATGGCCGGACCCTGAACTCTGCCACTGATGCCAGATGGAGCAGATGAGGCTAAGATGGGCACCAATGTCACTTTCAGATCCAAGGCAACGCTTTGCCAACCTAGAAGTAACAGATGTCTGTGATGTTTCACTGGTTACAAGACATACTGTGACTTAAAATTATAAGAATGGCATTTATTAAGGGTTTACTATTGTGTGCTAAGCCAGCAAGGCTTAATGGAAAGAGCACAGGCTTGGGAGTCAGGGGTCGTGGGTTCTAACCCCGGTTCCTCCACTTATCAGCTGTGTGACTTAGGGCAAGTCAGTTAACTTCTCTGTGCCCCAGTCACCTCATCTGTCAAATGGAGATTAAGACTACGAGCCCCGTTTGGGACAACCTGATTATCTTGTATCTACCCCAGTGCTTAGAATAGTGCTTGGCACATAGTAAGCACTTAACAAATCCCATCATTATTATTATTATTATTATAAGAAAGATGCAGTCCCTGTCCTACATGGGGCTCATGGTCTAAGGGGGAGGCAGAGGAGGTACCTTATTTCTGTTTTACAGATGGGGATATTGAGGTACAGAGAGGTACCAGTGACTTGTCCAAGGTCACACAGCATGAAAGTGCCAGAACCAGGATTAGAACCCAGGTATCCTGACTCCCAGGTCTGTTCTCTGTCCACTAGGCCATCTTCCTTCTCTGCAAATGATACCCGGTGCTATCACACCGATCCCTTTGCAGAAGTCAGCCGAAGCTCGGGGGGGGGGGGGGGGGGCTCCTGAATCCTCCTCAAACACGCTTTCCTCCAAATATATTATTTAAGTGCTTGCTATATGCCAAGCACTGTACTAAGCAGTGGGGTGGATACAAGCATATAGGGTTGGACAGAGTCCCTGTCCCATCAAGCGGCTCACAGTCTCATTCCCCATTTTACAGATGAGGTGACTGAGCCACGGAGAAGTGAAGCGCCTAGCCCAGAGTCACGTAACAGACAAGTGGTGGAGCTGGGATTAGAACCCATGACTTTCTGACTCCTAGGTCCGTGCTCAGTCCACTATGCTCCCCTGCTTCTCACTTCTCCAAAACCTTCATATCTCCTACCAGATTCCTCTAAACAGAGGCTCCACTTCTGAGCCGTAGAACTCGACTGCAGGGCCCAAGGAGGAGGGAGACAGGACATTTCAGCAGACGAGACAGCCTCAAGAGCTTAATCCATGCCAGACGGGAGGAGACCAACTGAAAACCAATAAATGTTCCCTCTCGGGTGGGAGGGCTTGCTTAATGCCTCCTCAGCCTTGGCTCAGACAGGGTCCCTGGAAAGACAGAGCAATGTGATCCCATAATTTCAGGGACCCTAAAGAAACAGATTCCAAAGGCCAGAGATCCAGCTCTAGCTCACTGGTTCCATTCTGAGGGCTCCTCATCGTTGTCCTGGCCCTCGGGATGTAATAGTGGAGATTTCCCTCCCTGCCTTAATAATAATATTTGTTAAGCGCTTACTATGTGCCAGGCACTGTACTAAGTGCTGGGGTAGATGCAAGCAAATCAGGTTGGATACAGTTCCTGACCCATGTAGGGCTCACAGTCTCAATCCCCTTTTTACAGATCTGGTAACTGAGGCCCAGAAAAGAAAAGTGATTTGCCTAAGGTCACACAGCAGACATGTGATGGAGCCAAGATTAGAACCCAAGACCTGCTGACTCCCAGGCCTGGACTGTATCCATTACGCCAAACTGCTTCCCTCTATCCCTCTTCTGAGTACAGAACCACCCAGCTGGGAGTCCCGCAGGTGTACCGAAGCACGGATTGCGTCTGTATTGCGAGGCCCTCAAGAAACAGGGTCCCTGACTAATTCCCGACTGTGGATTCTTTCCCAACATTAAGTATAGTGTTCTGCACATATTAAGTGTGCACTAAATTAAAAAATACTATTTACTAATACAGTAAATTAAATAATACTATTACTACTACCAATCATACTCCCCCGAGGCTTTAGTTCAGCGCTGTGCAATCAATAAATCAATTGAGAATATTTATTGAGTTCTTACCGTGTATAGAGCACTCTATTTGTACAGTGGGGAATGTGTCCGGTTATTGTTGTGGTGTACTCTCCCAAGTGCTCAGTACAGCTCTGCACACAGTAAATACAATTGAATGAATGAATGAAGAGTTGGAAGTCACGTTCCCTGCCAACAAGAGCTTATATTCCTTCATTCATTCATTCGATTGTATTTACTGGGTACTTTATGTGTGCAGAGCACTTACTGAGCTGTCAGGAAAGTACAATAAAACAATTAATAGTGATATTTCCTGCCCACAATTAGCTTGCAGTCTAGAGGGTGGGGAGACAGACGTCAATATAAATAAATAAAATTACAGATATGCACGTAAGTGCCATGGGGCTGGGAGGGGGAAGGGCAAAGGGAGCAAGTCAGGATGACACAGAAGGGAGTGGGAGATGTGGAAAAGTGTGACTTAGTTTGGGAAGGCCTCTTGGAGGAGATGTGCCTTCAATAAGGATTTGAAGGGTGGGGAGAGTAACTGCCCTGAGGCAGGATGTGGGCTGGGATCAGAGGTGACAGGCGAGATGGAGGCACAGTGAGAAAGATAGCAATAGAGGAGCGGAGTGTGCGGGAGGGGTTGCAGAAGCAGAGAAGTGAGATGAGGTAGGAGGGGGCAAGGAGACGGACTGCTTTAAAGGCAATGGTGAGGAATTTTTGTTTGATACGGTGGTGGATGGGCTACCGCTGGAGTTTTTTGAGGAGGAGGGTGACATGCCTCTAGAGGGGACCCTCAGCACTTAATAAATATCACTTATTGACAGACTGATTGATTGGCTGAATCCTAGATATATCCCTTCTCACTCAATTTTGACATTGAAATTATTTGGTTTGAAGTCCTGAACTTCAACTCCGGCAGCCATTCGAAGGAGGACCACAGGCCACCTTATGGTCCGGTGAGCTCAGAAGAACGTAGTCGTCGCACTGAATGGCATGTGAATTCCCAGAAGGGCAAAGACACTTGCCAGTGCAGATGAAAGGCAATCAAAGGTCCTCCACGGTCAGATGATTTTACTGACGCTTATTAGCCCACACGCCCTTCTCAGGAAAGAGAGAGGGAGACCAGAGGAAGTGAAATGGAAGACTTATGGCCACCCAATGAGCCAGAGACTGAGCCAAGACTGAAACACCCAAGATACTGGCTCCCAGGCATGAGCGAAAATCATGGAACACCCCTCCTTGTGCTGCTGTTGCTGCTGCTGCTCATTAAAGCTGGAAGGCAAAGTGGCTTATGAAAGAAAGCTTGCATTTTGGATGCCACCCCGACAATTTTCCCTAAGACAATTAATTCACCCCATATTTTTCAAGTTCTCCAGTGGGACTGGCGCTGGTCACTGACCGTTTTTCTGCGTACAAAGGGGAAAATGCATCTTCCAAGACCTCCCTCAAAATCTTGCAAAAAAAAAAAGACTACACACAAAAGACTACACACATCCTCTATTGCTTGCTCAACTCTCCGGCCTCTGAGAAAATAAGGTCCAGACTCACAGGAATTTCAGCTGATATTCTGGGGCTCCTGGTTTTCAGAATGATAGACAAAGTTTTAAGGCATCTGCCACGTGAATGCCGAATTGACTGAATGATATGTGTTAAGCGCTTACTATGTGCCAGGCACTGAACTAAGCTCTGGGGTAGGTACAAGATAAATAGGATGGATGCAGTTACTGTCTGATATAAGGCTCCTCATCTTAATCCCCATGTTACAGATACGCTCATGGGCACAGACAAGTTAAGTGACCTACCCCAAAGTCATCCAGCGGTCAATCAATCATATTTATTGAGTACTCCCTGTGTGCAGAGAGCTGTACAAAGTGCGTGAAAGTGGTGGAGCCGGGATTAGAACCCAGGTCCTCTGACTCCCAGGCCTGTGCTCTTTCCAGTAAACCATGCGGCTTCTCCTCTTGGATCGGTCATTTGAGCTCAGCCGAAATAGGGTTATGTTCCCTTTAAACTGTAAGCTCACTGTAGACACTGAATGTGCCTGCTATATTATTTTACTGTTCTGTCCCTAGCTCTTAGTACAGTGCTCTGCACACAGTGAGCACTCAAGAAATACTATTGACTGTTCCTAAAAGCTTTCCTGAAGATTCTTACACACACGCAGAATTGAAAACATATTAGCCCCACAATGATGTTCCAATTCCTCGTACTTTCCCAACTTCCTGACTCCCTGGAATGGCAGTACCCTCAGCCAATTCCACCGGCTACTCCCATCCCCTCCATCGCGCCCAACATTCCCTACCCCACCCACTACCTCCCACAGTCTTACTCCCCACTCAATTTTCACTTACGCTCATCACTGGCCCGTTTGTATCAGTCTCTATCCTACTCCACCATGGCACCAAGCATTAAGCTGTCAACAGTCATGTCAGGCTCAGACACTAACTTGATTGCACAGCTGGTTTTCATCTGACTTCTAGTGGACATTGTCTCAGTCACCAAACCTCTCTTCTGCACTGGCTCCCAGGTCGATAGGAGATCTGGTTTCATGACTGAAAGGACCTAAGAATCAAAGCCCCCTCTCAGGGTTGCAACTGGAGAGTTTCCAGTCCTCTACCAGTCTCGACTCCGGGAGGGAGAGTCAAGCAGAGGCCTTCCTATTCCATTCCTAGCTTGGGCAGTGACTAATGAGTGGAAGGCAATCTGCTACAAGTCAAAATTCACCTGTGCTGGGAGGCGGCATGGGAGAGAGTCGAGGGTGGAGACTCATGTTTACTGTGTGGAAGGAGGTACTGGTAAACCACGTCTGGATTTTGACCGAGAAAACTCTATGGATCCACTACCAGAATGATTGCATATGGAGGTGGGGCGTTCTGGGAGAGATGTGTCGCCATGGGTCGGAAACGACTCGGCATAAGACAAGACGAGTCAAAACGGTCACCAGAGACTTTCAGCAGTCATAACCAGACAATGGTCACCTGCAGTCAAACATCCCTCCATAATACAGATATTTAATTGAGATGGTTTTCCCACAAAGAGTGGTTTCACAATGCATTCTAGCTCCGTGCCCCTTAATCACTTTGACATTCATCCGACTCCACGGTACTTATGTAAATGTTATTATATACTAATATTTCTCCTGTTTGTAATCTACTTTATTATCCGTCTCCTCCTGTAGACTCCGACCAACTGTGCTGTACTATACTTTTCCAATCTCTCGGTACATAGTAAGTGCTCAATAAATTCCATTGATAGATCGATTAATCAGAAGAAACAGCTGTGCACACATGAGTGGCATTGGTCAAAGTGTAAGTAGTACATTACAAGTCTTCTAAATTCAGGGTTTTTCAAGAAAACAACCCACACATTATAGGAGACCTAAGCATATGCTAAATTCAATGCTTAAGTGGTTCTACTTTGGGATGATCGGCAAATAGACGAGAAAGATACAATTTGAAGAAAAGACAGATTTGAGCCATATTTTCTTCTTGGGATTTGGGGGTTTTTTTTTGTTTGGGTTTTTTTATGGTATTTGGTAAGTGCTTACTATGTGTCAGGTACTACGCAAAGCCCTGGGGTAGGTATAAGCTAATCAGGTTGGACAAAGTCCCTGTCCCACCTAGACGTCACAGTCTCAATCCCCATTTCACAGATGAGGTAACTGAAGCATAGAGAAGTTAAGCGGTTTGCCCAACGTCACGCAGCAGGTAAGGTGCAAAGCCGGGATTAGAACCCAGGTCCTTCTGACTCCCAGGTCTGCGGTCCATCCACTGGGCCACACTCTTTTCGGAGATCCTGTCAACAGTGATAATCCTGAGCTGCTGGGTTGTGTCGAGTAAATTTGAATCACTAAACCTTTCACACAGTTACTTAACAGCTGTTTCATTTTCTTCAGCCTGGAGCACAATAGGTCTGGATTTTAAATATGAGGCACCTTAAGAAAATTAATTCCCACCAACTGGCTAGCCAAAGTGTCAGACCGAAGACCTTTAATATTTGGTCTTTCTCCTCCGCAGTCACGTGTAGCAACCCCCAGAGGAATCCAAATGTTTTAGAGGAGTCAAACACACAGAAGAGTAGCCACCTTAAGTTGAAATAATCAATGGCAACAGTCCCAGCAAGTGATGATTGCTACTCCAGGTAAGCGAGACTTTATGTGGGTACATTATGGATAGGATGGTTGGTCATGAATTGGGCTTTTAGCTGCTCCCACAAACATGAAAATTGAGGGAGAAGCAGCAATTCTTAATGGCTAAAGCCTAGGCCTGGGAGTCATAAGGATGTATTCTAATCTTGGTTCTGCTACTTGTCTGAGGTGTAACTTTGGGCAAGTCACTTCACTTCTCTGTGCCTGAGTTACCTCAGCTGTAAAATGGGGATTGACGTGGGACAGGGACCGTGCCCGACAAATTTTCTTGCACCTACCCCAGCTCTTAGTACAGTATCTGGCACATAGTTTGCATTTAACAAATGCTACAATTATCATTAGAGAAGCAGCGTGGCTCAGTGGAAAGAGCACGGGCTTGGGAGACAGAGGTCATGGGTTCGATTCCCAGCTCTGCCACTTGTCAGCTGTGTGACTGTGGGCAAGTCACTTAACTTCTTTGTGCCTCAGTTACCTCATCTGTAAAATGGGGATTAAGACTGTGAGCCTCATGCGGGACAACCTGATTACCCTGTATACCCCAGCGCTTAGAACAGTGCTCTGCACATAGTAAGCGCTTAACAAATACCAACATTATTATTATTACTATTATATTTATGAAGAAGCTATAAAGAGGAAGTTTGGAGTCCTCCAAAACAGGGACAGCCAGTATATTTCCCATGCTTCTTTTAATAGAGATCAGATCTGGCTGAGTAAGAGTGGGAGCCATGTTATTTACTGTGAGGGTAATTGGAGATTTACAATGCAGGCTGACCTGAGGTCACAGGCCCTCCCCACCATGATACAACCACCCCAGAAATACATCTTGTAATGTTTGATGTCAACCGAAGTTACAACTATCCATCGATCCCACCACCCCACTATTCAATCAATATTGTTGGACTCCTTACCGCAGGTAACAACCTCCTCAGGACCCAGCTACCCTGACAGTGGAACCTGTATGTGCGGTCCCTTGGAAAGAGCGTCGGCCGTGGGAGTCAAAGGACCCAGGTTCCAATCCGGGCTCTGCCTCTTCCCTGCTGGATAGCCTTAGGCAAGTGATTTAACTTCTCTTTGCTTCACGTTCCTCGTCTGGAAAATGGGGATTCAACACCTGTGCTCCTTCCCACTTGGACCAAGAGCCCCATATGGGACTGGGACTGTGGTTGAACTGATTATCTTGTACCTACCCCAGTGCTTATTACAGTGCTTGACACATAGTTAGAGCTTCACGGGTATTATTATTACTTTCCTTATTATTAATCAGTGTCATTTATTGAGCTCTTAATATTAATCGATTAATCAATGATATTCATTGAGTGCTTACTATGTACAGAGCACTGTACTAAGAGTTTGGGAGAGTACAACAAAATTAGCGGACACGTTCCCTGCCCATAATGAGCTTCCAGTCTACAGGGGGAGTCAGTCATTAATACAAATAAATCATTCATAATAAACAAATAAATCATGCTTAACGTATAATTTAAAGATACGTGCAAAAGTGCTATGGGTTTGGAGTTGAGGTGAGGTCACAGACCTAAGTGAACAGATGACTAAGAGAGACCAGGCTGCGGAAAATAGGGCTCAATCGGGGAAGGCCCCTTGGAGGAGATGTGACCTTAATGATGCTTTGAAGGTAGAGTGGCGGTTTGGCATATATGGAAGGGGAGGGAGTTCTAGGCTAGGGCGAGGATGTGGGAAAGGGGTCGACAGTGAGATAGATGAGATCAGAGCACAGCATGAAAGCTGGCACTAGAAGGACTGAGTGTGAAGGCAGTTGAAAAAAATCAGTGAAGTGAGGTAGGATGGGTGTGGTGATTGAGTGCCTTAAAACCAATGCAATAAGTTTCCGTTTAATGCAGAAGTAGATAGGCAGCCATTGGAGGTATTTAAGGAGTAGGGGAGACATGGAATGAACGTTTTTGTTAATAAACAGTACACAGAGCAGAGTGAAATACAGACTAGGGTGGGGAGGGATGAGGGGTAGGAAGGTCATCAAGGAAGTAGAATAATAATAATGATGGTATTTGTTAAGCGCTTACTGTGTGCCAAGGACTGATCTAAGCACTGGGGTAGATTCAAGGTAATCAGGTTGTCTCGCTTGAGGAGAAGCAATAGTCAGGGTGAAATAGGATAAGGGTTTGAATGGGCATGGTAGCAGTTTGTATGGAGAGGAAAGGGTGGATTTTAGCAAGGTTGTGAAGGTTGAAATGATCGGATTTGGTGACAGTTTGAGTAATAATAATAACGATAGTGTATTATCATCGTTGTTATCATTGCCCAGGTTATAGGCTTTGCATGATACAACCATCCCAGGAATACAATCTGTACTGTTCAAAATTTATCCCAGGCTGCAACTTTCCACTGATACAGCGGCCCCACTATGCAAACAATATTGTTTGAGGCCTTTCCCCAGGTTACAACCTCTTCTTGATGCATCCACCTCGGGGCTACAAACTATAGTGCTTAATGCTTAACCCCAGGATACAACCTCCTCATGATACAACTATCTAAGGACTTCGGTCGATATTGCCTGATGCCTTTCCCCACACATCCACCCAATCGGCCCCCAAGTTCCAGCCAAGCGTTACCGGCAAGTAAATTAACTTTTTGCCCCCTCCCCTCTTGGACTGAGATTACACATTCCACAATGAGTGGATCTCGGACTGAAATTGTGACCAGGGATTGTAACAGGTTTCCAAGGTTTTTAATAGACTCCAGAGCAGATAACCAAAGAAACTGTTCAACAGGGGAGATAATTTGATTGAGAAATGGATGATGCAGGTGTCATTGAGTTAAGTGAAGCAGCGTGGCTTAGTGGAGAGAGCACGGGCTTGAGAGTCAGAGGTCGTGGGTTCTAATCCCGTCTTTGCCACTTGTCTGCTGTGTGACTTTGGGCAAATCACTTCACTTCTCTGTGCCTCAGTTACCTCATCTGCAAAATAGGGTTTAAGACTGTGAGCCCCACGTGGGACAACCCGATTACCTTGTATCGACCCCAGTGCTTAGCACATAGTAAGTGCTTAACAAATACCATCATCATTTTTATTATTATTATTGGAGGACTCTTTGTCCAGAGAAGACCTTATTGAATTTCAACAATCCATTGCAGGGTGATGAAATAGATCGAGAAGAGGTTATGAATTCTCCATAATTAGCTAAAATCTTGGGATTATATCACCTGCATCAGTGTTCAAGAAAACGGATGAACTTATAAATACTATTGAAGAACAAGACCCTAATTGGAGAGAGGAGTTTGAAGATATTCACTGAAGTTTATACAAAAGGTGGTAGGCTGAACCAGCTACAGGATTGCTGTTCAATCTAAAATGGAAGAATACTTCACTAAAGTTGAAAAGCCACTCACTAACATAGCTTCCAATCCTCCTGCAAGACTTCATACTCATATTTAAAATTGTGAGGTTATGCTTTCAATTGCTTGAATAAAAACTAAACAAATGTTTAGTGATAGTTATCATTACAATATATAGCACATAAAGGAATTTCCAGTGTACTCTCCATGCCGAATGCATTATTTGCCTGAACGTAGAATAATCTGGGGAATACAAATCATTCATGAAATAAGCACCTGAAATGTCATTTGTCTGGTCCAAAAAGAAAAATAAAACAGAGATCCGTGGATGCATGAGGCCAGGGTTCTTCACAAAACATATACCATGCACCTGTTGCTGACTGGCTGACTGACTGATGCTGTAAAATGCTGTAGTTTAAACTTGAAGGAAGGCCGTTGGAAGAGAAACCAAAATCTACTTCTTGACTTGCTGTCGGCTTCCTTTAGTCTAACTCTCACCGATGTCCCGAGTTTTCCCTTCACTCATTTACTCCAAGGGCCTCGCTTTCTCAAATTCAGGCCTTGGGCTCTGGGGGAAATTCTCGGTCTTAAAAACTACAAGCTCTCCCATCTGTATATTTGGATCACTCAACTCACACAACAAATGCCTGACTCAAAACCTGAACCGTTTTATAGTTTCTGTCTCAACTTTGAACAACAATCTATTGCATTTATTGAGGGCTTACTGTGTGTGGAGCACTGTACTAAACACTTGGGAGAGTACAATATAACAGAGTCGTTAGGCACATTCCCTGTCCACAATGAGCTTACAGCTGAAGGGTGAGACAGATCTTGATATAAATAAATTATGGATATGGACATTAGTGCTATACGGCTGTGGCTGGGGTGAATAAAAGGTGCAGCGTGGCTTAGTGGAAAGAGCACAGGCTTGGGAGTCGGAGGACGTGGGTTCTAATCCCAGCTCCACCACTTTTCTGCTGTGTGATCTTGAGCAAGCCACTTAACTTCTCTGTGCCTCAGTTACCTCATCTGTAAAATGGGGTTTAAGACTGTGAGTCCCACATGGGGCAACTTGATTACCTCGTATTTATTCCAACGCTTAGAAGAGTGCTCGGCACAAAGAGCTTAACAAATAGTAATAATAACGATAATAATCATGTTAAGTGTAATGGTGACACAGAAGGGAGTGGGAGAAGAGGAAATGCAGACTTCGTCAGGGAAGGCCTCTTGGAGGAGATGTGTCTTGGATAAGGTTTTGAAGGTGAGGAGAGTGAATGTCTAATAGAAAGAAGCTCACCTCCTCCAAGAGGCCTTCCCAGACTGAGCTCCCCTTTTCCCTCTGCTCCCTCTACCCCCCCTTCACCTCTCCGCAGCTAAACCCTCTTCTCCCCCCTTTCCCTCTGCTCCTCCCCCTCTCCCGTCCCACCCCCTCAGCACTCTACTCGTCCGCTCAACTATATATATCTTCATCACCCTATTTATTTTGTTTAATGAGATGTACATCACCCTGATTCTATTTATCTGCTAATGTTTTAATGAGATGTTCTCCCCCTTGACTCTATTTATCGCCATTGTTATTGTAGGTCCGTCTCCCCCGATTAGACCGTAAGCCCGTCAAAGGGCAGGGACTGTCTCTATCTGTTGCCGATTTGTACATTCCAAGCGCTTAGTACAGTGCTCTGCACCTAGTAAGCGCTCAATAAATACTATTGAATGAATGAAGGACAGCATTCCAGGCCAGAGGCAAGATAATAATAATGATAACTATAAATGTGGTATTTATTAAGCACTTACTATGTACCAAGCACCATACTAAACACTGAGGTAGATACAAGGTATTCAGATTGGATACAGTCCCTGTCCCACATGGGGCTCACAGTCTTATTCCACATTTTACAGATGAGGGAAGTGAGGCACAGGGAAGTGAAGTGACTTGCCCAAGGTCACACAACAACATATGGCAGAGCCGGGATCCCACATCCTCTGAATCCCAGGCCCCTGCTCTTTCCACCAGGCCAAGTGGACAAAAGTTTGGCAGTGAAATAGATGAAAGAGATAGAGCAGAAGCAACACACTCTGATGAAGCCTTTAGACATTAGCTATTTCTGCTCACTTCATTTCCGTGTAAATCGATTCCTCCCCACTGTCCCTGGGAGCCCCGGGAGCAATCTCCTGGATGGAAAAAAAAAAAAAGAACAGGATTCATGCGGCAGAAAATGTGTTCTAGGTATGGGCTAAGCAGGTTGCCGATGACTCTTATAACAGCTGGAACGTGTCTGTTTATTGTTATATTGTACTCTCTCAAACAAGTACAGTGTTTTGCACAGAGTAAACACTCAATAAATACAAATGAATGACTGAATTAACTGTTGTGACAACCAGCGAGGCTCGGTGGAAAGAGCCCGAGCTTGGGAGTCAGAGGTCATGGGTTCAAATCCCGGCTCCGCCACTTGTCAGCTGTGTGACTGTGGGCAAGTCACTTAACTTCTCTGGGCCTAAGTTTCCTCATCTGTAAAATGGGGATTAACTGTGAGCCTCACGTGGGACAACTTGATTACCCTGTATCTACTTCAGCGCTTAGAACAGTGCTCTGCACATAGTAAGCGCTTAACAAAAACCAGCATTATTATCACACTGTCCCGGGTGCTCAGTACAATGTTCTCCACAGAGTAAGCACTCAATAAATACCATTGATCAAGTGAAGAGCCCTATTCATCGGGGCCAAATTCTGCCATTGGGCAACGGTCAGCTCTTCCCTCAGCAGTCATCTGGGTTTGGCTGTGTGGCCATTCCAAGTTTTCAGTATCAGATGGAATTGGAGCCTGCAGAAAAATTTCCTGGCAAGATTCTGTCAGCGCTGGTACGGATGGCTCTACGCCACGTACGCCACAGCGCAGGATTTTTAATGTCCTGGGGACAACATTTCCTCTGGTGCACTAGTTAGTTTTTGTTCTTCATCAGCCCTTTCATTAACTGGCTGACAGATATTTATATCTAAAGTCTCCTGCTGTGCTAATGATCATATTTGTGTGTAAAGGCAGGTCTGCCTTAGGAGATGATGGGGATGTTAGGAGGGAGGGTGCAGCGAGATAGGGGAGAAAGAGTAGATTGGCCGGTGCCTGTATTAATTGGCGAACACTAACGACACTGCTGGCCCTGAGGGAATGGAATTAGGATTTTTTGCCTCGAGCAGCCTCTTCATTTGCAGCTTTCTGACACCATTAAGCCACTGGAAGTCTTTAATTTCACTCATGTTCTATCATTTTACACCTCATTCAATCTGACTTGGTTTTTGTTTCCATTTTGTTCCTGTTTCCTTGCCTTCCCTCCTCACAATAGGTCCAGATACCACTGTGTGCTTCTGCCGAGCCTGCTCAATGCTTCAGTCCTCAACAACGTGGGGCGATTTCGATCTGAGCACGTCTGCTAAAGCCATCGACGACTTTTAAGATACATTTCTGAACATACGAGTAAAGGCAGCATCCGGTTCCGCCGCGCAAGTGGGGCGGCCGCGTTCTAAAATATCCGTCCAGACTCAGAGTCCCCAGAGGGCTGACTGGAGCCTCCGCCAGTCTGAAGAAGCAGCGTAGCCTAGTGGATAGAGCACGGATCTGGGAGGCAGAAGGACCTGGGTTTTAATCCCGGCTCTGCCACTTGTCTGCTGTGTGACCTTGGGCAAGTCGCTTCATTTCTCTGTACCTCAGTTACCTCATCTGTAAAATGGGGATTAAGACTACGACCCCTATGTGGGACAGTGACCTTATCTACCCTGATTAGCCTGTATCTTCCCCAGAGGTTAGTACAGTACCTGGCACAAAATAAGCGCTTAACATATACAATAAAAAACAGACGGAAAAACAGCCTGGTCTAGTGGAAAGAACATGGTTCTGAAAGAAGACCTGGATTCTAACTCTGGCTCCACCACTTGTCTCCTTTGTGACCTCATTCATTCATTCGATTGCAGTGATTGAGCGCTTACTGTGTGCAGTAAGGGCTTGGAAAGTACAATTCAGAAATAAAGAGAGACAATCCCTGCCTACAGCGGACTCACAGCTTTGGGGGCGGGGGTGGGGGAGAGACAGACATCAAAACAAGTAAACAGGCATCAATATAAATAAAAAGAATTTTAGATATATACATAAGTGCTGTGGGGAGGGGAGACCAGGGAAGAGCAAAGGGAGTGAGTCAGGGTGACACGGAAGGGAGTGGGAGCTGAGAACAAGAGGGGCTTAGTCCAGGAAGGGCTCTTGGAGGAGATGAGCCTTCAGTAGCGCTTTGAAGTGGGGAAGAGTGATTTGAGGAGGGAGGGCGTTCCAGGCCAGAGGTAGGACTAGGGCTAGAGCGAGACAGGCGAGATGGAGGCACAGTGGGGTGGTTACACCAGAAGAGCAGCGTGTGTGGACTGGGACGTAGAAAGAGAGAAAGGAAGGTGAGGTAGGAGGGAGCAAGATGATGAAGAACTATAAAGCCAATGGTGAGGAGTTTCTGTTTGATATGGAAGTGGATAGGCAACCACCGGAGATTTTTGAGGTGGCGGCGTTGGCATGCCCTGACTTTTCTGTAGAAAGATAATCCAGGTATGGAGTGAAGTACGGACTGAAGGGGGGGGGAGGCAGGAGGTTGGGAGTTCAGAAAGAAGGCTGATGCAGTAATCTAGGAGGGATAGGATGAGTGATTGTACTAACCTGGTAGCGGGAGAGTCACTTAAAATCACATAACTTCGGGAAAGTCATTTAACTTCTCTATACTTATCTTATGCTGTCAAGTCGTCTCCAACCCATAGCGATGCCATAGACATATCTCTCCCCAAACGACTCACCTCCATCTGCAATCGTTCTGGTAGTGTAACCATAGAGTTTTCTCGGCAAAAATATGCAAGTGGTTTACCATTGCCTTCTTCTGCGCAGTCGACTTGAATCTCCGCCCTCAACTCTTCCCCATGCTGCTGCTGCCCAGCACAGGGGAGTTTTGACTTGTGGCACGTTGCCTTCCACTCGCTAGCCACTGGCCAAGCTAGGAATGGAAAGGTAGGCCTCTGTTGGACTCTCCCTCCCAAAGCCAAGACTGGTAGAGTACTGAAAACTCTCCAGATGTGACTCTGAGAGGGGTAACTTCTCTGTGCCTCTCTGTAAAATGGGGATTCAATCCCTCTCCCTCCAATTTAGGCTGTGAGCTCCAATGGGAAAGGGACTGTGTCCAGTCTTATTCTCTTGTGCCTACTCCAGTGCTTAGAGCAGTTGCTCAGCACGTAGTAAGTGCTCAACAAATAACAATTTAAAAAAAATGTCAGAAGAATAATCCATGTGTCTTTAGGCCTAACTGTTGCTCTGCCAGTGAATCTCCCATTCAGCAGCATATCTAGTTTCATTCATTCATTCAATCATATTTATTAAGCACTTACTTTGTGCAGAACACTGTACTAAGAGCTTTGGAGAGTACAATATAACAATACAAGACACATTTCCTGTCCACGATGAGCTCTCTAGAGGGGGAGACGGGCATTGATATAAATAAATAAATTATAGATATGGACATAAGTGCTGTGGGGCTGGGATGGGGATTAATAAAGGGAGTGAGTCAGGGTGATGCAGAAGGGAGTGGGAGAAGAGGAAAGGAGGGCTTAACAGAGAGGAAAGGAGGGGGAAAGGAGAAGTTGCTTACTCCCTCTGCCCTCAGGAGCCCGGCATGAGAGAGAAGGACCGAGTTAGACTGTTCCCATAATCGTGTTATGACACTGGGAGAAGAACACGCTGTGACACAATATCCAGGTTCAAGAGCAGAATCTCAGTCTTCGAATAGTGCCCCTCTGAGCAGTCTCATGATATAGAGAAGGTATCATCCACTGGACCAGTTAAGACAAGCCACAATCCATCTCCTTCCTAACCGTTTGGCAAATTGCTCCATCCTTCCGGGCCTTGATTTATTCATCTACAAATGAGAATAATATTTCCTGCTCTTTTCCCACCACCCAAGGTAGGGTTATGAAGGCGTCTCCTGTTAACGTCCACCAACTCCACGCAGAAAGGGATCCAAAGGACCCAGATATCATCATTTCCAATGCCCCAAACCGAAACCAGATACGGTGATGGATTCTATATGCGTCACTGAAACGTGACATTAGTTACCTCCCCAGTGTAGTTATCCCGATCATTATTTCTACAACTGCTGCCACTCCCCAGTGACATTTCAACTCTGCTTCATAAATCTCTCTGGCAAGTGTTTGCCTTCCCTAGGAGGAAAATAAGACCCAGCGAAAACAGTCATGCCAAGTGGGAAGCATCGGGCTTGTGGATTGGGTAAGCAGGGAAATAGAAGATTATGGGGATGTGGTGAGGCGAAATTCTAGAATTGCGGGCAGGGTTAAGCTGGCTACCGCCATTTCTTTTTCCTTAACTTGACATCCCTTCACTGCCCAAGGATTGATTATGTGTAAACAGGTTTAGTAACAATCAGCACAAGTTTTTACAAAATCCAGCACAGTAAAAATTTCATTATAATTGTTCCGAGCACAAACCACATGCACTCTGTGACCTTAGGTTTGCTTATAATCCCCTTAAGTCCCAAAAGTCTTGTTTGAGCATATAGCTCTTCCCTGAAAAAAAAACGCCTGAGGATTTCTCAATGATAAATTGGCCGATGGGGAAGAGTTGCTTCTTTTTGATCTTTCGCAAGCCAAAGCTGAAGGGAAAGAAATTTTTCACTAAAGGGGACTCAAGTGCCATTTCCAATGGCAGCGATTAAAGGACCTCAGCCTCCAATATCCTGGATCACAGGCAAATTCAGACCTCCTGGTTAATACGATGACCAGCTCGCTTTGAGGCGGAGAACGAGGGAGAAAAGTTGCGTGGGTCACGAGAAGAGGCAGGAAGCGGGGATGAGGTTGCCGGTAGGTGAAATGGTCCGCGGCCCCTAAATGGATCACGGTCACCTTCCGCTACTGGCTGAGAAATGCTTTGGGGCTTGAAACCCACCTCTAATGACATCAGAATATTTTTGTTTGTTTGTTTTGCAGTTATGTGCAGGCTGAGAAATGGAAATCTAGGTTGATCTGTACTCAGAAAAACCCTGTTGGGTTTTGAAAGTTTGGCAGAGGAACGAGAAAGAGGGAGATGGATGAGAGTGTGGAGAGGTCAGTTTGGCACCAACTCTCCTTCAAGAAATCTAAAGCAGAGCCCCAAATAGGGGCTTTTTTTTTTTCAGTTAAAAGCACTAGATAGTTGGGTTGCATAGTGATACTTAGAGCAGTTAAACCATTTTGACGCAGACCACGAAGTATATGTGGTCTGTATCAAGTACCTAGCCAAGTCCACTTCTGAGACGGAACAACAAAAACAATATTTGTTTGGAGGAAGGAGGCCTCTCTGAATTGCCCATCTGAGAAATCTGTCTGCATTGAGGGTCAACTACAGCCCATTCCTGCTGTCGAATCTCTTAGAGGACAAGTCTGAGTTAAGGCTTTACAATAGGCTAATAACAGGGTATGTCATCCAAGGATTTCAGGATCCTTTTCAGTCTCCCTCCTGGCATTACTAAATCCTCTTTCATCCAGGAATGCAAAGTCTCTGGAGCTGGTGTGCCAGGCCAAAAGAGCCGCTCAGATGGCACATGGAATCCTCCATTCACTTTGGGCTGTGGGCACGCAATGTGGGTTCCTCTCTCTCCTCCCGTCTGGGGGTTGGTCACATTGCCATTCCGGGCTGGAGAGATCATCCCGTGGGTACCAAATGTTCACAAGTCCAGGGCTGGATTCCCAAGGAATCTACAGAGCAGGAGGGAAGGACCCCTTGTTTGTGCTGTCTTAAAGCTTTCTCATTCAACATCTCACGTCAAGGTCATCCTCTCTCCCTTCTTCAGAGGTGCAGATGCTCAAGGCAGACTCTTGGGGGGGAAGACTTTTGTTTGGAGGAAGGCTTTTGTTTGTTTGTTTGTTGCTGGCTTTTTCCCTTGTCTTCCTGGAAGGTGAGGGTTTCTGGGAGTTTTGGGGTTTTTTTTTTTTGCCTCCTGTCTCCACATGGTCCATATAATGAAGCAGCATGGCCTAGCGGAAAGAACCCAGGCTGGGAGTCAGAAGACCTGGATTTTAAACCCGCCTCCACTACTTGCTTGCTGTGTGTCCTTGGGTAAATCACTTCACTTCTCTGTGTCTCAGTTTCCTCATCTGTCTCTTGCCTGGAACATCCTCCCTCCTCAAATCCGACAGACCCTCTCCCGCTTCACAGCGTTACTGAAGGCACATCTCCTCCAAGAGACCTTCTCTGACTAACCCCCCCCCCCATTCCTCTTCTTTCAGTCTCTTCTGCATCACCCTGACTTGCTCCCTTTGTTCTTCCCCGCTCCCGGCCTCACAGCAGTTATGTACATATCTGTCATTTATTTATTTATATTAATGTCTATCTCTCCCACCCTCTAGACCGTAAGCTCACTGTGGGCAGGGAATATGTCTGTTCGTTGTTGTACTATACTCTCCCAAGCACTTAGTACAGTGCTCTGCATACAGTAAGCACTCAATAAATAGAACTGAATGAATGTTCCTTTTCCTTCTTAGACTCTGAGCACCATGTGGGACAGGGATTGGGTCCAACCTGATTATCGCGTACCTACCCCAGGCTTAGTACAGTGCCTGGCATATGGTAAGCACTTAACAAGTACCATCATTATTATTATCATTGCGATAGAGAAGGTCTGACTGACCAGCTACCCCGGGGCCTCGTAGCATAATAAAGAACGGGCTAACCATTACCGAAGACGACTCGACGGCATAAGACAAGACGACCATTACCAAAGTCAACAGCTCACTAATGAGTGGCCTTGGGAATAATAATAATAAATTGGTACCAACAATTCCTGCCTCTTCCTTGATCCACCTCTGGATCAGTGAAAAGCATCCGAGGAAGAACACTCCAGAAAGATAAACAAACTCTGCAAATACAACATGGAATGCCACCCCTGACCCTGATCGTCAGCCTTGACTTTGGAGAGTTCGCATCAGACTTTCAAGTACTCAATTACTGGTGTGCGTTGAGAGATCTCAGTGTGCCAAGTACCATCCTAAGTGCTTGGGATAGTCCATTAGAAGCATGAGACATGGTCCTTAGCCTCAAGTCAAGTCAAACATCGTGCGGTGTTCACCCCTGTGTTTCCTCCTGCTTCAATATTGCCACCCAAAGTGAACTGGTTTCGGTTTGGGATTTTCCAGACTGAAGACCCAGTGGGTCAGGGATTTCAAATAGGAGACTGTAAGCTCTTCTGGGCAGGGAACGAGTCTACCGGCTATGCTGTAGCGTTCTCTCGAGTGCTGAGTGCGCTGCATACAATAAACCTCAATGAATACGACTGATCCATCGACTGATTGACCGTGCTCTTCCACGGGCATTGACTCAAGGGGTTTACCACCGTGCGGGGCCCCCAGGATTTAGGTGACCACCCTTCCGCTTCCCACCACCCATTCCATCTAAGATTGGAGGATTCCATTTCAGTCAGGAGTTTCCTTCCCAATGTCCTTCCTCCTAGCTCAGTAGGGAAAAGGCTGGAGGGAAGTTAGATCAAAAAGGAATCAGTAAACACAGGCCGACAAAGAGAAACCCAAAGGGCCCCACAAGCAGGCCAGGCGAATCAAGACAATGCTTGACCCTCGAGTTGATTTCCTCTCTTTAATCTCACTGGTTCCACTCAGAGGTTAAAAGACATGTTATACCTTTAAAGAATGAAAACATTCAAGGAAAGCAGCTTCAAAAGACTTGTTTAGTTAGCATGCCTTGAAATGCATGACCTTACCCTCTACCAGTACAGGATATTTAATGTCTATGAAAATCACTGCAAAATTCACAGGGGGTGAAATTGAAGCAGCACGGCCTAGTGGATAAAGCTTGGATCTGGGACCTATATGGGACCTGTGTTCTAATTCCGGCTCTGACTCTGGCCTGCTGTGGGACCTTAGGCAAATCATTCATTCATTCCTTAATTTAATAGGATTTACTGAGCATTGTACTAAGCGCTTGGAATGTACAATTCAGCAACAGATAGAGATAATCCTAATCCCTGCCAAATGACGGGCTCACAGTCTAAACGGGGAGTTCACAGTCTAAACGGGGGGCTCACAGTCGCTTCTCTGTGTCTCTGTTACCTTATGGATCAAATGGGGATTAAGACTGTGAGCCCCACGTGAGGCAGGGACCGTGCCAACCTGATTAGCCTGTATCTAGCCCAGCACTTAGTACATTGTCTGGTACACAGTAAGCATTTAATAAATACCGTAGAAAAAGAGAAATTGAGAGAAGTACTCATGAAATGTAGCAACGTTTCCTTCCGTTGTCCATGCTGCGCTTCCTACTCAACCCACAAGGGAACACCCTGGCTCTCTCCTTTCTCCAAGGCCTCAGAGCCCCAGCTTCTTCGCAGAGATTATTCAGGAAGATCCACAGTTGATGGTAACATCACACAAAGCACACGGGGCTAGCAGGCAAATTATGCACCGGGGAACCTATATAAACCAGCCTCAGCTCTGATCTTCACTAGTCACAAGTCTGGAGCCAGAGCCACCCACCCTCTAGGCTGTAAACTCATCCCCTAATCTCTAAATTATTAGTGTCTATTTATTCTTATATAATACTCTCCCAAATGCTTAGTACAGTGCTCTGCATGCCCTAAGTGCTCAATACATGTGATTGATTGAATGAATGAATGAAATAAGACCAAAGCTGCTGAAATTACCCAGAGACCATTTGCCAGGTGTGAGCATAACTCTTATCTGAGGCTGCTTATTCACTGAAATAATAACAACTGTGGTATTTGTAAAGTGCATACTATGTTCCAGGCACTGTTCTAAGCGCTAGGGTGGATAAAAGTTAATCGGGTTAATCACAGTCCCCGTCCCACATTGGGCTCACAATCTTCACCCCCATTTTATAGATGAGAGAACTGAGGCCCAGAGAAGTGAAGTTACCTGCCCAAGGTCACACAGCAGACAGGTTACATAGCTGGGATTAGAACCCAGGTCCTTCTCACTCCCAGGCCCCGTGCTCTATCCATTAGGACACGCTGCGTCCAACCCTGGGGTTCTAGGTGGCCTGTCTCGCCGTGTGTTGATCAAGTGGCAGCTGCAGCTAAGAGGGGCATCTTGCAAAAGGACTAAAATGGGCCTTTCTGCCACTTAGAGATCCGGGGACCAAACAAACCGGATTTCTGCTTCCCATTCCCAGGAACCCAGGATTCCAAATGGAGAGTTGATTTGGTGAACACTTGGGGGAATGTTAGCCCAAATATTAGTCAGCCAATCCACCTAGGAATCAAATGGCAAATCACTTCACCTCTCTGTGTCTCAGTTACCTCATCTATCAAATGGGGATTAAGACCACGAGCCCCATGTGGGACAGTGACTGTGTCCACCCTGACCAGCTCCTATCTACCCCAGCACTTAGTACAGTGCCTGGCACATAGAAAGCACTTAACAAATACCATTAACAAAAATGGCCAATTGATGAAGCGAGGTACCAGAGATTTACATCTTATAATAATAATACTGGTACTTATTAAATATTTGCCACACGCCAAACACTGTATTAAACACTGTATTAAATTAAACTGATTAAACAAGATTATCAGGTCAGACACAGTACCCGTCCCACATGACAAGTAGGAGGGAGAACAGGTGTTGAATCTCCATTTTACAGATGAGTAAACCGAGGTACAGAGATGTTAAGTCACTCGCCCAAGATCATGCAGCAGACAACTGGTGGAGCCAGGATTAGAATCCAGGTCCTCTCACCGGACTAGCTGGCATGGGCTAATGGCAGTGTGGAGTCTTGGCGCTTCACTCCTGGAAATCGATCAGGACAAATAACGGCCTAGATCACCCAACCCCTCACTCTTTCCAGACCACCTGAGAAACCGTTTAGTCCATATCTCCCAACTCCTCAAAATCTCCAACGGCTGCCCATCTACCTCCACAGCGAACAGATACTCCTTACCACTGTCTTCAGAGCCCTCAATCAGGTCTCTTCCTCCTACTCAACCTCGCCGATCTCCTGCAACCCAACCTACACTCTCTGTTCTTCTTACACCGGCCTATCTCTACCTTAATCTCGTCAAACCCGCAACCGACTCTCTGCCCGTGATCTCCCTTAGGCCTGGAACTCCCTTCTCGTTCATATCCAGCAGTCTACCACTCTTCCCTCTTTCAAAACCCTCCTAGAATCACATTTCCTCCAAAAGGCCATCCCAGACTAAACCTGTTATTTTCCCCTATCTGCTCTCCCCTCTGAGTTGACTAAGCACATGGCTGCGTACGCCTTAAGCGGTTTGATACTCACCCCAGCCCCACGATATTTATGCAAACATTCTTATACGCTACTAATTCCCCTGTCTCTAATGTATTTTAGTTTCTGGTTCTCTAGGTAGATCATTAGCTCCTGGTGGGCAGGGATCACACGTACTAACTCCTCCGTACTGTAATAATAATGATAATAATAATTCTGGTATTGTTAAGTGCTTATTATTTGCCTCTGTACTAAGTGCTGGGGTATATAGAAGTAAAGCGGGCTGGACACAAATAAATCGGTTTGGAGACAGTCCCTGTCCCACATGGGATTCACAGCAGCAATGAGAAGCAGTGTGGCTCAGTGGAAAGAGCACGGGCTTTGGAGTCAGAGGTCATGGGTTCGAATCCCAGCTCTGCCACTTGTCAGCTGTGTGACTGTGGGCAAGTCGCTTAACGTCTCTGTGCCTCAGTTACCTCATCTGTAAAATGGGGATTAAGACTGTGAGCCCCACGTGGAACAACCTGATTCCCCTGTGTCTACCCCAGCGCTTAGAACAGTGCTCTGCATGTAGTAAGCGCTTAACAAATACCAACATTATTAGTAGTAGTATTATGATTAATCCCATTTTCCAGATGAGGGAACCGAGGCCCAGAGAAATGAAGTGACTCACCCATGATCGCACAGCAGACAAGTGGCAGAGCCGGAATTAGAACCCGTGACCTTCTGACTCCCGGGCCCATGCTCTCTTTCTCAAGTGCTTAGTACTGTGTTCTGCACACGGTAAACGCTCGATAAATACCATTGGTCGATTGACTGAGTGAGTGACACGCTTCCAGAAGAGCATAGGAAAATTGGTAGCCCTGAGTCACTGCACGGATGGGCGTGTGAGGGTGGCTGTTTGCCCACATGGTCGGGAGATGGATCAGCTGCCTAGAGCGGGGCCTCCTGCTCTTCGTCACCCGGAACAGAGATTGAAGACGGTGTCACCGCCCGGCCTTCTGGGCCTGGGAAGCGTCACTGAGACATCACTGTCCATTAGGAGAATGAGAAGACGCATAATGACAATCCTGGCTGAAGGCCTGAAGAAATCACTCATTATCGAACATTCTCCATCTGGTTTTCTTCTTCGTTTTTCACTGAGCAAATCCTGTGACGACCAAGAGGTCCGTTCCAGAAAGAAGCAGCAAGAAATAGAACTCTGCACTTGTAGAATCCCCCTTGGTTGTGATCTCCGAGGGTATCTTTACATCTCTGGGGATATAAGATCTCAAATTATTTCAATACTACAGATACATTCACTGTGCTTTTTTTCTTTACAACCTACATATTTATACGTATTTATCTGTCCTTTGCATTTGAAGACTACCTTATCGAAGATGGGGTTTCACATACCTGTATTGTGGCCCAAAATACAGTCTTTTCTGTCTAGCAAATTTACAAATAGAAGAGGACTTTCCTAGCTGTTAGCCTAATGAGGGTGAACAGTGTGTATCTCTTTCTATCTCCACAGCAGACAGGAGAAGAGTATTGGGCTGAGAGAGAGAGAGAGAGAGTATACAGCATTAGAGAAACAACATAGCCTAGAAAAAAAGAGTACAGGGCTGGGAGTCAGAGAACCTGGGTTCTAATCCTAGTTCCACCATTCATCTGTCCTGTAACCTTTGACAAATCATTTACCTTCCCTATGCCGCAGTTACCTTATCTGTAAAATAGGAATTAAGACCGTGAGGCCTACGTGGGACGGGGACGGTGCCAAACCCAATCGTCGCGTATCAGTCAATCCTAATTATTGAACACCTACTGTATGCAGAGTATCATACCAAGCGTTTGGGAGAGTACAATATAACGGAGTCGATTAGACACATTCCCTGCCCGTGAGCTGGCAGTCTAGAGGAAGAAATGGAAAGCTTGTTCTTCCCTTTCTCTTCCCGAGGTCTCCACAACCTATGGAACCGACCATCGCAAACTTCCGAAGCGGGGGCCTTTCCTCACCGCCTTCCTCCAAGCTCCGTCTCCTGCTTCCCCCCTCAACACGGCATCCCCATCCAGGATGGAACTGCTCACAAAGGACCACATTGCTTTAGCTGCGCAGTCCTGAAATGACTTCCATTTTACCCAGTTTGATTTTTGCAAGTCACAGATCTAATTGTCTTGTAGAGTTTATTCCATTTGTTCATGGTCTGTAAATTGCTACTTCAGTAAGCTGGTTTACTAGGGCATCTATTTTGGTGCTAGTTGTGTGAACACCAGTACACATTTTTCAGTTTCCTGCCACTGGCAATTAAATGGGAAAAGTTAATTTAACTGTAATTTCAGTTAATTGAGAATCAGATAATCATGATTTCAGTGAACTTTAAATGCCTCTATGTGACACTAATCAATCCCAAGAATAGTAAAACTGATTCTGTATTATAAGCTGAGTGAAATTTTCACCATATGAATGTAATAATAATAACAGCAATACCCTCAGATCTCCCTAGGCCTAAATATGCTGCCCGGTAATAGCAGAAGGAGCGTGTATTCTTTGAGACCCCCGGAGGAATGTTTAGTGTGTGGTTATAGCCATTTGGCATTCACCACTCTCATGCTATCCTGATCTGAAAGAGTAATGATTCTTCCAAGGTGTCAGACCGATTATAGGGGAGCAAATATAGGCACCAAATAACAGAAATGATCAGTCTACAGATTCAAACGGCACCAAAGAGCTTTGCCATTCATATTGGACTGCTAAGAGCTAAAGAAACATAATAGTAATAATAATAATGATAATAATAATTGTGGTATTTGTTAAGAGGTTACTGTGTGCCAGGCACTGTACTAAGCACCGTGGGGGATACAAGCAAATTGGGCTGGACTTAGTCCCCGTCCCACACGGGGCCCATAGGAACCATTCCATCTTTGATGATGAAGGAAAGTGAGTGGATCTGGGCTCGTGGAATAGGAACATGTGTATTCCAGATTGCATGACTAGGTCAAAGGCGATCCTCTAAACCCCCTCCCTCCCTTAACCGTGTGATCAGGTGCTCCCACAACCACATCATTTCCCAAGCCCAGCACCCTCCTAAGGACAAAACGGGGAACAAGCGGGTCGATCCGGAGACCAGATCCAACACGTACAGTATCAGCTCTGACAAAATGCCGGTCTCATCCCTCCAATGGGATTTGAGCCTAATGAAGATAAGCTGGTTGATGTCATGGAAAAAAAAAAAAAGCTATTTTGAGGTAAAGTTTTACTTTGTATTACTTTATCTGCGTTTAACCTCCTACAGGCTCCAGCCCAACACAAACCCAGAGAATTAAATTCATTATTATTCATTATTCAAACACCATCCCTTTGTTTTCTGGAATAGCTTCGTAGCCTGGAGTCAAATGAGCTAAAGTAAAATTATGTGACTTGGCATTGGAAATATATTACTTCAGCTGCCAGAATGGATTTAGCAGAATATGTGCACAGTTCCTCACTTCTTCCCCAACTGCCTTCATGCACACAAAGGGGTATGACAGCCCTTGAGTTATGAGGGGCCTTTCTTGGGGCCGTGATGGATTTGATTGTTTTATGCACTGACTTAAGATCTCATTTCCTGCAACATTCGCAAGTGCTTTCTCGGAGGCTGAAACCCGGTCTGTTTCCGCGTACACCTCCCTCCCTCCCTCCCTCCCTCCCATGTTAGCCAGAGCGCTTTGGACACTCTGGCTTCATGGGGATAAGGTCTCCCACTGGTGCAGGGATTAAGGCCAAATCTCCAAACAGACTGGACTCTTCAGAACTTGATAAAGTTAGTTCTCATACCCTCTTCTTTTCTTGGTGTATTGAGTCCTAATGGACTTTGCTGCTAATATTAACAGAAAGGGAGAAATAATCACTCTTTGAGTGAATTTATGAAGTATTTTCCCAGCCAAGTAATTTGGCCATTCCACACCATTAAAATCTCTTTAGAACAATCTTCAGAAGCTTGTAGCAGGAGGACAGCCCCTAAGGCTTTCACAGCAGCCCATGGCCTATTTGATCAATTCTTTTTTTCTTCCTTTTTTTTTTTAATAATTTTGGATCAACCTGAAATTCAATAAGAACTGACATTGGTCTCCATGGGGAGATTTCTCCCTTTAGATTCCTGCCAATGGAGTAAAAGGCAAATTGTTTTATGATCATTATCACATGATTGTAGGCTACTTCTTTTGTTTCTGATATCTTCTTGCTCACCTTAACAAAAAAGGAATATAGGAACTGAAAGATTCTCGATTTGCCTTCAAATTATCTGGTGACCTCGAGAATCACCGAATGCTAATACAAATGTATTTGTAATTACTCTTTGTCAGAGCTGCATGAAAAATAACACTAGTAGGAGGAACTCAGAAAATGGGATCTCTTCACTCGTTCTGCTCCCAAAGCAACAAAGATCAAAAACATCACTTTCCTTCAGAGCAGTTTGGAGAAGTTTCTTTCCAGCTGCTGTAACCGACAACACTTGTGAACTAGAGGGTGGGAGGGGGGCAGAATGTATTGACATTGCTGGCAGAATTTATAAGACAAATGAATAATTTGTGTGATAAAAAAGGACTTCATAAGAGTCAATGAGAAACACAAGGGTTTTTTTTAATCTTTTCCATAAAACTGAATACCAGAATTTTCACATTTCCTGTACAATATAAGAGCGCAATAAATCTGCATATGGTTCAAAGTGAAATAGAAGCATTTGAGATTTATTTTTCACTTCTGGTTGGAACGAACACTGGCACACGCACGCACACATTCACACGGCTGACGGCTACTAGGAACTCGACTCTGGCTACTAAAAAGATTGAATCCTGGGGTTCAATGCTAGGTGTGTGGCTCCTATCCACGGTAACATAACTTGATCAGTAGAGGGTGCCTGGAGGCAACTGGCTCAGCACCAGTCGGCAGAGAACAGTCTCTTGAGAGGTCAAAGGCGAGACCTGTCTGCCTGTCTATATTAATAATTATAATAATGGTATTTGTTAAGCGCTTACTGTGTGCCAGGCACTGCACTAAGCACTGGGGTGGATACAAGCAAGGAAGCCGATAAAGTAATCAAGGTGGGATAGGGGAAGTGATCGGATTTACGGGGCAACAGTTTGAATGGAGAGGAAAGGGCAGATTTTAGGGATGCTGTGAAGGTTGAGCCAACAGGATTCAGTGACACATTGAATATGTAGGTTGAATGAGGGAGATGATTCGAGGGTATCACCAAGATTATGGGCTCGTGAGACAGGAAGGATGGTGATGCTCTCTACAGTGACAGGAAAGTCATGGGGAGGCGAGGGGTTGGGTGAGGAGATAAGGACTGCTGTTTTAGACATAATCGATCATTTTTGTCAATCGTATTGGAGAAACAGCGTGGCTTAGTGGAAACAGCATGGGCTTGGGAGTCAGAGGTCACGGGTTCTAATCCTGGCTCCGCCACTTGTCAGCTGTGTGACTTTGGGCAAGTCACTTACACTTCTCTGTGCCTCGGTTACCTCATCTGCAAAATGGGGATTAAGACTGTGAGCCCCACGTGGGACAACCGGATTACCTCATACCTACCCCTGTGCTTAGAATAGTGCTCGGCACATAGTAAGTGGTTAAAAAATCCCATCACTATTCATTCATTCATATTTATCGAGCCCTTACTGTGTGCACAGCACTCTACTAAGTGCTTGGAAAGTACCATTCGGCAAGTTATTTGAGACCGTGAGCCCCGTGTGGGATAGGAACTGCGTCCAACTCGATTCGCTCAGTGCTTAGTAAAGTGCCTGACACACAGTGAGCACTTAACAGATACCATCAACAGCATCATTTATGGAGCTTTTACGTCTGCAGACCACTGTTCTAAGTGCTTGGAAGAGTGCAATATAACAATACAACAGGTGCATTCCCTGCACACAATGAATTTACAGTCTAGAGGATGAGTCTACCTTTAGAGGACGAGCTTACAATGTAGAATCTACATACCGACGCCGAAGGGTAGAGTCGCCCTGTGTCTCTGTTTGCCTGTTAAATGCTAATCTGACTTCCAAATATTTCACCCACTCGCCATTTCTGTAGGTCTCACCTGCCTCATCTTGGTCTACTCTACCCTGAGCTTCCTTGTCCCCAGAACCGCTCACTGCTGCTACATGTCGGGGCCGTTCAGCTTGTAGAAACGATACACCCTCTTCCCCGAGCCCCGGGTTATTTTACCCGTTGGTGGTAGTTCCTTTAAATCGGGGCAAAGAGATGCAGGGGTGGGGGCTGAGGGGGTGGGACGGCAACCCCCCTGCTAAGGGCACATCACAGAATGATATTCAGGCCCCTGTGCTTACCATTCAAATCTTCAAGTCCCGAATGCACATGGAATAGATACATAAAGAAGTTGTTAGGATGGTGTTCTGCACATAGTAAGCACTCAATAAATCCCACTCATTGATTGGCTTTTAGTGGATAGATCATGGACCTGGGAGTCAGAAGGTCATGGGTTCTAATGCCGGCTCCACCACTTGTCTGCTGTGTGACCTTGGGCAAGTCGCTTCACTTCTCTGGCCCTCAGTGACCTCAACTGCAAAATGGGGATTGAGACTGTGAGCCCCACATGGGACAGGGACTATGTCAACCTGATGTGCTTGTATCCACTCCAGCACTTAGCACAGTGCCTGGCACATAGTATGCACTACTTAACCAATACCATCATTATTATTATTAATAATATTATAAAACCTTATTAAAATCACATCTCCTCCACAAAGGCCTTCCTGATTAAGCCATTTCTCTCCATCAACCAATCCAACAATCAACCATATTAAGCATTTACTGTACTGTTAGGGGAAGTAGCATACAAGTCTCGGTAGACACACATAAATTTATTTAATATATTTAATTATGGTATTTGTTAAGAGCTTACTCTGTGTCGATCACTGTGCTAACCACTGGGTCGGATAACAAGTCAATCAGGTCAGTCAGAGTCCCTGTCCCTCATGGCGCTCACAATCCAAGAAGAAGGAAGAACACTTATTCCATCTCCATTTTACATTTGAGGAAATTGTGGCACAGAGAAATCAAGTGATACCCGGGGTCACACAGCAGCCAAGCGGCAGAGCCGGGATTAGAACCCAGGTCCTCTGACCCCCAGGTCCGTGTTCTTTCCCAAAGGCCAGGATGCTTCCATGCTCTATTTCCCACCTGAATCACTTTGGCGATGCTCCTTAAATAATTCTGTTAATGACCATCGGCTAGCGTATTACCATCCTACAAATCCAATACCACGGCACCTTAGTAAATGTAAAACGATACATTTTCTCACACTACAGTATTGAGAGCTGAATTCCACTTGATGGTTCCAAACACATTCATTAAGATTCAACATCTGTTTAATAGGTATATCCCATTACATAGCTGTGCATAAGTCTACAGGCAAAATCTGATTTAATAGGAGACCCAGTTTAAATAAACTAATTCTGCAAGCACGATCTAAAGCTGAGCTAAACGTGGACCTTTGAAAATGACACATGAATTTAATCAAATGCAGGGCTCAGAGTGAATACGAGGCAACCACAAGATTGAGTCATGTGTGTATTTTGATTTCCCGGCAGAAAGTAGGGAAGTCAACCCCCTCTGGGGGCTCCTTGAAACGGCAGCACCTCCTCCCCCAAAGGATTCTCAGGGTCAAGATGAGCATCCTTTGTTTTAGAGATCGAAAGGCAATCGCCACATTCCAGGACGCGGCCAATCCAACTGGAAGAAGCCATTTGAGAAGTATGAGAAGCTGTCCCTAAGACTGTTCAAAGTGGTTGGAGGGGAAGACTTAGTAGTGAAGATAGGAGTAGAAGTAATTAATAGTAGTAGTATTTATTGAGTAATGATAATAATAACGGTGGTATTTGTTAAGCGCTTACTATGTGCCAAGCACCGTTCCAAGCGCTGGGGTAGATACAAGGTAATCAGGGTGACCCTCGTGGGGCTCACAGTCATAACCCTCATTTTACAGATGAGGTAACTGAGGCACGGAGAAGGTCAGTGACTTGCCCAAGGTCACACAGCTGATAAGCGGCGGAGCCGGGATTCGAACCCATGACCTCTGGCTCCCAAGCCCGTGCTCCTTCCACTAAGCCACGCTGCTTGCCCACAGTGGGCTTTCATAAGCGCTGGAGCTGGCTGAGGGGTTTATGAGGTGAAGGGATGTTGATTGATTTGAGATGTGTGTGAACAAGAGGAAAGTTCACAGGGAGAAGAATCAGGAATCTTGGCTCTATCATTGCCTACTGTGTGATTTTGGATCAGTCACTTCAACTCTCAGGGCATCCATTTCCCAACTGAAAAAGGGGTAATAACGTCTGCCCCTTGTGACCTCACTGGATTGTTCCGAGGCCAGATATGATCATTGCTGTGGACGTGCTTTGAGGGGAAAAATGACCACTTTCCAGATTTAAGCTATTATTATGGAACTTTATCATCATCTACATGATGAAGGAGGTGGTTCAAACTAATTGAAAATTGCACTGAGGTACATCTCTGCGTTTTCCTGATGTCTCTCAAGAGTTACTCAATGGAAAAAGAATCACTCATTTGGTTTTTGACATATAGCTCGGCCTACCAGTTCCTGGCGGGCTACGTCTTCGATTACCAGAGAAAGGACAGGGTTGGATTTGAATGCAGACTGCGGAGTTGGGAAAATGAGGTTCAAGTGAAAATTTCAAGCCTCATCATGAGTTTCCCCGACCCAGATAAGGCAGACGCTATTGCCTATCCGGTGGTGCGTTCAATCATTTAATCTGACATTTCATGGTGGTACCTTTGTTTTATTCCTTATCTGATGCCTGCATCCAGCATACTGCTATTACTATTTGGAAATATTCTTTATATGTCCTTATTATATTGTAAGTTCCTGTGGGCCGAGAACATAGCGCGGCTCAGTGGAAAAGAGCCCGGGCTTGGGAGTCAGAGGTCATGGGTCCGTAGCCCGGCTCTGCCACTCGTCAGCTGTGTGACTGTGGGCAAGTCACTTCACTTCTCTGTGTCTCGGTTACCGCATCTGTAAAATGGGGATTAACTGTGAGCCTCACGTGGGACAACCCTGTATCTACCCCAGCGCTTAGAACAGTGCTCTGCACATAGTAAGCCCTTAACAAATACCGACGTTACTACTATATCTTTTGCTGCCGATAGACTTTTCTAAGCACTTAGTAGAGTGCATTTCACTCAGTAGGTGTTCAGTAAATACCATTACCCACTACAACTAGAGAAACAGTGTTGGCTAGTGGATACGATACAGGCCTGGGAGTCAGTAGAACCTGGGTTTTAATTCCTGTTCTGTCACTTGTCTGCTGTGTGACCTTGGGCAAGTCACTTAACTTCTCCGTGCTTCAGATACCTCATCTTTAATTAGCGACTGAGACAGTCAGCCCATGTGGGACAGGGACTGTGTCCAACCTGAATACCTTGTATCTACCCCAACGCTTAGAACAGTGCCTGGCACATGGTAAGCACTTAACAAATACCATAAAAAAATAAAATAAAGAGGGAGAGGAGGAGTAATGGTATTTATGAAGTACTATGTGCAAAGCACTGCATTTAATGCTGGGAAAGCATACACAAGTGGGAATCGGACATGCGCCTTGTTCCTCAGATGGCTCATCCGTTATGAATATGAACTGGAGACTGACGCATCGGGAGCAATGAAACAATAAAACACTAAGAAAGCATAAAAGACAAGCACAAATACACAAAAATAAAAGTCAGTAGGATGCTGTGGCTAGAGGAGGATCAGTTTATGGCTGGCAAATGAAACGCTACTGGGCAACGGACAGGCGATCGGGTTATTCAGAGGCATGTGTGTGGGATTCTTGGGGAAGACCTCAGAAAAGAGCAGTTTCCAGCTTGGTTATCCTGGGCAAACGTCATCCCTGCTCAAGTCCCTTGAAAGCAGCATGGCGTAGTGAATTGAGTACGGGCTTGGGAGTTAGAAGGTCAAGGGTTCTAATCCCATCTCTGCTACTTATCTGCTGGGTGACGTTGGGCAAGTCTCTCCACTTTTCTGTGTCTCAGTTACCTCATCTGTAAAACGGGGATTAAGACTGTGAGCTCCACGTGGTAATAATAATAGTAATGATAATTACGGTATTTTTTAAGTGCTCACTACTTGCCAGACACTCTACTAAGCACTGGGGTGGATACAGGTAACTCGGGTTGGATACAGTCCCTGTCCCATGTGGGGCTCACAGTCTCAATCCCCAGTTTACAGACGAGGTAACTGAGGCACAGAGAAGTTCAGTGACTTGCCCAAGGTCACAGAGCTGACAAGTGGCAGAGCCAGGATTAGAACCAGTGACCTTCTGTCTCCCAGGCCTGTGCTCTATCCGCTATACCACGTTTCCAACCTGATAAACCTGTGTCTGTCCTTGTGCTTAGTACAGTGCACGGCTCATAGTAAGTACTTAACAAATACCACAGTTATTACTACCATTGTCATTGCTATCATTAATAAGCAGTGATCAATAACAAAAATAATAATAAGTATTAAGCACTTGCTATACGCCAAGTCCCCTCTCAGTGTCACACCTGGAGAGCTTCCAGTATTCTACCAGACTCAGCTATGGGAGGGAGAGTTAAGCAGAGGCCTAACCATTCCACTCCGAGCTTGGGCGGTGGCCAGCGAGTGGAAGGCACCTGCTCCAAGTCAAAACTCACCCATGCTGAGCAGCAGCGGCAAAGGAGAGACTCCAGAATGGAGACTTGAGTTTACTGAGCGGAAAGTGGCCATGGTAAACCACCTCCGTATTTTTACCAAGAAAACTCTATGGATACACTACCGGAACGATCGCAGATGGAGAGCGGGGCGTTCCGGTAGAGATGTGTCCACGGTATAGCTATGGGTCGGAAACGACTCGACGGCATAAGACGAGACGAAAACATGCCAAGTACTGAGCTAAGCACAGGGATAGATGCAAGATAAGCCGATCGGATACAATTCCTGTCTACAGGAAAGAAAAGAAACCGGGCATTTTATCCTCATTTTACAGATAAGGAAACTGAGGGCCAGAGAAATCAAATGACTTGCCCAAGGTCACACACAGCAGGCGTGGCTGACTCCAGAACGTGGGTCTTGTGATTTCTGATCCCATGCTCTTTCCACTAGGCCACGTTGTTTCTAGCCCAAACCTATGGGGTTCCAATGGACCACAAGTTGCAGGACAGAAAGCCAACAGTTTGGATTCTAAAAGCAGTTCCTTGGCGCTTTGGGATTGGCCCACCAAATTTCTGGAGCCCTTCTCAATGCCTGACACCCCAGGGAACGCCAAGATCTCCGCTAGCCACTCCCTCTGGAGGGATTCTCCCACTCCCTGCTCAGGGCTGTTTTCTGGGGCTAACGTATCCTACGTCCTCGAGCTCGGGGAGCCAGCCTCGTTCCCCCTCTCTACCATAGAGATATGCAGTGGATAGAGCAAGGGCCTGGGAGTCGGAAGATCACGGGTTCTAATTCCGGCTCTGCCCCTTGTCTGCTGTGTGATCACTTCACTCCTCTGGGCCTCAGTTACCTCATCTGTAAAATGCGGATTGAGTCTGTGAGACCCACGAGGGACAGGGAACGTGTCCAACCCGATTAACTCGTACCCACCCCCAGAGCTTAGAACAGTGCCTGGCACTTAGTGAGCGCTTGACAAATACCATAACCATCATTATCATTACCCTCTCCCTCACTCTCAGCTCTTGGGAAGCTCTCGAAAAGAGGTGGACAACTGGATTCCTCCGCTGGGGACGGGGGCGGTGGTGGGTGGAGACTCTGTCAAAACATTACGGCTGGCGGGCTTTTAGGTTGCCAAATCTGACAGAAGTTGGACCGGTGCCCTGAGATGCACAAGGCAGACTCTCTGATCAGCTGACACCACGGGGTGGCTTATTTGTTATTCCAGCCCCTCAGGCCGGATCCTCAGGGAGCGTCCTGGTCTCTGCTCTGGAGGAAAGTTCATCGGAGGAAGGGAGTCCTGGCTATTTTCCCCAAAAGGTTGAGTTGATGGGACTAAACTGAAAGAGCGGTACTAGGGGATAGCCTGCGTCGACGGTTCTGCCTTTCCAGAATGTTCCAGAGAGACAATGGGGATTGTCTGAGTGAAGATGTGACCCACATTCATTCACTCACTCAATCGCATTTATTGAGTTCTGACTGGTTGTCGAGCACTGTCCTAAGTGCTCGGGAGAGTAAAGTACAGCAATAAACTGACACATTCCCTGCATACAGCGAGCTTACAGTTTAAAGGTAGGGGGGAGCCAGGTATTACTATAAATAAATAAATGACAGATATGTACATAAGTGCTTTGGGGCTGGGAGGGGGGGAATAACACAGGGAAGCACATCAGGGTGACTCAGAAGGGAGTGGGAGAAGAGAAAAGCAGGGGCTTAGGGAAAGGAATGTTTCCTTCTGATAAGAAGTGTCTTAAAGCACTGGTGTAAAAAACTCCTGCATTGCTTACTACATAGCCCTGAGACAACCCAAGCATCCCCAGATTGGTGTAGACACATCTGGGTTTGATATTCATTCAGTCGTACTGACTGAGCACTTACCGTGTGCAGAGCACTGTACTAAGCTCTTGGGAGAGTTCAGTTCGCATTCCCTGCCCACGACGAGCTGAGAGCCTTACTGAATAGTCCCGAGAGAACTCAAGCATTCACCGTTTCATGCAGACACGCCTGCATTGCATATTGCATAGTCCTAGGGAACTGTTGTGAGAAGCAATGTGGCCTAATGGAGAGAGGATGGGCCTGCGGGGCGGTGGGGGTGAATTGGGTTCTAATCCGAGCTCCGCCACATGTACGCTGTGTGACCTTGGGCAAGCGACTTACCTTCTCTGTGCCTCTGTTACTTAATCTGTAATATGGGGATTAAGACTGTGAACCCCATGTGGGAGAGGGACTGTGTCTAACTTGATTAGCTTGTATCTACCTCAGAGCTTAGTAAAGTGCCTGGCACATAGTAAGTGCTTAACAAATGCCATAAAAACAACAACAGAAACCCCAAGCATTCTCTGATTGATGCACTCACCCAAGCACTCACTGATCGGTGTAGACATGTGTTTACTGCTTATTGCATAATCCTGAGAGACTCTAAGCATCCACTGATTGGTGTAGACACACCTGTGTTGCTTACTGAATAATCCTGAGAGAATCCAAGCATCCATTTATTTCAGGGGTGGATTCCAAATCCAAGACCACTAATTTCGAAAGGATAATCCAGGGAGTAACCAACCCACCCTGCCTCCCTCCCTCACTCCAAATTATACCGGCAAAGGTCTTTAGGAACCATCTGACACCCACACTGTAACCAAAAGACCCCACCCGTGATTAATGCGCTCACTCGGTAAACCCCAGAAATTAATAACCATTTGCCATTTATGCAATACAATAGCATTAATCATGGTAACTGATGGGTTAATTAGCTAATTATCATTATAATGTAGATGCCATATGTATTTTCATAGGAATTCCTTGGTAATTCAACATTAATTAATGCCCAACTGCAGCTTAATGTTGAACAGATCTTAGGATAGACTTCTAGCATTGTCTTGCAAAATAAAAGAGATATCCCAGAGTGGTATCATGTGGTCAGTCTCCTGTTTTGCTAAACAACTTTTTTTTAGCAGTTATGTTTTGTGGGTAATAAACCACCCAGATTTCCAGAAAATTTCCAGGCAGAGAGCTGTGTTCTGCAACTATTTTAAGCTTCTCGTAACCTCCCGAGTATGATATCCTGTCTGGGAGCAGCTTTGCACACTAGATGACTTTGGGCAAAATTAGCTTGTTGAGAGGCCCTGTGACAGAGAGAGAGAGAGAGAGAGAGAGAGCGTATGTGTGTGTGAGCGCCTAAGTTTAGGGATGAGGGAGTAGCCAGAAATTCAGTACTTTTGTGTATCCCAACTCTGCCACTTGGCAGCTGTGTGACTGTGGGCCAGTCATTTCACTTCTCTGTGCCTCAGTTACCTCATCTGGAAAATGAGGATTAAGATTGTGAGCCTCACGTGGGACAACCTGATTACCTTGTATCTACCCCAGCGCTTAGAACAGTGCTCTGAACATAGTAAGCGCTTAACAAATACCAACATCGTTATCATTATTATTTCCCTATACTCCCACATTTCCCCTATTATTTATTTTAATGTCCGTTTCCCCCTCTAGACGATAAGTGCAAGGATCATGTCTTCTCGCTTTATTATACTGTACTCTGCCAAACACTTAGTATGGTGCTCTACATGCAGTTAGCTTTCAATAAACTTCATTGATTGATAATTGAAGTACCGATCCACTAAAGGGGAGGGTGCCTGAAGGCTGGGAGAGTCCTAGGCCCACAAACTCTCCTTCCCAATATCCCACTCTTCCTTCTTAGGCAGCTTTCTGGAGAGCTGTTGAAGGGTCTGGGGTTCAGGAGAGATTCTGCTCGAGATCCAGAAAATAACTGAGAACTTAGAGAGTAGAGGGAGGGAGAAGAATGAAGCAGCCCAAGTGGCTCAGTGGAAAGAGCACGGGCTTTGGAGTCAGGGCTCATGAGTTCGAATCCCAGCTCTGCCACTTGTCGGCTGTGTGACTGTGGGCAAGTCACTTCACTTCTCTGTGCCTCAGTTCCCTCATCTGTAAAATGGGGATTAAGACTGTGAGCCCCACGTGGGACAACCTGATTCCCCTATGTCTACCCCAGCGCTTAGAACAGTGCTCGGCACATAGTAAGCGCTTAACAAATACCAACATTATTATTATTATTATTATTATTATTATTCTGTAAGCTCACTGAGGGCAGGGAATGTATCAATCAACTCTTTCGTTTTGTACTCTCCCAAATGCTTAGTACGTTTCTCTGCTCATAGTAAAGGGCTCAATATTTACTGACTGATGGATTGACAAAGTCCCCCAAGGCAGAGCTCAGTGTTCGATCCTGAGAGGCATCGTGGCCTAGTGGTAGAGCTCGAGCCTGGGAGTCAGAAGGACCTGGGTTCTAAACCCCGCTGCGCCACTTGTCTGCTGTGTGAACTCGGGCAAATCACCGCACTTGTCCGGCCCTCAGTTACCTCATATAGAAAATAGGGATTAAGACTGTGAGCCCCATGGGGAACAGGCACTTTGTCCAACATGAGTTGCTTGTATCCACCCCAGCGCTTAGTACTGTGCCTGGCCCATAGTAAGCGCTTAACAAATACCATGATTATTAAATATTATCCTGATCTGTGCAGTTGGACCCATGAAGACAAGTCTGCGCCATGTTCCGTTGTGGCCTAAGACTCTGAGAAAATATTTAATAAAGAAAAAGGAGGTGAAGTGACCTAGGAGGTGATGGAGAGGAAAGTTGATCTCACCTCTCCACCTCTCTCTTCTGCCCCACCCCTGTTTCTATTTTTGTCTCCCCTAAATCCTTTATGCTGCAGTTTAAATTATTTCCTCTGCTTCATCCTTCCACCCTCCTTAAGGATGCATTCGCCCAAGATGCAAAAGTAGCTTAGTTCAATTCTAGGGCACCTTAGTTGTGATGAATGAGTGCGGGACAGCTTTCATTTGAAGATGTGTCTTTTTTTCTAGCATTTGCTTTGAAAAGCAAGCTAAGAAAATGCACCCACCATCATGATAGTCAGACTGATGATCAATAACAACAAATTATACTCTACCTTCAGAAATCCTTGGTTAGTCCCCGCTGCAGCAACATCCCAAGTTACAAACCAGACTTGGCTCAAACTCTCCAAGGTATGAGACTTCGGTGTAGGGTAAAATTTTCCCCATTAGTCAAAAGATTAGGGATGGGTAGATTTGCTCAAATTCAGACCCTTGCCTCATCCTGAGACTGGCAGATCAGCAAGCAGAAGAGTGTGAAAGTGCTTCTAATGGTCATCTCAGTATATTCTTTGGTCCGACAGCCTCAGACAGAGACCATAAAGTCTGCAGCTGCCCTGAAAATAGGAGGCCATTTTCCCTGTGGTGGGGGGCAGAGCACAAACTAACAAGCATCCCCGGAACCCCAAGTTTCTAATGCTCATAACTGAGCCCTAGGTTAATGTGTTTCAAAACACAAGTGATTCTTAGGCGACATCCCCTGATCAGTGAATAGGGAAATAAGGATGTTCCTTCCTGCTAATTCTACTTTCCAACTATGTCTCTTATCTATGTGTCCTTGGCCAAGTCACACTACCTATCTGTGCCTCAATAACCTCACCTGTAAAATCAATCCATTGTATTTATTGAGCGCTTACTATGTGCAGAGCACTGTACTAAGCACTTGGGAGAGGACAATACAACAGAACTAGCAGACATATTTCCTGTCCACACTGAGCTTGGTGTCCAGAGGTGTAGAAGGGTTAAATGCCGGAAGCCCCACGTGGGACATGGACTGTGTCCAACCCAGCGCTTAGTACAGTGCCTAGCACATAGTAAATACAAATACCATAAAACAAACAAAAAAATTCTCCCTCAGAACACAAGGAGAACTTTCAGTTCAAGCCTCATTAGAATCAGAAGGCCTGCTGCTGTGAGCTGAGGCACTACCTCTCCGGCAATACAGGCTGAAGAATTTCGAAAAATGAGAATAATTTAGGATGATAAAGATGATTATCAACAGAATTCAGGCACGATACAGTAAGCTGATTGGCCAATATCCTAGGCATTGATGTTCTATTATACTGACACCAGTCAAAAGAGAAAATCCAAGTCATTTTCCCCTTTCAGACGGTAATAGTGCTTTTGATTGACGAGCTTAACATTTACTGCTGACCAGTTCGGAGAAGCAGAAAAGTTTCTTAATCAAATGTTTTTCAAAGTGTTACCTCCACAGCATCAAAGTCCGTCCATCAATTCATGCTTATGGAGAAATCTCTGGGTGCCAGAGCCCTGGGTAAAAAGAAAATGAAACAGAATTGAAAAACTAACCTAAAAGAGTGATCGTTGAATAATGTGTGCGGTCTCAGGGTGGAGTGTTGTTAGATGCTCTCAGCGGTAAACTCCTAGAAGGCAGAGATTGGGTCAGGAGTATAAAGTCTAGCTCATTGGGGAGGCCCGGTTAAGTTTAACAATAATTCAACTTCAGATGGGTAGGGCTTGAAAGAGCTCTGCTGAGGAGTGGAAGAATCTGTGTGTTGGACTCTCTAAAACCTCCCAGAACCTCTTGGAATTAGGGATAGAAAAGCCAGCACCTTTCCTGGAACTGGGGAGAAACAAATTCATCTGGCAGAGATAAGAGATCGCTGAGGTACCAGAACTCCCACTTACAGTTTTACTCCCTTATTACCATCAGTCCGAAACGGATCCTGGAAGGAAAAAAAAGTTTCAGGGCAGTAACAAAGACTCCACTCTGGAGCTTTAAGATCCAAAGGGGGTTGGGGGTGGGAGTGAGGGGAAAACCCTTATCAGAAAGGAAAGGAGGAACGGGAACTCTTTGTGATGCAAGAAAAAGCAGAGACATCCCTGAAATCGCCCATTTCTTCTTTTCCCCTTTGTTCTATTTTCACCTCTCGGTCTCCTGGAATAAAAATGAGCTGGCAGTGAGGAAAATAGAAGGAGGGAAATGGTTGGGGGTCGGGGAGGAGAGGAGAGAGAACAGGGAGAGGGAGGGAGAGAGAGAGAGAGAGAGAGAGGGAGAGAGAGAGAGAGAGAGGGAGAGAGAGAGAGAGAGAGAGAAAGCATACAAATAGATAACCAGTACAGGCTAGTTCCTGGCTCAGGGAAACATTTTATTGGATTTGTTACTCTTTGATGCTGATTAATCCCGTGGGTAGAAAAAGCAAAGGAGAGAGAAAGAGAATGAGGGGGGCACTGAGAAGGGAGTGAGCTGGTATTTCCTTGTGATTGTAATGTTTTTAATTTATTATTAACCACCTCTCATGTACTCTAGTCAGCTCATGTTGGATTCTAGATGGAGTGAGATTAAAAGTGCAGGAAAAGATTCTAGGACCAATATTGTAGTTCTCTAATGAGACTGAAAAGAGAAATCCACTTGCTATAGTTTCCCTTTAAGTTCCCAAATGGTTATTTTGAACTGGCCAAACCAAAGTCGGCTTGAACCTGTGTGATAGAAGAACTATTGGTTTGGACTAGCTGACCCTGCTGAAAAATCAGATCATACCGACTAGCTCTTTCCAAGACAACTCTAGTCGATCCTCATTCTGGTTAGCCCGCTCCCATTCCAAGGCTTGGGTTGTTCCCGCACCTTGGAATTCTCTCCCTTCCCAAATCAGTAGGCCCATATTCAAAGCCCTCCTAAATTACAACTCTCTCCAACAAGCCTTCCCTGATTAATTCCCCAGCACTCTACGCCATATAAATTCGTCGGCAACTCCGGCGCTTTTGAATCCATTTATACCTGTCAGCAGCACTCTTGCATATATATCGATTCATATCCAACATGGGGCTCACAGTCTTAATCCCATTTTACAGATGAGATTTCTGAGGCACAGAGAATTCAAGTGAATGCCCCAAGGTCACACAAAAGACGAGTGGTGGAGTTGGGATTAGAACTTAGGTCCTCTTGACTCCCTAGCCTGTGCATTTCCTTTAGGCCACAATCTCAGTTTTGTCCAATACCATCTTGGGTAGGGGGTGCTCAAGCCTAAACCATGCCAGACAGATGAGACATACAACATTTACTGAGATAGAAGATGACATTCAGAAAATTGGAGAAACTGTTGAGGGACTTTGGAAAGCCAAAAGCTAAACACTAAGTTTCAGGGTTGAAGATCTCTGGGTTGTGCTGAGAAGTGGTGATGGAGTTAAGAATCCTGCCATTCTAGGAGGTCTTAAGCTGGGTCTATCTACCCGTGGGCACCATCAACCAGGTATCTCTCAGACACCTTGGTGCCACCCACTTCTGACTCCTCCTGGCTGCCTCACTTGAGATTTCAGAGGGCTGGAGACAAAGGCCAGATGGTAAACACCCCACCAGCCTGTAAACTCTTTGAGGGTATCGATCAAGTCTAACAACTCTGTTGTACTCTCCCAAGTGCCAGGTACAGCATTGTGCACAACAGAAAATAATCAATAAATACAGTGATTGATTGGCTGATGGGGTGGAAGGATCAGAACTGAAGCGTGGAAGTTTGTGCTAATTGGGGGGTCAACTAGTGGAGGAAAAGAAAAAGTAGTGTGGCCTATTGGAAAGGACATGAGCCTGGGAGTCAGAGGACTTTGTTTCTAATTCCACCTCTGCCATTTGTCTGCCTTATGACTGTGGGAAAGTTACTTAGCTTCTCTTTGCTTCATTTTCCTCATCTGCAAAATGGGGTTAAATACATACTCTTCCTCCACCTTAGACTGTGAGCCCCATGTGGGACAGGAACTGTGCCTGATCTTTTTTTTTTTAAAAAAATGCCATTTGTTAAGCACCTGCCGTATGCCAGGCACTGAACTAAGCACTGGGGTGGATACAAGTTAATCAGGTAGAACACAGTCCCTGTGCCGCATGAGGCTCACAGTAGTAAACCCCATTTCACAGATGAGGTAATTGAGGCCCAGAGAAGTTAACTGACTTACCCAAGGTCACACAGCAGTTACGTGGTGGAGTTGGAATCAGCACCCAGGTCCTTCTGACTCCCAGGCCCGTGCCCTAACCACTAAGCCACGTTGCTGAACTGATTGTCTTGTATCTATCCCAGCACTTGGAACAGCATTCGATATGATGATAAGCACTTAAATATCTAGGTTACCATTATTTGGAGGGCTCACAGTAAGCGTCCCTCTCAGGATGGCACCTGGAGAGTTTCCAGTACTCTACCAGTCTCGGCTGTGGGAGGGAGAGTCCAGCAGAGGCCTGTCCATTCCATTCCTAGCTTGGGCAGCGGCTAGCGAGTGGAAGGCAATCTCCTACAAGTCAAAACTCACCTGTGCTGGGCAGCAGCGGCACGGGAGAGAGTCGAGGGTGAAGACTCGAGTTTACAGCATAGAAGGAGGCAATGGTAAACCACTTTCGTATTTTTACCAAGAAAATTATTTGGATCCACTACCGGAACCACTGCAGATGGAGAATCGGGGTGTCGTGGAAGAGATGTGTCCACGGAGTCACTACGAGTCGGAGACGACTCGACAGCATAAGACAAGATTCAGTTGGTGTAAGGCTTCTTCCTGAAACCCAGCTTTAATGCATTTGGAAAAGGGTGGAGTCGACTAGATTTGGCTGCTCAAAGACGACTGGCCTTTGAGGAATTTGTCAAATAGGTGGATCTCTGTCCACACAGCTGCATTAACGTCATGGACCCCCCTGGAATGTGAGCCTAGGCAGGGCCTTAGTGGGGTTGTCACTGCCAGAGAAAGAGCCAGAGCAGCAAACAAGATCTGGAATAAGATCACTGCTGACATCAGAGCCAAAATCTCTTTTGTGGAGAAAAAAAAAATCCAAACTATCCCAGGTTTATTCGAGATGTATCACTTCCCTAAGGACAATCTAAGAGTCACGTGGTTTGGGAGGTGGAAGACTTCATGTCTGCATAGAGAAGTCCTTCTTAAAAGCCCTTCTTAGTACAGTAAGAAGTACTTCTTAATGGAGTAGTAGTAGTAATAATGATAGTAATATCATTTAATAAGTGCTTACTGTACACAAACCACTGTCCTAAATGTTGGAAAGGAATTAGACAGGGTCCCTGGCCCTCAAGGAGCTCACCACCTAAAGGACAGAGAGGGCGAAAATAAAACCCCCAAACCCCCAAAATTAACATAAAAAGCAAAGACAGGAATAAATATAAAATAAAATAAAGGCTGTAGAGTACCGTGACTAGAAAAACAAAGTTTCAGGCCTCTTGTGGCTCTGACTCTCGCAGTCTTAGCCACAGTAACCAATACTGATCTAGCAGCAACTGATACTACTATAATACTTTCTGCATCGAGGTCAAAATACTTTCCAGATAGCAAGGTAAGCTTCATGGTACGCTCTACCACAGATATAAGTAGATCTCGTGGCTCATTGGAAAGAGCCTGGGCTTCGGAGTCAGAGGTCATGGGTTCGACTCCCGGCTTTGCCACTTGTCAGCTGTGTGACTGTGGGCAAGTCACTTCACTTCTCTGGGCCTCAGTGACCTCATCTGTAAACTGGGGATTAACTGTGAGCCTCACGTGGGACCACCTGATTACCCTGCACCTTCCCCAGCGCTTAGAACAGTGTTCTGCACATAGTAAGCGCTTAACAAATACCAAGATTATTATTATTATTATCTCAATCCCAATTACCTGTGGGGAATTATATGGATATCGACGGCCCCCGGAAAAACCCAAAAACCTCAGTTAGATTTCACTCACCTTGCACCATAGCTAACGGCTTTGGGATTCTTGAAAACCTGTCCATTTAAGCCCTAGTTCTTTATCATGAAGTAGGAAAATAAACAGGCCATCCCAAGGTGTTTTGTTGAAATACTGCTGAAAAAAATCACATGGTTGTGACTTCTGGTGAAGTGCTGGTGCAATTTTCAACTCTTCAAGCTTTATGAACAAAATCCAAGAATGCTACACTTGACTTACTCTAAATGCTACTACCTGTGCAGGAAAATATCATCGCTCAGTCAATCAGTGGCATTACTGAGTGCTCATTATGTGCAGAGCACTGTACTAAGAGTTTGGGGAATACAAAGCAACAGAGTTGATAGGCATATTCCCTGCCCACAAGGAGCTTACAGTCTAAATAATAATAATAATGTTGGTATTTGTTAAGGGCTTTCTATGTGCAGAGCACTGTTCTAAGCGCTGGGGGAGATACAGGGTAATCGGGTTGTCCCACGTGAGGCTCCAAGTCAATCCCCATTTTACAGATGAGGTAACTGAGGCACTGAGAAGTTAAGTGACCTGCCCACAGTCACACAGCTGACAAGTGGCAGAGCCGGGAGTCGAACCCCTGACCTTTGACTCCGAAGCCCAGGCTCCTTCCACCGAGCCACGCTGCTTCCCAAAAGAACAAGAGCAACAAGCAGAAAAGCCCCATGGCCTAGTGGACATAACAAGGGCCTGGAAGCCCGAGGAACGGGGTTCTAATTCCGGATCTGCCACATACCTGCTGTGCGACCTTGGGCAAGTCACCTAACTTCTTTGTGCCTCAGTTCCCTCGTCTGCAAAATGGGGATTCAATACCTATTCTCCCTCCTTCTTAGACTGAGGTCCCTGTGGGACCTGATTATCTTGTATCTACCCCGACGCTTAGTACAGTGCTTAGCACATAGTAAGTGGTTAACAAATACTACAATTATCATTATTACTATCAATTAGAAGAAAGTGATTACAGGTACTCTGAGTTTTAATCGACCCACCTCATCGCCCCTTATTCTCCCCAGGCCATGTAACATCATTTCCCACCCCTACCTGAAGACTTAACTGCCAGGTAACGGCTCAACGTTAGACTTTGACTCTCTGGGGCCTCTGAGTTATCATTTGTTAACAGCAGGAGTAACAGTATTTATTAAGCACTTACTGTGTGCAGTGCACTGCACTAACCACTGCTAGAGAATACGCAGGTGGAAATAATAATAATAATGTTGGTATTTGTTCAGCGCTTACTATGTGCAGAGCACTGTTGTAAGCGCTGGGATAGATACAGGATAATCAGGTTGTCCCAAGTGAGGCTCACAGTTTTCATCCCCATTTTACAGTAGAGGTAACTGAGGCCCAGAGAAGTGAAGTGACTGCCCACAGTCACACAGCTGACAAGTGGCAGAGTCGGGAATCGAACGCACGACCTCTGATCCCAAGCCCATGCTCTTTCCGCTGAGCCACACTGCTTCTCTAACAGGTGGCCCTGTCCTTGAGCGGGTTCACAATCTATGAGGATAGCTGGGAGAAGTTCTTAAAACGACCCCTTTCAAATATGAATTATTCTCCGGCCATTTAAGTGTGTTCAATAATACTCTATTTTGCTTTCTTTCCTGACATCATTATGACTAAAAGGGAACTCTAGGTTTGGCCAAAATGTGGACTTGGTAGAGCAGGGTGATGTGTCTTAAGATCTAAACTGTCAACTCGTAAGCAGGGAACGGTTCTGCCAACTTTCTTATATTGTATCTCCTAAACACTTAATACAGTCCTCTACACACAGTAATCAGGCAATCAACATGATTAAATTCCCTTACGGATGAATGTGGGCTTTATAAAATGTTCTTTTAATTTAGGGCCCTTTTCAATATATAGTATTTGAAACTGAAAACAGCTACCTACTAGCTGCTGCTGCAAAGGTATACTCTACTTCTAAGAATTGTCCATTTTTACATGCAGCTATTTTCATTTGTCCTAATTTTCACTTTATAGGAGGGTGAATTGAGGGAAAGAAAACACAATGCCAGGGAGATCACTGTTGCTTCAAATCCCCAAATAACAGGCCAGAGGTCCACTCTCCAACATAATCAGTCAGATCCCTTTGTCTACAGTAACCAGAAGTGTGGGTTATTATCATAGCAAAGTACTAGCAATTGTCAACCTCAACATTAAGGTAGGACACTGTATTCTGAACCAATGCCACTCTCTGTAAATAGTTTTATTTTTGTTCTTTATGAAGAGTAGAGTACCCCACTTAGGTTCAGTTCATTAAGGAGAATTAAAATACACCAGGGTTGCCATCCCCCCTCACCCCTTACTCTCTACCACTTACTGCTACTTACAAACTCACGTGTGTGTGTTTGTAGCAGTAAAATCCTTCATTCTGGGTCTTATCTAATTGCTAAAAATAAAGCACTTGTAAATTGCCTTTTACATTATTTATAAAGAAGGACCTCATCATCAGAAAGTGCCCCAACATTCTGTGTAGGGTGAAAATGGGGAAAAGGGAGATTTCCAGTGAGGCAGGGAAGAAAGAAGACAGGAGGATCTCTCATAAATAATATATTCATTGGTCAAAGAAAGTTATCGCCTTTTATAAAATGTTTGGGATTCATTATGCATACAAGGAGGGGGAGGAGATCAGTGTCAGATTAGTAGGTGTTATAGCCCTGCACTTAGTGATTAGGATGTCATTTATTTAGCTATATAAAAGCCAAGATTGCCACCTCTCATCACCTGAAAATAAACAGCTACCAAGACTGACTGGCATGGCGGCAGGAATGCAAAGAAATGTTGGCAACTCCTCGCTCAAAAGTAGCTGTCTCCATCGCTCTGGATTTCATTTGGTATTCATTGTAATAGCACTGAGCTTAATGAATTCATTTGGTATTCAAGAAGATGTCACATGGATTTCCATAGATGTTCGACTGTAATTTAGCACGGGTTAATGGACACCTCTATTAAAGTGTTATCGAAAGTTTGACATTCAAATAACCCAGTTTAAAATCAGACCAACGTAGACATTAAAGCTGAAGGGGAAAAACCAGAGGAAAAGTCAAGTAGAAAATGTCATCTGGAGGCAGTAGCTGTCAGACAACTCGATGAAAGAGCTCTCTGGCCATCTGAAGGATTTTTTTTGTCCTCTTTAGAGGGCTCCATACCTCTTTACTCGTTCCAAGTGAAGGCCTCTGGAGGGTATCCTCAAATCCGTCCATTTGCTCAGCTACTCATGCAGTCAGAGATGTGGGGGAAAACTGTGACTAGCAAGAGACAGACACTAACCCTATTAGCGTTGGTTTTTTTTTTTAAATGCTCTCTTACCAGTATTTTCAGCAACAATAATATATATGAATTGACCACCTACTGAATAAAGAACACTGTACTGGGCACTTTGGTAACAGATCAAAGAAATGAAAGACACTAACTCTGCCCTCGAGTTTACAGGGTAGTGAGGGACGCAGTAAACATCAACCGATGATTATGCAAAATTAAAGAGATAAAATAAAACTAATAAAATCAGTAAATAAATTGCAAAACAAAATACATGACTGTCGAGGTACAGTATATAGTGCTTTGGACAAAGCGGGAGTTCAGTGAATATTACTGAAGGATCGAGGTGGCTGATGGGAAGGTGTGACCATGGAGATGGGGGGATTAATCAGGGAGGGATGCTTCCTGGAGGAGGTAGCATTTTAGGAGGGCTTTGGACCAACTTAGTTCAGCAAACTAAGGAGGGAGGACAGTCCAGACAGGAAGAAGTGTGAATAGCAGATCAGAGGTGAGAGAGTGAGGGAGGCTTCCTTGGATGGTGTAAAGTGCATGATCTGGGATGTAACGGATAAAGAGGTTAGTTAGGATGCTGACTCAACTAGCCCAGGCTGGTAATTGAACTGGTCAGACATGATATCTAGACTCCTGGAATTTGAGTTCACTAAATCCCACTAGGTCCTGGGAGAACCTTTGATAGGCTGGGAGAAATTCTTTAACCTAAACGTCGGAATGATAGCCTGGTGGGTGGTGGGATCTCTGTTAACTGCTTCCATTAGAGAGTCTTCCAAGTGTAAATAATAATAATAATGATGGCATTTATTAAGTGCTTACTTTGTGCAAAGCACTGTTCTAAGTGCCGGGGCGATACAGGGTGATCAGGTTATCCCACCTGGGGTTCACAGTCTTCATCCCCATTTTACAGATGAGGTAACTGAGGCACAGAGAAGGTCACACAGCTGACAAGCAGCGGAGCCGGGATTAGAACCCATGACCTCTGACTCCCAAGCCCTTCAAATCCCTCCTACTCCCCCACCCCCGCACTAAACTGTAAGCCAATCATATATTTTACCTTGGAATTACTTTCCCCAGAGCTTACTACACCGCTCTGCCCACAATTGACCTTTCATTCAATAAATCCAAATGAAAGAATGGAATAATGACTGACCTGCTCCAAAGGAAAGATCAGGCCTACTGTATTGATTTATTTTCCACTACTGCCAAACAGTAACAAATGTTTTGGAAAGTCCTAAACAAAAATACCATTGATGCCTTTGTGTTATTTTTTCCAGCTCTGCAGCAGTTAACTAGCAGGCGGTCTTCCTGATCCTGCATTAATAGCATCTTCATTGGGCCTAGAGAACAAACAATATAGGTTTCTTTAAGCCATGTTAATTGCAAGTCCCCCGAGAAACATTGGAGAGAAGGGAACACTTGCTAAATAGGGAAGGACAAGAAGAGAGACGTTTATTTTCTGCCGCTCCGGAAGAGTAAAAATAACATGGTAGTCCTTTAAGACAGAAAGATCCCAGAGCACTGCGGGAACTCCGCCACCATTCCTAAAGTTCAGTTGGAATAAAAGACAAAGTTTCCCCATGCGCACCTAATCCCGCATCTATCTTTGCTCAATTTTTAGTTCTTCGGGCCTCTGAGAGCATGGTTTGGGCTCTAATAATAGGGCTACTTCAATTCAATTTTTTTAAAAAGGAAAGAAAAACAAAGGCCTCAGAGCCTGAGGATAAGTAGGGAAGAGAGAGCTGTACACTTTCCTGGCACAGTTGGGTTGGACAGGTCTCATTTGTTGAGAATTTCACTGTGATGAAGACCTGCAGCCGCTCATCCTAAACATGCCTGGGATGGACCTGAGGTGATTTCTTAGACTGAAGATTTTTTGAAGCTTTTAACTACTTCAGAATTTCTCCTGCTAGAAATAGTTGATGTTGGTTTATGGTACTTGGGCCTAGAGGCCCAGGTGGGCCAAGCAGAAAGGTGGTCTTTGCTGCCTTCCCCTCCAGATAGCAGGGTGGCACTTTGAAAATTCCACAGAGGTTTCTTTATAAAACCTTGAACTCAAGCTCATTTCCCACCCATCACTGCCCAACTGGCTGGAGCAGAAGGTGCTTGGCTTGCCAATTTGCTCTATCAACCATGCCAACAAAGGTATTTTTTGAGTACCGACTGCGTGCAGAGCCCTGGACTGAAAACCTGGCAAAATATCAATAATCACAGAGATTATGATGTGTTAATCCCTGTGCTAAGCACTGGGATAGGTATGATACAGAAAGATCAGATATGGCCCCAGTCCCAACTAGGACTACAAGTATAAGAGAGAGGGACGATTGGAATTTCATACTCACTTTACAGATGGGGGAACTAGGACTCAAAAAAGACGGCCCAACCTGAGTATCTTGTATTTAGCCCAGCTCTTAGTATAGTGCCTAGTTCAGAGTAAGGACCTAACAAGTACCATTCAAAAAAAAAAGGGAGGGAGGAGATATGTGACTCACCTCAGGTCATGGAACTGGCAATTGCTGGTGCCAAAAGTTTTTTTTTTTTTAAGCTGGTGCTTGTGAAATACTTATTATGTGCCAGGGAACTGTACTAAACTCTGAGGTAGCTAAAGGTTAATCAGTTTGGACACAGTCCCTGTAGCACATATGGCTCAGAGTCTTAATCTCCATTTTACAGATGAGGTAATTTAGGCATAGGGAAGTGAAGTGACTTACCCGAGGTCACACAGCAGACCAGAGGAGGAGCCAGGATTAGACCCCGGATTGGTCTGACTCCCAGGCTCGTGCTCTACCCACTGGACCACATTGCTTCTCCCGTCCCTCATGGAGCTGATAATCTAGGAGGGAAGACGGTTGCCCTAAATTGATGAACGTGCCATAATTAAGCATGACCCAGTAGTAATAATAATCCCAAGTGACTAAATGAATCAATAACAAAGAAATAAAGAGATAAAAATGTAAGGGGGCTGAGGTGACTGATGTGATGGCATGACTAGGAAGGTGAGAGGATTAATCTGTGAAGAAATGGTGCATTGGTCTAACAGTATGGCCCTTTTTACATTCAATAATTACTGAGGTTGTGATCTATATATTTACAAGCCCCCATCTTTGAATGAAGAAACAGCGTATTTCTATAATGCAAATATTCTTTCTACAAAAGCAACAGTAAGATCTGCTGGATGGCACCATAACCAGTGTGCTGTTACTGCAGAATGCCAGACTTGTTCTTCATTATTTTGGATCCTTTCAGTGGATGGATCCTATAAGAAGGTGAACTGTGTATCAAATGCATAATGAAGTCCCTGTTCCAGGTAACATAAAGGATTATCCTATCAGGAGTGATATCACAGCACGTGGGTTGGTTTTTTTTTTGACAACCGTTAACTTTCTTCCTTCCGTAACAGGTCCGCCAGAACCAGGGCGCACTGCTCCTGAGATGAAAATCCGGTCTCCCCTCGCCCTCTGCGACCCCCCAACCCCAACCCCAGTTAAGAAAGGCGGCGTAATTGGGTGCTGCTTTGGAGAGGAGAGTTTTATTACAGTACTGGTTCTTGACCTCCAACCAGCAGGGGGACAACCGGGAGACTCCTCGGCCTTCCGTATATGCCAGGTATTGATTGAAATTTCCTCCGGGCTCCCCAAAGACTCATGAGGTTAATGAGGAAGGAAGTAGGATGCTTTTAAACTGAACAACCCTTGAAATAGAGTAACCCGAACTCTCTCCCCAGACGGCGGTAGGGAGAGGTGTCAGGAAAAAGACGCCCTCCAAGAATTAAAAAGGAGTAGAGGGTGGGGTGGAGATGGGATGGAGCGGGCGACTGAGGAGGCAGACGGGACGTTTGGGAATTCAAGTCTCCGGCTCGCCGAGGTTTCACTAGAGAATTCAGGAACTCCCCTGCACGCAGCATCTTTATTATAAAAGAGTAGTGGGCGGAGGGCTGTCTCTTCTTTTTACTGCAGATCTCCTTCCCTTTTAAATTCCCCGGATGTGGTGGCAATAACTTAGAGGCAGGAAGGGCCAGGGAACTGGGATGAAGTGGCAGGAATAGAGAGCATCTTTAATAGTAAGATTATCAGTAGGAGCCACCAGATTGTGATTTTCCTAAATAAGCATTCAATAAATACTGTTGATTGATTTTTTTTCTCCTCTGGGTAGATCCTTTGGCCTTTCTCTCTTACTCTCTTCCTCTAGCCTCCAGAAATCACCCCACTAAGTGATTAGTGTGACTCTGTGCATAGGTTTTTCTCTCCCATAACACACACAATGTCCCAAGTAGTTTTCACAGTCCCTCTGAAATCACATCTCCTTCAGGAGGCCTCCTCTGATTATTCTCTCACTTACCTAGATTATAGCCCCGAAATGCCACTCTGGCACTTCCCCGCAACTTTTTTTTTATGGTATCTGTTAAGCCTGGACTATGCGCCAGGAGCTGTACTAAACTCTAGGATAGATATAAATTAATCAGGTCGGACACAGTCCCTGTCCCACATAGGACTCGCAGTCTTAATCCCCACTTTACAGATGAAGTAATTGAGACAAAGAAAAATTAAGTGACTTCTCAAGGACTGTGCACTATCCACTAGGCTAAGTAGAGAAGCAGCGTGGCTCAGTGGAAAGAGCACGGGCTTTGGAGTCAGAGATCATGGGTTCGAATCCCGGCTCTGGCACTTGGCAGCTGTGTGACTTTGGGCCAGTCACTTCACTTCTCGGTGCCTCAGTTACCTCATCTGTAAAATGGGGATTAAGACTGTGAGCCCCACGTGGGACGACCTGATTCCCTTGTGTCTACCCCAGCGCTTAGAACAGTGCTCTGCACATAGTAAGCTCTTAACCAATACTAACATTATTATTAGTTTGTGTACTCCTCCTGGAAGGCTTGCGTACATATCTGACATGCCCCATTACCTAAGCACAAACTCCTGTTCCTATTTCCTTGTCCTTCATCCTCTCCATAATTTATTTTGGTGTCTATCTCCCATGCTAGACTGTAAATTCCTGGAGGGCAGGGATCATGTCTCAAAATTATTGTACATCATCGTTACACTGCATTCCGGGATGATAAGTGAAATACCATATTAATAATAATAATAATAATAATGGTTTTTAAGTATTTACTATGTGCCAAGCACTGTTCTACGCGCTGGGACAGATATATAATCAGGTTGTCCCATGTGAGGCTCACAGTCTTAATCCCCATTTTACAGATGAGGCAACTGAGGCACACAGAAAAGTTAAATGACTTGTCCAAAGTCACACAGCGAACAATTGGCAGAGCCAAGATTAGAACCCATGACCGCTGACTCCCGAGGCCCTGCTCTTTGCACTAAGCCATGCGACTTCTATTATTAGTTGGCCCCCGGTGGAGCTTGGGGAATGATTTTTGTCAATGTTGTTATTATCATTATTATTATTATGTTTCCAGCCACGAAATGGGAGAACAGCTTCCCTGGGCCAAGCTAATAATGATAATAATAATGACGATGATAATTATGGTATGTGTTAAGCGCTTTCTATGTGCCAGGCACTGTACTAAGCGCTGGGGTAGATCAAGCTAATCGGGTTGAACGCAGTCCGCGTCCTATGTCGCTCTCGCTGTCTCGATCCTCATTTTGCAGTAGAGGTAACTGAGGCACAGGGAGGTGAAGTGACTCGCCCAAGGTCACACCTCAGACAAGTGACAGAGCCAGGATTAAAACCCAGGACCAGAACCCAGGACCTTCTGACTCCTAGGCCTGTGTTCTATCCACTACCCAGCTTACCTACTTGAAACATCTCACAGGAAGGGCAGGCGGAAGAGGAAGCAGTGTAATTGGAATATAGGTATTTCTAGCTGACTCCAGCCCTCTGCTTGGGGGAATATAATAATAATAATGATAATAATTGTGCTTGTTAAGCACTTATTATGTTCCAAGTATTGTTCTAAGCACTGGGGTAGATACAAGTTAATCAGGTTAGATGCAGTCCCTGTCCCATATGGGGCTCACACTCCTCTCCATTTTTTTACAGATGGGATAACTGAGGCACAGAGAATTGCTCAAGGTCACACAGCAGACATGTAGCAAAGCCGGGATTAGAACCCAGGTCCTTCTGACTCCCAGAAGGGGGTCTTTTCTTGGGAAATTCCCAAGCCGCCCCATACCCTCCCTAAAACCTCCCGTGGTTGCCTATCAACCTCCGCACGAAACAAAAACTCCTCACTCTAGGCTACGAGGCCGTCCGTCACCTTGCCCCCTCCTACCTCTCCTCCCTTCTCTCTTTCTACCGCTCACCCCGCACGCTCCGCTCCTCCGCCGCCCACCTCCTCATCGTCCCCCGTTCTCGCCCATCCCGCCGTCGACCCCCGGGGTCACGTCCTCCCGCTGTCCCGGAACGCCCTCCCTCCTCACCTCCGCCAAACTGATTCTCTTCCCCTCTTCAAAACCCTAATTAAAGCTCACCTCTTCTAAGAGGCCTTCCCAGACTGAGCTTCGCCTGTTCCCTCTGCTGCCTCTTTACCCCCCTCCCTTCGCCTTCCCTCAGCTAAGCCCCCTTTCCCCCCATTTCCCTCTGCTCCTCCCTCTCTCCCTTCCCCTCCCCTCAGCACTGTGCTCGTCCGCTCATTTGTATATATTTTTATTACCCTATTTATTTTGTTAATGAGATGTACATCGCCTTGATTCTATTTATTGCTATTGCTTTAATGAGATGTACATCCTCTTGATTCTATTTATTGATATTATTTGTGTCTGCCTATCTCCCCCGGATTAGACTGTAAGCTCGTCAATGGGCAGGGACTGTCTCTGTTGCCGATTTGTACACTCCAAGCGCTTAGTACAGTGCTCTGCACATAGTAAGCGCTCAATAAATGAATACTATTGAATGAATAAATACTATTGAATGAATGAATGAATGAATCCCCTAAATGCTGCAGCGCGTGATTGTGGGGTAGGGGACCGGCCATGAGTATAGACCAAGTGGCTCTCCTTACACATGATTAGGCGGGGAATTGATCCTTCTACTCTTCCACCTGGTCAGTTCACCCCGCTGCCAAGTGCTCAGAGCAAAAGGGCCCAGACAAAGCAGGCTCAATATCTGAGACCAATTCACCCACGGTGAGAGACAAAATTGGCAGATTTGTTTTCCATCAAGTTCCCTTCCCCTCTAAGGCACAAAAGCTTTTAGGGCTGTTTCCATTTCCTGCTTTAAAAAAACAGGGATATTAAAAAAATAAAGCATTCCTACTTCTTTGTTTAGAAAGCAAAATGCAAAAGAGCGACAAAATTGAACAAGGAAAGTTATCAACGGCCTGGAACGGAGATGCGTCAATGAACAGAATCTTTCCCCAACCCAGAGGTGTCCAAATAAGAGTATTAGTGGGTGGGAGGTTATGTGTTCTGTGGTATCCATTGGAATATTCCCAAGATCAAACTCAAATGTTGAGCTCAACCTCTAAAGTGGCCCATCATTGTAGTAAGTGTCCTAATTTCCATATAATAGTAGTCATCCTTCAGTGTCACATATTTATTAAATGCTTACTATATGTCAAGCACTGGAGTAAATGTAATACGATCAGATCAGACACAATCCCTGACCCATGCAGAACTCACAGTAGAAGAGGGAGGGAAAGCAGATGTCTAATCGTCATTTTATAGATGAGGGAACTGTGGCACAGAGAAGTCAACTGCCTTGCCTTACATCACACAGCATGCAAGCAGTGGAATCGGGATTAGAATGGGGAAGCGGTGGAATCGATATTCTGACTCCTAGTCCTGGGCTTCTATCATATAGTCCATCCTGCTTTTCACAGACCTGAATGTTAAAGGTAGGTTTCAAACAGTGAAGACAGAAGACGGAGATGACAGCAACCCGAGTGGCATCCATTCATTCAATCGTATTTTTTGAGTGCTTACTGGGTGCAGAGCACTGTACTAAATGCTTAGAAAGTACAATTTGGCAACAAATAGAGACAAGCGCTACTAAACAATGAGTTCACAGTCTAGAAGCGGGGAAACAGACAACAAAACAAGTAGACGGGCATCAATAGCATCAATATAAATAAATAGAATTATAGCTATATACACATCATTAATAAAATAAATAGAACAATAAATATGTACAAATATACACAAGTGCTGTGGGGCAGGGAAAGGGGTAGAGCAGAGGGAGGGAGTCGGGGAGATGGAGAGGGGAGGAGGAGGAGAGGAAAAGGGGGGCTCAGTCTGGGAAGGCCTCCTGGCGGAGGTGAGCTTTCAGGAGGGCTCTGAAGGGGGGAAATGTGCTACTTTGGCAGATGTGAGGAGGGAGGGCATTCCAGGCCAGAGGTAGGACGTGGGCCAGGGGTCAACGGCGGGACAGGAGAGAACAGGACCCAGGGAGGAGGTTAACACCGGAGGAGCGGAGTGTGCGGGCTGGACTGGACAAGGAGAGAAGGGAGGTGAGGTAGGAGGGGGCAAGGTGATGGAGAGCTTTGAAGCCAAAAGTGAGGAGTTTTTGCTTGATATGAAGGTTGACAGGCAACCACTGGAGATTTTTGAGGAGGGGGGAGTGACATGCCCAGAGAGTTTCTCCGGAAAGATAATGTGCGCAAAGCACTGTAATAAGCGTTTGGGACAGTACAATATAACAACGGGCATTTCTGCCCACAGCGAGCTCACAGTCTAGAGGGAGAGATAGACATTAATATAAATAATTACAGATATACAGCGTGGCAGTGTGGCTAGTGGTTAGAGCACCAGCCGGGGTGTCAGAAGGACCTGGGTTCTAATCCCGGCTCCGCTACTGGTCTATGTGACCTCAGACTAAATCACTTCACTTCTCTGTGCTTCAATCATCTTATCTGCAGAATTGGGGTTAAGACTGTGAGCCCCACATGGGACATGGACCGTGTCCAACCTGATTAGCTTTTATCTACCCCAGCATTTAGTACAGTGCCTAGCACGTAGTAAGTGCTTAACGAACACCATAAGAAAAAACAACCACCACAGAGTAAATTAACGAAGGCCTTGTTCTCGTCAAGTTCCATTCACCTGTGATAATGTTTAGGATTAGGTAAACACTATGCATATACTATCACGTTGTTTTTCATTTCTCTTTATGATTCTTTTCCTCTCAGCATGAAAAGAGCAACTCTCCCTTTAAGAGAGAAACATCTCTAGTTCCTGTCAGGTTTCTGCTGGCAATTCTAGGATCCAGCATAAGGCTCTCTGAACCCCTGATTAAATATTAATACAGAGGTGGGGGCCTCACTCTTTTATGATCCTTTCCCTGGAAACCCCCATTAGTAAATCACAGTCCAGCAGGAAAGGAAATGTGGCCATTCCATTACCCACGACTCATAGAGGGGCATTAATTCTTAATAAACAGGGCTGATTATAATGATAGTTGGAAGATGCGGAATAATGGACAGACACAGGTTTATGTCGGGTCCAGAGACTAAAATCTTGCACGGCCCAGAGAGGCTGATAAAGCAAACTAAATGCAAAGAGGAAAGAGGGGGAGAGGACCGAAACTATGGCCAAAATTTCTTCCCATTTAAACAGAATCAGGTAAGGGACCGCTAACAGGCTAATGAGGTTGCCTGTTGAATGAGTATTAATCACCTGTCTCTCAGAGCACAGTCTATGGAAGATGGTTGGAAAATGGGTCCTGATCCAGGCTCTTCCACTGACCCACCCTGGGAACTTGAGAAAGTCATTTAACCTTTCAGAATTTTACTTGCATTCTCTGTGATAGGATAATGATAATTCCTATTTCGGGAGGGAATTTAAGAATGAGTGCATAATAGATTAATGAGCAATAGATTCATGGCAAACAGCGTGGACTAACGGAAAGAACACGGGCCCGGGAATCAGAGGACCTGAATTCTAATTCCGGCCCTGCCATTTGCCTGCTGTGTGACCTTGGACAACCTACTTAGTTTCTCTGTGCTTCAGTTTCCTAAACTGAGAAATGAGAATTCAATACCTGTTCTCCCTCCTATTTACACTGTGAGCCCCAGGTGGAGCACGGGCTGTGTTTGACCTGATTAACTTGTTTCTACTCCAGTGCTTGACACAAAGTAGCTGTCTATTACTACTACTACTAATGATTATGATAAATTAAAAAAAGGTTCGGAAATCAGCCCACGAAAGATGTTTCTCAACTTAATCTCAAAACAGAAAATGTGTCCTGGGGACCATGGCTCATCATCAGAACTCCCAGGTCCTGTGTTCTAATCCCGGTCTAGGCCTTGAACATGCCGCTCTTCTTTTGCTCTGTGTGCCCAGCACCGTACCAGGCGTGTATAATAGAAAACATAAACATTTATTTTAGCAGTGCTGACCTCCAGGGCCCCTATTCAACCATTCACATGACCCTATTGTTTTAGTACCCTCTCCCACCCATCCACTCCATGGGTTGGTCCTGGTTTTGACAAGAATGTGGGTCTGTTTGAGGGGTTGGAAACATGTGAAAGATGCGTGGAGTCGGCTTGTTATAAAATGAACCATTTTTAGAGCTTCAGGGGTGGCCACATGTGCTGGAGGAGAGACCTAAGAGCTGAATGCTAAACATGAAATAAATTACAAGAATTGGGAATGTGGGCGATGTGTGGTATGCGAGTAACAGTATCCAAAAGTGGAGCTTACAAAGATATACTGTGAGGCTTTTTTTTCCAGATCTGCAGCTGGAATAACTTCCATCTGAAGAATTGTTTCCCGTTTGGATTGGACTGTCCAATGGGTGAATTAAACTTGGCTCTCTTGATGTGTCTTTATGGCAGGAGCCAGAGTTCGAATCAAGGACCAGTAGAGTTGCTGGAATGATAATTGTGGCATTGGTTACATGCTCATTAGGTATCAACACAATCAGCTCAGATGAAACCCTTATCGATCAATCAATTCATTGTATTTATTGAGCACCTACTGTGTTCAGAGCACTGTGCTAAGTGATTGAGAGAGAACAATACAATAGAGCTGGTTAGGGAAGCAGCATGGCCTAGTGGATATAGCACGTGCCTGGGAGTCAGAAAGATTTGGGTTCTAATCCTGGCTCCTCCATTTCTCTGTGTTGTGATCTTGGGCAAGTCACTTCACTTCTCCGGGCCTCAGTTCTCTCATCTGTAAAATGTGGATTAAGACCGTGAGCCCCATGAGGGACAGGGACCGCGTTCAACCTGATTTGCTTGAACCCACCCCAGTGCTTTAGTGCAGTGAAAGGAAACTCTTAACAAATACCACTATTATTATTATTATTGCTATTATTACTAGTAGTAGTAGTATCTTATCTGTGCCTCAGTTTCCTCAACCATAAAATGGGGGTTCAATATTGTTTTTCCTCCTACTTAGACTGTGAGCCCCTTGTGGGGCAAGGACCGTGTCCAAGCTAGTTATCTCGTACCTACCCCAATGCTTGGCACACAATTAGCACTTAACAAATATCATCACTATTTCACTCCATGGGTTTATAGCCTGTCACCCTCGGGATGAGAGCGTCACAGCCCAGTATTCAACAAAGCGGCCGGCAAACGGGCCTTGAAACAGGGCAGGGAAGACTGGCCCCTTCACAGAGCTCCCTTTACCCCCCTGCCCCGTGACCTCCAATCTCATGGAACTTTGGCAGTTTTTTAGGTCAGAACAAATCCCTTGTAAAAGACCTGGAGATTTCCCCTGGCCAGAACTGGCCCAGGGGTCCACTTCACCCAGTTCGACCTCATAAAACTTGCAAAACAGAAACACATTAAAAAGAAAAAAAATCAAATTGGGCCCAAATGTTCAGAAGAAAACATCATGAGTTTCAGGAAAGTCTTCCGCATCACCATACATATTTCATGAGGTGAAAATCTGGCATTTCATCTAGTGCTATGATAAGAACAATAATCTTGCATTTAGCCTTACCTAGTTTCTCAAAGGACCACAATAACACTTACAAAACTGTACACACACACACACACGTGAAAATGGAAATACTTGATCTAATGCTTCGGCTCTGCGCTTCTTGTCTCTTCTTTAAAGATTCTTTCTTCTTTTCTTTCTTCTTTAATATTCCCTTCCCTTGTGACTCACTCATGCACAAGCATACACACACTCCAGTACACAAATATACTCCCTGTACCTGATATCGCCACACAAAGACACACAAGTACTTCACACACATGGAGGACCTGGGAGTCAAAGTCCAGGGTTCTAATCCTGCCTCCGCTACGTGTCTACTCTGTGCTTCAGTTACCTCATCTGTAAAATGGGGATTAAGATTGTGAGCCCCCTCTGGGACAGGGATCGTGTCCAACTCAATTTGCTCGTTTACACCCCAGAACTTAGTACAGTGCCGATCACAAAGTACTTAACCAATACCATGATTTAATGTGACACTAATAATAATAGTAATAATAATAGTATTTGTTAAGCACTTACCACGTGCCAAGCACTGTACTAAGTACTGAGGTAGATATGAGTTAATGAGTTTCAATACCTGCCTTGTCCCACATGGGGCTCACAGTCTAAAAGGGAGGAAGATCAAGTACTGAATCTCTATTTTACAGATGAGGGAACTGAGATCCATCAGTCAATCAGCGGTACTGATCAATTAATCAGAGCTCAACTGGAGAAGCAACATGGTCTAATGGAAAGAACATGGGTTTGGGAGTCAGAGGATCTGACTCAAATATCAACATTATTATTATCTGGGTTCTAATCTTGCCTTTGCCACATAGGCGAGTCATTTAACTTCTCTGTGCCAGTATCTCCCATCTGTAAAATGGGGACTATATACCCAGTTTTCCTTCCCCTTGGACTGTGAACCCCATGAATAGTACACAGGGGCTATGTACTATCTAATTATCTTACATCTTCCCTGATACTTAGTATAAACTAAAAAAATTGAGGCACAGAGAAATTAAGCAACTTAGCAAAAGAGGAGGGTCTTTTTGTTGTTGTTGTTGTTAACGGTATTTGTTGAGCATATGTTATGTGCTAGGCACTGAGGTAGATGCAAGCTAATCAAGTTGAACACCGTCCATGTCCCACATGGGGCTCACAATCTTAATCCCCATTTTATAAATGAGGTAACTGAGACCCAGAGAAGTTAAGTGACTTACCCATGGTCACACAGCAGACAAGTAGCAGAGCCGGAATTAGAATCCAGGTCCTCTGACTCCCAGGCCCCTGATCTTTCCACTAGGCCAAGCAAGATTTCCTAAATTAAATTCCTGAACTCCTAAATTAGAAACAAGGGAGATTCCTTGAATTCCATTTTATTACCCTTTTATTTGACTCCACAGCATGAATTTTCACCACAACTTAAAGCCTCAGCAATACAGTGCTAATTCTACCAAAAAACTAAGGAAATGAAGCCTCTGGTTACAACAGAGATGGGCTGACAAATGAATAATTTATGGCTCAAGAGAAAAAAGTCAAAGCTTTTATTCAAGTCACTTAATTCAGAAGAGAATGCTATGACATACACAGTCCTGGGTCCCTAAACTAGCCTTTATTTGACACGGCTCACAGGAAAACAATCTTGACAGATGTGCCTGACAAAATCCTTATTGTTAAGGGTGCCAAAACAGATTTTAGATGTTCTTACCCATCCTTGTTTGCCAGGTAAATCAATTCTTGTTTAGCCTAGTAGCCAGGCCCTGTCTGATAGTTCTTTTCAGTCCCCAGGACTTTCTTGCCATTGGCTTTCTTGCTTTTAATCCTCTGGGATACTAACTTTTGCCCTTTATAAATTTGCTCAAGCTTTCCCTCTGGCCTTATCCATCATTACTTCAACACTAGCCCTCAGACATGGGAAAAAAAAAAAATCAAAGCAGTTTGAAGGTGAAGTCCCCACAGACAAAAAAAAAAAAAATCCTTTCACCGAAGTTGAGTTTTTTTTCCAAATGCTTAATTTTAATTCAGTGTCTGAAGAAAGATCGGACTCCAAGTCCTGCCAAATAACCAGAACTTGGCTGAAATATTGGGGTCTAAATGAAAGACTGCAAGCCTAATGCCCTGGTGGCAATCTACATTAAATTACCTACGATTCTAAGTATTGGGAATCTCACGAGAAACTATTTTGAGGTTAAGTGATTATGGCCTCCTACTTTCTGGCTTCACCGCATGAGGCAAAACTCATATTCTTCTCTAGAACTCATATTCCTATCCAAAAACATCCCCGATCCTGATGGGTTTTAATGGTGCAATCCTATCCCAATCACTTCTCACTCCAACCAAAGGACTTTGGGCAAGAGTAAATTAGTTGTAGTATTTTGGGATTGGCTCACGGTCAGCTTCAAAACATACGTTGGGCCTCATGCAGATATAGATCCTCTTTGATTCGTTGTAGGCTGGGAATAATAATAATAATAATAATAATAATGTTGGTATCTGTTAAGCGCTTACTATGTGCCGAGCAGAATGTGTCTACCAACTCTTTTTCATTGTACTCTTCCATGAACTCAGTACAGTGCTCTGAACACAGTAAACACTCAATAAATACGATTGATTGGCTGATTCATATAATAATGTTGGTATTTGTTAAGTTCTTACTTTGTGCAGAGCACTGTTCTAAGCACTGGGGGAGATACAGGGTAATCAGGTTGTCCTATGGGAGGCTCACAGTTAATCCCCATTATACAGATGAGGTAACTGAGGCACAGAGAAGTGAAGTGACTTGCCCAAAGTCACACAGCTGGCAAGCGGCGGAGCCGGGATTAGAACCCATGACCTCTGCCTTCCCAGCCCGGGATCTTTGCAGTGAGCCACGCTGATTCATATCCCCAGTCCAGGAGGATAGGGGATGCTGAGCTCCTCCTAGACTCAATGTTGGCAGTGTGGGACACTGGGGATTTCCTTATCCATTCAAGGTGTCAGCTGGGAAGTGGTATTGGTTAAACGTTCATATGGCCAGAGGACAGAGAGCGGGGCCGGGAGTCAGAAAGTCATGGGTTCTAATCCTGGCTCGGCCACTTGTCTGCTGTGTGACCTTGGGTAAGTCACTTCACTTCTCTGTGCCTCAGTTACCTCATCTGTAAAATGGGGATTGAGCCTGTGAGCCCCAAATGGGACAGGGACTCTGTCCAATCTGCTTTACTTGTAACCACCCCAGCACGGAGAACAGTGCCTGGCACATAGTAAGCGCTTAACAAACACCATAGTTATCATTATGTGCCAAGCACTGTACTAAGCACTGGGCTAGATAAGTTATGGTCAGGTCTCACAAGGGGCTCGCATCTAAGGAGGGAGAACAGGATTGAAACCCTATTTTGCAAATGAGAGAACTGAGGCACAGAGAAGTGACTTCCCCAAGGTCACAGAGGAGATAAGTGTTAGAGCTGGGATCGGAACCTCTGACTCCCAAGCCCATGCTCTTTCCAAAATGTCACGCTGCTTCTCAAATTGAGGCAGAAATGGGGCCGGAGAAACCCAGCGGGCAGTCCGGCAATCAGGAGGGGGCTCTGGTGCCAGGGTCTCTGAGATGTGACCTGGGGCAAGTCTGCTTAAACAGAGCATTGAAAACACACTCCCTCTGCTCACTAGCCACTGCTTTCCCTCAGGCACTGGCTCGGCCCTGAGAATTAGATCTACCCCCTGTAGATGCAGGTCACGGGAGGAATTTTCCATTAAAAAAATCCTCTCAAAAGATATACCTTGCCCCACGCAGACCTGGCCTTTAGGTCCTGAAAAAGGGGCTATTTTCTCCTCGGCTATCTCATTTTAGACGATGCCCTTATCAGATTCACCCGAGCTAAGCAAAGTCAATCCTGGTCAATAGTTGGACGAGAGTTTTCGAGGAGAAAGGAAGACACAGGAGCTGGCGGAAGCTGGAGCAGTAAAGAGCTTGGAGATAACGGAAGTACCTGGAGGGATTTAGTACAGGGCTGGTAGATTCCAGTGAAGCAGATCTGCCTGATTGTTCGTTGGTTCCAATACCATTCTGTCAATTAAAGGTATTTACTGAGCGCTTACTGTGTGGAGACCATTGTACAAAGTACTTGGGAGAGTACAGTACTGCAGAATCAGTTAATCAATCAGTGGTATTTATCGAGCGCTGCGTACAGAATAGTGTACAAAACACTTGAGAAACTACAATACAACAGAGTTGGTCAGTAAATCAATCAATAGAGCAGTGACGTGTGCAGAGTTTGGGAGAGTACCGTATAGGAGACTTGGTAGACACCTTCCATGTCCACAGGAACTTATGATTTACAGGAGGAGTTCACAGTCTAGAGTTTAGCTCACTGTGTAAAGTTGCCCGCCCACCAGAAGCTCTTTCCAATGTCTGTGCGGTACTGGCTATATAAATAAATAAATAAATAAATAAATAAATAAATAAATAAATAAATAATGTTGGTATTTGTTAAGCGCTTACTATGTGCAGAGCACTGTTGTAAGCGCTGGGGTAGATACGGGGTAATCAGGTTGAACGCCGTGAGGCTCACAGTCTTCATCTCCATTTTACAGATGAGGTAACTGAGGCACAGAGAAGTTAAGTGACTTGCCTAAGGTCACACAGCTGTCAAGTGGCAGAGCCGGGATTTTTTCAAGCCACCGACTCCCAAGCCCGGTCCCTTTCCACCGAGCCACGTTGCTATATAGTACTCAGGCCGCTGCTAGGCTTGAACACCCTTTGGTTAAGATATTCTTAATAGCTGTGTATTTCTTAAGCCATCACTATGAGTCGAGCACTATGCTAAACTCTACGGTCTTATCTTGTCTCATGCCGTCGAGTCGCCTCCGACCCATAGCGACTCGATGGACACGTGTCTCCCAGCCCGCCCCACTCTTCATCTGCAATCAGTCTGGTAGTGGATCCATAGAGTCTTCTCGGTAAAAATACGCAAGTCGTTTACCATTGCCGTCTCTGCGCAGTAAACTCGAGTCTCCGCCCTTGACTCTCTCCCATGCTGCTGTGGTCCAGCATAGGTGAGTTTCGACTTGTAGCAGATGGCCTTCCACTCGCTAGCCACTGACCAAGCTAGGAATGGAATGGATATGTCTCGGCTCGACTCTCCCTCCCATAGCCGAGCCTGGTAGCGTACTGGAAACTCCAGATACGATCCCGAGAGGGGAAAGCCCTGGGGTAAGTACAAGATAATCAGGTCTCGCGTGAGACTCACAGTCTAAGTAGGAGGGGGAACAGGTTTTGAATACTCATTTTGCAGATGAACGAACTGAGGCGAAGAAAAGTCTTGCCAGGAGTCACACAGCAGACAAGCGGCGGAATCGGGATTAAGACCCAGGTCCTCTGACTCCCAGGCTCCTGCTCTTTCCACTAGGCCTCGCTGTTTTCTAAAGATAAAATCCAGTAGGTCGTTCAACATCCAATCAAGACCACATCCCCTGCTCCCAGGCCTCTTAGGTCAGTATCCTGCCTGCAGTGGCCCCAGAAAGGTCTGATTACTTGCTCCTTAACTTAATATCTCCCTGATTCTCCAAAGGATGCCTTGTCAACTTAAAATCCTACACAGGAGCACTGCAACCTTTCACTAATGGGGAAGATAGCCAGGGAATTTCCCAGCTATCATTTCTAAAAGCCTTAAAGACCCTCCTTCTATCAATCCCCTTGGATTTGCATGAAGGGGCCGCTTTGTTGCTAAGAGCAATATGATCCTAGTCACTTCCCATTCCAAATAAAGGGGAGAGTTTGGCAAAGGTTCAAGAAGGGTTAACTGAAGCAGTTGCATTCTTTGCTTTTCCTGATCACGTAGCGGGTGACCGAAAATAGACCAACCCCGTTAGCATCACTCGTGTCTTGTTGTTAATTGTCTTGTTTTAGATGCAGATGTTTTTCACTTACAGACAGTTTTTTCTTTTTTCTTTTTTTTTTTTTTTGAGGAATAGGAATACAAAATGTGCTGCTTTGGCATTTCTGAACCCAGTAAAACTTTGATTTGCTATGCTGAGATAAACATCAAATCCCAGTAAGCAGTAACCCTTTTGTCTTTCACAAGCTATAAAGTAGCAAGACCTCTTTTAAGCATGAACGCCTGTGAAATCAGGAATTTTCTTTGTTTCCCCAAGAGAAGTTTTTTTTTTTTTTTTGAATGTGTTTGAGGTTAGGTTTTTTTCTCTTTTTTGCCTATGCAAGGTGAAAACCAGAAATTAACAGTGAAATTGACAACTGTGTTGGAAAACTGTTTGGTTAATGACAGGCCAGCCTGTACTAATTCGCTGTGATTCTACCACATTGAAATCAAGTCAGTCACTGAAACTTATATTTTTTTAGGCAACGCAGACAATTAAAGTGACCCACTAACCATATATTTGTTTCTCTCTCTTATACAAACTTTTCACGGGTATCAGTAACAGGGAACTTCAAAAGAATCTGGATTCCTGTCAGATTTGGATAAGCACTAAAAACAGATCTAAAGATGATGGAGGGTGAATCTCTGAATCTACTCATTCTGAAAATGTATCTGAAAGTCCCATTAGCATAAAACTGGATGGGCCTAAACTAAAAGAGAAAATTAAAAAACGGAAACAAAAAAACTTGTATCACAAAATCCCAATCTGGACAGATCAGAGTTAGAAATTGGAGCATTCAACAGTCAATTGTACTGAGCCCTTACTGTGTGCAGAACACTGTATACTAAGCACTTGGAAGGATACGCTATAATAGAGTCGGTAGATATGTTCCCTGCCCATAAGGAATGTACAGGCTAGAGAGGGAATTTGGTCTAGGAATTATCTTGGGGTGTATGTATTTACCCCAGCCCTTGACACAGAACAAGTGGTTAACAAATAACAGAGACATTATCATCATTATAATTGTCATTATTACTGTTACTATTACTATGATGTTAAATAAGGCAATTAGGGTGTGGGAGTGTCCAAAACAAAATGAAGCAACAACCATTTAGAGCAGGTTTGTTCATCCCTAATAGTTAAACACTGTCAATTCCTAAATCAGGATTTTGCAGATTCCCGTCTATAGTGATAGAACAGGTTTAAAAGGCACAATGACTTGGAAATCATATCAGGAATTAATCATGTTTAATAGATTGTCATAATTATAATATTTAGTAAGCATAATAAGCACTATGCTAAGCAATGAGGTAGATAGTCCACAATCAGATTGGACCAAGATAATAATAACTGTGGCATTTGTTAAGCACTTACTGTGTGCCAGGCACTGTACTAGGGACTGGGGTTAATACAAGCAAGTAGGGTTGGATACAGTCCCTGTCCCAAGTGGGGCTCACAGTCTCAATCCCCATTTTACAGATGAGGTAACTGAGGTCCAGAGAAATGAAGTGACTTGACCAAGGTCACACAGCAGACAAGTGGCGGAGCCGGGATGGGACACAGGCCCTGTCCTACATGGGGGCTCACAACCTAAGTGAGAAAGACGACAGGGATATAATCCCAATTTGACAGACGAGGAAACTGAGGCTCCCATCACACATGGGGTTCTCAATCTAAGAGGAGGGAGAGCAGGAATCGCCTCCCTATTTTGCAGATGAGGAAACTGAGGCCCGTAGAGGCTAAGTAACCTGTGTAAGATCACACAGCAGGCAGAGCTCGGATTAGAACTCCCGTCTCCTGACTCTCAGTCCCAGGTTCATTCCCCCAGGACAGGCAAAACGGAGACAAAGATGCAGAGAGAACTGTTCTACCTAAGAGAACAGGAAAGCATGTGAATTGTAACTGTTAAATTCCAAGTTGAAGTCAGGGGCCCTTGTTTCTGAGAATATTTTGAAGCTGATTCTAGACTGAACGTAAACTCTTCAGGCTGGACTTCTGCAAAGGATTTGCTTAAGTCATGGTAGCAAAACATTTCTGGCTGAAAGCCATAGAAATAGATATCAAAATCAGTCATTGAATGTTGTTTATTCTTTAGCAGAAATAAAATACCCAAAGAGAGAATTGATTTAGGCAGTCTGAACACCATGTTGTGACAAGCAGGAGCCCATAATTAATTCTCTCCCCGATCTTCATAAACCATTTGTCTTCTCTTATCAGAGGGAAACTGTTTCAGATACTCACATTTGGAGAATCTTGATTGGCTGGTAACAATAAACCAGAAGTCAAATTCCCTATCACCGGCTACAATTATATTTTCAACCAAATAGTGACACGCCAAAGTTATATTATTTATGGCATTATTGGATTTCTCTTCCTGTCTTCTCTTTATCTTTATTTTTTCCTTGAAGTGATTAACATGAAAACCATTACATTGTCTCAGACTGGGTAAATCACAGAAGTCATTTCAAATAAATATTAGTAAATAAGGTTGACAAGAAAATATGATATCTACTTCATTGTGTGGATTTCCGCCGTGCCCAGCGTTTCAGGAGACTGTAGTGCTAGAGCAAGAGTTAACAGTTCTCTTAAAATATTTATTTGTTTCAGGGTTTCAACACGATGCGAGTTCCTAATTAGGTGGCGAGATTAACACCACTGACTCATTTTGAAGATAATGGGGTTCGACAGGGAATGGAAGGAAAGGTTTGGCTGGGGGTGGCATATACTAAGCTAGGTTTCCGGGCTGGAAATCGAAAGCTGGGCACTCAGCATAAAGGATGCATCACCTAAGCACCGTGAAGACTCTTCTTGGGTGATGAAATCAGGGATACCAGAAAGAGAGGATGCCGTGAGTCTCTAACTATGGCCCCTCTGTTTACGGAAAGCCTCCTTGAAGGAAAAACCACAGATAATCAATTTAGCCAAAAGTAGACTTAATTTCTACTGGGGCATCCTCCCAAGGACTCCAGGAATCCCGATTCCTAAGACAGGTGAGTAATAATAATAGTAACTATAATAATAATCACGGTATTTGGGTAATACCTATTATATGCCAGACCTTAGGTAGATACAATGCAATCAGATAATAATAATAATAATAATGTTGGTATTTGTTAAGCGCTTACTATGTGCCGAGCACTGTTCTAAGCGCTGGGGTAGACATAGGGGAATCAGGTTGTCCCACGTGGGGCTCACAGTCTTAATCCCCATTTTACAGATGAGGGAACTGAGGCACAGAGAAGTGAAGTGACTTGCCCACAGTCACACAGCCAACAAGTGGCAGAGCTGGGATTTGAACTCATGAGCCCTGACTCCAAAGCCCGTGCTCTTTCCACTGAGCCACGCTGCTTCTCCAACGTGGTTCCTCTCCCACATGGCGGGGTCCAACTCTAACAGCGCGGGAGAACAGATATTAAATTCCTCTATTACAGTTAAGGAAACTGAAGCGCAGAGAAGCTAAATAACTTCCCCGAGGCCACAGAGCAGGCAAGAGTCAGAAGTAGAACCCTGTTCCACTGACTTCTAGGCCCTGCTGAACTTGTGTGATTGATTAGTTTGATGTGCATTAACCCTCACATTTCAGACAGGAGCTGCTTGGTGTGAGAGCGCATATTCCCTCATGACTGCTTGCAAAAAGGGAAAGGAGTATCAGAGGTAAACACATTTCCCGGTCACGTGAGGGAACATTGTTCTATATATAATGTGCATGAAATTTTCCCGTCATAGGACCTGGAAGACTTTATCTTCACTCTCTTTACCTTCTCTTTGCCTCCTCCCTAAACTGTTTTTGACACCATCCCGCCCAAGCGGGGAAAATGATTCCAGCAGACTCACACATTCACAACTGCCTGAAAGGCCAAAGTCAGAAGAAACCATGCTATGCTGAGCGGGCAGCTGAGAAGCAACCCCATTTAATTAGCAATTTCTGCACCAGCAGACTCCCTTGGGCTTTGCAAAGTGACACACTCTAGGCATCAAAGAAAACACCAAAAAGACAATGTTATCAGAGCCTTGAGTCCCTGGAAAAGGATTTTTATTTAGAAAGTTGGAAAATGTTTAGCATTCGCTGGCCTCCGGAACAGAATGTAAATTGATCTCACCCTTTTAATTTTCAGATTGGTTAGCAGAGCACTGCGAAGATAGTGAAGGAGTTAGGCCCAGAGAACTAAGTGGTTCAAAAGCCTTCCTCTGTGGAAAATAAAATTTTGGTTGAGGAAGGCTAGTTACCCAATATTCTAACAAGTTTGGGTTTGGGGTCTCAATTGCTCACTGAAGAGTGATATTGTTAATATTTGTATTTAATCTTCCAGGTTCAGAGGAGGGTCCTGCAGGTAGATTTTGGCTTAAGCAGCATGGTCAGTGGAAATAACACTGGCCTGAGAGCCAGAGGACCTGGGTTCTAATCCCAGCTCCACCACTTGCCTGCTGTGTGACCTTGGGCAAGTCAAGTAACTTCCCTGTGCCTCAGCCTTCTCAAATGCAAAATGGGGATTCAATACCTGTTCGCCCTCCTATTTAGACCGTGAGGTCCACTTGGTACAGGGACTTTGCTGGCCTGATGAACTCATATCTACCCCAGTGCTTAGAACAATGTTTATCATATACTAAGCACTTAATATCATCAAATAAAAAGTCTGCTAGGATCCAAGCTTGCAGTCAATGTCAGTATTTCCTCCCCACTTTCAGGCCTCTCCAGCCTCTACCAACCCCATCAGAAATAATGGATAGAAAGCTCAGAAGGTCAACTGAGAGATGGAAGAGAATTAATTTCCCAAACTTGCTCCACTTGTAATCAAATCAGAACTGAATATACTAATAAATAACTGATTAAACCTACAGAATCTGGTGTGATGTTGCAGACATACCAGGAATAGGACGTGCCAGCTCTAACACGTGGGGCTTGTCACGGGTTGGTGATGGGTGGGAATGTCCCTCGGGTGAATGGATCAGTCCACAGGTGTGTGGGCCCATTTGCGGGCAAGCTGAAGCATCGTGGCCTAGCAAGTAGAGCTCAGGCCTGGGAGTCATAAGGCCTGGGTTCTGGGTCGACTCAGCCACTTGACTGCTGTGCAACCTTGGGCAGGTTAATTCTTCTTTTCTAGAGAAGTGGCGTAGCTTAGGGGAAAGAGCATGGGCTTGGGAGTCGGGATGTGGGTTCTAACCCGGGCTTCGCCACATGTCAGCTGTGTGATTTTGGGCAAGTCACAACTTCTCTGTGCCTCATTTCCCCCCTTTGTAAAATGGGGATTAAGACTGTGCTTAGAACAGGGTTTGGCACATAGTAAGTGCTTAACAAATAACATCATTATTATTATAATTCTCTGTGCCTTGATTACCTCATCTGTAAAATAGGGGTCAAATATCGATTCTCCTTCCTTCTTACTGTTTACTGTGGGCCCTGCGTGGAAAAAGGACTGATCTGATTATCCTTTACCCCAGTGTGTGACACATAGTGAGTGCTTCCAAAGTACCATAACTATTTCTATTTTTCAGCTATCTCCATGCCCCACCCCTCCACACACACAGGGCAGGGGGCATATAATGGACAGAGATGGCAAAGCCGCTTCAAAAAAAATTAAGCTTCCTTCCCCCCTCTAGGCTGAAAGCTCATCGTGGGCAGGGAACATGTCTGTTAATTCTGTTGTACAGGGCTCAGCACATAGTAAGCACTCAATAAATAAGATCGATTGATTAAATCCCCAAACTGATCATTTTTAAAGAACCCGATTCCACAACTGGGGCAGAAGGAAGTGGTTTACAACAACAAAATAATGTGGAAATTTTCAGTCTTCCATGCATAGACTAGGTTAAATGGAGGAGAGAGAATATAATTATTTAATTGCTTTGATTAGTCAAGCTGAATTTCTCTGGGGTCATCTGCGATTTTCTCTGTGTTGCTTGCCTGGTCTCAGACACCAGAGGATTAATGAAAAAATTACATGTTCTATATCCTCCACGCTGGAATGCCATACAGGGGAGCCATTTCCAGTCCCTTCATCCTGAGCTCGTCCAAGGTACCAGAGAGATTCTAATTTAGACTCTGTAGAAAGAGATGGTGCCTGATCAAATTCCAAAATACCACACACAGGGATGCACGTGCTGTTACATGCATGACATCAGACATTCACTCTCACGTTATGATGAAATTAATGCCTTTTTTCGCAAGTCTCAGTTTGACCTTCCTAGAGCACTTTTCCAGAGGATACCTGACGTCCATTTGATTCAGAGCCTTTGTGTTCCTCTAAGCCCTAGTGCTGCATCTAAGCCATGGGACGTAGAGGGAGAAGCTGCTATAGGGGCCAAAGTGTTTCAAATAAGGTTTCAGTTAGAGGGGCGCTCAGTGCTGTGTCTTTACTGGAGAGATCAGCTAAATCAATCAATCCATCAGTCATATATACTGAGCACCTACTGTTTGCAGACAACTGAACTAAGCACTCTGGGAGAATACAATGTAACAGAGTTGATAGATTGTCTATTAACGCTCACGGTCTAAATAGGAGAGCGAACAGGTATTGAATCCCCATTTTACATTTGAGAAAGCTGAGGCACAGGGAAGTTAATTGACTTGCCCAAGGTCACACAGCAGGCAAATGGTGGAGCTGGGATTAGAACCCAGGTCCTCTGGCTCTCAGACCAGTGTTATTTCCACTGACCGTGCTGCTTAAGCCAAAATCCTCAACAGAGAAACTGCTCTATAAGTCAGATGTGTTACTGAAATCAGACCTAATCTTGGGCGGTATTAGTTTCTAACTTTATAATTACAAGATTTGGTCTGATTTCAGTAACACATCTGACTTCCAGAGTGGCTTAATCCATACCTTTGCACCATTTATTCACCCCTCCATCAGCCCCACAGCACTTACGTACATATCTGTAATTTATTTATTGATATTAATGTCTGTCTCCCGCCAAGACTGTAAGCTCATGTGGCAGGGAAACATGCCTACCAATTACAATATATTGTACTCTCCCAAGCTCTTGGTACAGTGTCCTGAAGAAAATTATCAAAAATATGACTGGTTGATTGAATGCCACCAATATGCCATATTTAATATCAAGTGTGGGAAAGCATTTTATATAAGAGGGCCCTGAAAAACAATCAATCCATTAGAATCAAGCCAACACATCATTAAGTGCTTAATAGAATACTTTGCACACAGTAAGTGCTCAATAAATATGACTAAATGAATGAATGAATGAATGGCCTCACCCCTTCTCAGGGTGGGTTGTGTGAAGAGAATGGTCACAGCAACAAGACGTCTTCATAGGCTATTAGAGGAAAAGGAAAAGAGATATTAGAAAACTCAAGAAAATTAGAGCCCAAATCATTCCGATAAATCTATGATGGATTATTGGAGGGAGAAGCAGCTGTTAGAAGGTCCATCCCTAATCATAATGGGGATGTCCAGGAAAGTGAACCTTCCCACAGATAATGCCAGAATCCCAATGCCACTAAGACAAAATGGTGACTTGGATGGGTCACTGCTTCAACTCAATATGGGATTTCCTACATACAAGTTGACACAATAATCTAAAAATGGCCAGATCAATACTCGACAGACAAAAATTACTTCCTGGCTCTGTTTTGGTTTTTTTGGACATGAATACTGTCCAGAACCAAGTTGGATTTGTTAAAAATAACTCGTGAATGGCTCATACTCAACTTGCTGTCTTCTATGTCCCTCTGGGAGGTGGGAGAGGGTTTCAGCTCTATTTGTGCCCCACCAGCCTTTCCCCACGGTGTATGTGTGCTTGTATTTTGTCCATTCGAGTCCTGCCATTTATATAGTGCATTGTGAAAAATAGATGCCCAATAAATACTTATGCTGCCACAGCTGATAATCATGATGAGTTTTCCCTATTGAATGTCATCCTTTTTTAGATGGCCCATTTTTCATTTCAGGACAGGGACCGTATTCTCTTCTCAACTGATGCATTGACTCACTCGGCGATCCTTTGCAATTTGTTTATCCCTGCTTCCACTGAGGGGAGTAAATTCCCAAGGGACAGGTCCTCTGCCTTCTGAATGTTTGTTATATTTATCTAGCTGCTCTTGAGCTGTAAAGGAGACAATGAATCAATGGTATTTATTGAACACTAACTGGGTGTGAACTACAGTACTAAGCGCTTGGGAGAGAACAATATAATAGGATTGGTATCCCTGTCCTCAAGGGATAGGCTATTGATGATGAGATTTTACCAATGTGTGCAAATGTGGTTGATGACCCCAATTCTTGGTCTCTGACATCTTCCACATTTGCAGTCATAGTTGATCCTTTGCTACGCTGTTGCATTTTTTATTCACAGGCCCTTTTGGCTAACTGTGTTTCTCTCTTTGGGTATTATCTCCGCTACCAGACCAACTCTCCTTTTCTAATTGTTGCATGCAGCCTGATCTGCCTCCTGTTGCTGTTTCCTGAAAATCTACAGCTTTGCCATATCAGTTGAGGTCTTTCTTCCCTGTGAACGTAAAGGATTTCTTCTATCTGCTCAATATTTCATTCATTCAATCTTATTTATTGAGCACTTACTGTGTGCAGAGCACTGTACTAAGCCCTTCGAAAGTACAAGTACCACATTTCAGATGTCATTAAAACAGCTGTTTGCGTATCCTCCTTATGCCCTTCCCAGGAAAGGTGCAACTGTATATACATTATTTTGATAAAAGCGGTCTAATAATAATCATGGTATTTGTTAAGTGCTTGCTGTGTGCCCAGCACTATTCTAAGCCCTGGGGTATACACAAGATAGACTGTAAGCTCATCGTGGGCAGTGACTGTCACTCTTTATTGCTGTATTGTACTTCCCAAAGTGCTTAGTACAGTGCTCTGCACACAGTAAGTGCTTAATAAATGTGATTGAATGAAAAAGATAATCACAGCCTCTTTTCACATGAGTCTTACAGTCTAAGTAGGAGGGATAACAAGTAATGAATTGTCATTTTACAGATGAGGAAAATGAGGCACGAAGAAGTTAAGTGACTTGCCAAAGGTCACAAAGCAGGTAAGTAGTGGAGCCAGGTTTAGAACCCAGGTCCTCTGACCTCCAGACCCAAGATCTCTTGATTAGGCCACTCTGCTTCTTACTGCATTCTAATTTATATTTTACAACCCTCTTTTGCCCATTTTATATTGAGTACTGCAGATGCATGATATAAGTAGAACCACTTTTGAAGCCCACTGTGCTAACTGTGCTAGGTCACTATAATTGCTATTTGGACCTTCGGTTGATCAAGTTCTGATGGAATGTTGGTCTACTCTCAGTCTTTCAAATGACTTACTTGCCATATTGATTCAGTTTTCTACCTTCTTGCCCATCTTTCCATCACTGGGCAGTGTACTCTATTGAACTCTATTCATCATATTTATCGAGTCCTTACTGGGTGTAGAACACTGTAGTAAGTGTTCAAGTTCCCAAGTTCAAAACATTTGGGAGAGCACAATATAACAGACATACTCCCTGCCCACATCAAGCGTACAGTCTAGAGATCATTCATCTCTGTCGCTGATGGTGGCCCTTGACTGTGAATAGATTTTGACAGGCTCCTAGTGGCCCATAACTTCAGTCTTCTTCAGACTAGTTGTCCAGGCACAATGTTTCAATGATTCCAAGACAAAGCTCCTGCTCATCATGTTTATGTCTGGGCTACCAGATCAGAGACATGCGATTCTAGTTCCTCCTGGATTAGTGTTGCAAAGAGTTTTGATGATACTTTCAGACTGGTGAGTTGATTTTTCCAAAGACAACGTTGATGAAATTATGCTTGTCACCTGACTGCTACCCTATGTGTTAAATGAGCTCATTTCACTTGACTCATTTAAGATCAAGAGTTGCTTGTGGTTCCTAAATATTAGCATAACGGGAAATTGAATTCCACATGAAAAGTTTTTTTTAAAAAAAAAAAGTTTGAGAAATACCATAGGAATCTTGGAAGAACTGCAAAGCAAAACTGTTCTTAGTCATAAAAAATAGTCTATGCTCCCATTGGAAGTAGACATAATGCTTAGAACATGTTGAGGATTCTAGCTGAATCTCTCACAGACATGGGGAACAATTCAAAGGGACAGCCTGGGAGGAGAGAGTTAGAAGAGAGCCTCATTTTCTCTTTGATAGCTTCAGCTTTGTAAGCTCCCATCCGATATTTTGGAACAAGGACACAAGTGAATCCATGCTGGACTGGGGAGCTCCACTGAACGTCCCTTAATCACAAATTGTTAATCCACTGAATGTCCCTTAATCAGTCAGGCTTTGCCTAAGACCTCATTTCCTCTTCTTCCGCTCCCTTCTGCATTGCCCTGATTTGCTCCCTTTATTCATCCCTCCCTCAGCCCCACAGCTGCATGGTGTAGTGGCTAGAGGATGTGCCTGGGAATCAGAAGGATATGGGTTCTAATCCCAGTTCTTCCACTTGTCTGCTGTGTGACCTAGACCAAGTCACTTCACTTCTCTGTGCTTCAGTTACCTCATCTCTAAAATGAGGATTGGGACTACGAGCCCCATGTGGGGCAAGGACTGTGTCCAATCCAATTTACCTATAACCACCCCAGCACTTAGTTCAGTGTCTGGCATGCAATAAGTGGTTAACGAATACCACAGTTATTACATCTGTTATTTATTCATATTAATGTCCGTCTCTGCCTCTCTACTGTAAACTCATTGCGGGCAGATAGTATTTCTACCAATGATGTTACACTGTATTCTCCCAAGCTCTTAGTAGAGTGCTCCGCACACAGTACACGCTCCAAACTCAAAAGGACCTGGGTTCTAATCCTATTTCACCACTTGTCTGCTGGGTGAACTTGGGCAAGTCACTTCACTTCTCTGTGCCTCAGTTGCCTCACGTATTAAATGGGGATTAGAACCTGATGTAAGGCATGGACTGATTCCAACCTGATTATTCATTCATTCGATCACATTTATCAAGCGCTTACTGTGTGCAGAACACTATACTAAACTCTTGGGAGAGTGCAATCTAACAGAAGCATTCCCTGGCCACCACGAGTTTACAGTCTGAGTAGCTTGCATCTACCCCAGTGCTTGGTACAGTGCCTGGAACATAGTAAGCACTTAACAAATATCACCAAATAAAAAAAAAAATACGATTGATTGATCTCTTCTGTAAAGGCTTCCATTCAAGGAAGTTCCTTGCAATAATCAACAGCAGACAGGCTGAACTCAGAATGGCGAACAAGATACCTATATATGTTTCCTTTCTTTTCATCTTCTTCCAAGAACAAAGGGGTGGAGCGGGGCCCCAGGCTAAAGCACAAACCCCTTAATGAGCTAAGGAGACCCCATTCCAGAGATGCGGACACAGTTTAATGCAGGCTCGCAGTGAATGCTGTCAGCCTACAAAACATCTGCCTTCTCATACTACATTTTACGGCAAGGAGCACAGTAGCCTGACTCGTAGTGGCCAGGTTTTTCATTTGTATTAAAGTTTTCACTCACTGGTACAGAGCTAGTCTGATTTCTTGTAAACTATTAGACAGTAGGCCCTGGCTAACTTGTGGGAGTATATTCAAAACAGTTTACTCCATTCCTGTGGGCTATTTACCCCTTATTTTCATTCTGGATCATTCTGGATAATTAGGGTAATTTTTAAGTATTTACTAAGATCTAAACCCAGAGATCTTCCTGGTGAGGGAATAATAATAATAATAGTATTTGTTAAGCACTTACTATGGGCAAAGCACCGTTCTATGCGCTGGGGAGATACAAGGTGATCAGGTTGTCCCACGGGGGGCTCACGGTGTTAATCCCCATTTTACAGATGAGGTAATTGAGGCACAGAAAAGTTAAATGACTTGCCCAAAGTCATACAGCTGACAAGGGGCGGGGCTGGGATTAGAATCCATGACCTCTGACTCCCAAATCCGGGCTCTTTCCACTGAGCCATGCTGTTTAACTAATGATGAGATTACACAATGTCCCAAATGAAGCTCACAATCTAAGAAGGAGGGAGAGAAAAGTTTTAGAGTAGGCATTTTATAGATGAGAAAACTGAGGCACCAAAAGATTTTGTGTCTTGCCCAAGGTCATGAAGACAGTCAGTAACAGAGTTGGATTTAGAATTTGGGACACGGCCTAGTGGAAAAAGCCCAGGCCTGGGAGTCGGAGCACCTGGTTACCGATCCCAGCTCTGACATCGGCCCGCTGTGTAAGCTTGGGGAAATCGCTTAACTTTTCTGTGCTTCTGTTTCCTCATCTGTAAAATGGCGACTCAACACCTGTTCTCCCACCGAGAGCCCCTCATGGGGCATGCACAATATCTGATTATCTCGGGTCTACCTCAGGCAATCAATGAATGGTATTCATTGAGCACTTACTGTGGGCAGAGCACTGTACTGTGAACATGGGAGAGGACAATACAACAGAGTTGACAGGATCAATTCTCTGCCTAGCTATCATTATTACCAGAATAATGAATAATACCAATATTATTCTGATTCTCAGTCACCTGTTCTTGTGGTACTGGTTTAGTGATGCCAATCGCATTTATTGAGCACTTACTGTGTGCAGAGCACTGTGCTAAATGCTTGGGAGAGTACAATAGAGAGGCAGCGTGGCTCAGTGGAAAGAGCCCGGGCTTGGGAGTCAGAGGTCATGGGTTCGTAAACCGACTCTGCCCCTTGTCAGCTGTGTGACTGTGGGCAAGTCACTTCACTTCTCTGTGCCTCAGTTTCCTCATCTGTAAGATGGGGGTGAAGACTGTGAGCCTCACGTGGGACAACCTCATTCCCCTGTGCCTACCCCAGCGCTTAGAACAGTGCTCTGCATGTAGTAAGCGCTTAAATACCAACATTATCATTACAATATAACAATATAGCGGGCACATTCCCTGCCCACGGTGAGCCTGTGGTCTTGAGTCACATTACAAACCCATCAATCCCTAATTTCTCCTGTAGCTGCATACGGTAAGCGCTCAATAAATACCATCGATCAATTGATTGCCTTAAACGCTTAGCCTTCGATATCTCGGCTAGAGCCATCCCGATAACTGGTCGTTATCCCTCTCGCTAGACTGACTGGAATTTGACATGCGAATGTGGTGGAATGTTAAGGATGCCTAGACCAAAATAGTAGGGCCTAAATCAGCTGCGTCTCCAATAAATCCCCCAAGGCAAAAACCTAAACAATTTCAGGGATAAAGACCTTTCAAGAAAGAAGTTTTCTATTCTCATTCCTGCCCTGGAAAAGTTGAGTGACAAACTGATTGATAATTTCAATGTCAAGTGTCTTTAGGATGGGTTGAACATGCAGTGTCACCGAGCAGAACACTTGTCTTAATCGATAAACATTAATAGCACTTATCACATGAAGACGGAGAGCCTCTTCCAAGTGAAATTTTGGAGGGCACCTAATAGACAGGATCTGCTTTCCTGGCCAAATGTAATATAGTTCACATGCGTGGATGAGATTTATATGATGGGGGAATGGATTAGCTTACGTTCTAATGGCAGCAAATGTGGCTGCTTTTAGTTGCGTTGTTGAAATATGCCTGGATGTCCATGGGGAAATTATGAAGGGCTTAAGGAATTAATGATAAGGAGTGGTGTTTGTTATTATTAATTCAGGCTTGGCATTAGGATTACAATTAAGTCTGCCCCAGCAGCACTGAATGTTCCTCGTTTGTGAGATATTATTTGGTGTTTGATGCGCAAAGTATTTCCACCCTGAGACAGATTTTCAGAAGTGCCCAATTTTTCAGCAGGCCCAGAAATCTGGAGATAATTGGGTTATTTGAAACCACAACCATTGCCATTGGTCAACCAAAGGAATTCATTTATCTTTTTCATCTCCCTCAACTCTAGTAGCGGCACGGCCTAGTGGAAAGAGCACAGGCCTGGGAGTCAGAAAACCTGGGTTCCTATCCCTGCTCCGCCACTTGTCGGCTACGTGACCTTGGGTGAGTCACAAATTCCCTGTGCCTCGGGTTCCTCATCTGTAAAGCGGGGATTAAATTCTACTCCCTCCTATCTAGACTGTGAGCCCCATGAGATACAGGGACTGTGTCCAACCTGATAACTCTGTATCTGCTCCAGCCCTCGGAATGGTGTTTTGCACATAGTAAGTGCTTAACAAATACCGTTAAAAAAACAAGCAAACCCTCTCCTAAATTCTGTAATCTTACAATTTGTGTACATGCTAATTTAACTAAGTCAACTCCTCTTTCACAGTCTTCCACTTTTCACTGCTATTTCCCTCCACCCTGTCCCTCGGCATCTCTGTGGAAAACATGACCTCTTTCTGGACAGTTGCTAACATTTTTCCTCCTCCTTTGCTTTCTGCTGTTCACTGCAGGCCCAAGGGGCTGCTTAATTTCCCTATACGTTCCCTATCTGCCCTCCCCTCTGCATCACATAAGTACTTGTCTGTGTACCCCTCACACACTTTATTATTCACCTCAGCTCTACAGCATTTATAAACATATCCTTCTATTCTATTTATCCTATCTCTACTCCATTTGAACTTTGTCTTCCCCCTGACTTTCCTGTCACTGCAGACAATACCACCATCATTCCTGTCTCACAAGCCCGCAACCTTGGAGACGGCGTGGTCTAGTGGATAATAATAATAATAATATTAATGTTGGTATTTGTTAAGCGCTTACGATGTGCCCAGCGCTGTTCTAAGCGCTGGGGTAGATACAGGGTAATCAGGTTGTCCCACGTGAGGCTCACAGTCTTCATCCCCATTTTCCAGATGAGGGAACTGAGGCACCGAGAAGTGAAGTGACTTGCCCACAGTCACACAGCTGACAAGTGGTGGGGCCAGGATAGAGCACGGGCCTAGGAGTCAGAAGGACCTGAGTTCTATTCCCGTCTCTGCCGCTTGTCTGCCGTGAGGCCTCGGGCAAGTCACTTTACTTTTCTGTGCCTCAGTTCCCTCATCTGGAAAATGGGGATTCAGAGTGCGTACCACATGTGGGACAGGGACTGTGTCCAACCTAACTGGGTCAGCCTTTAGAATATTGCATGGCACTCAGTAAGTGCTTAACAAGTACCATAATTATTATTGTCATCCTCCTCCACCCATCTTCCTCACTCAACTCACATATTCTGTCTGTCGCTAAATCCTTTTGTCTTTACCTTCACCACACTGCTAAAATCTGCCCTTTCTTCTCCATCCAAAGTGCTATCACTCATCCACCTATGCAGGCTGGATTACTGCATCAGCCTCCTTTCTGACCTCCCTGCCTCCTGTTTCTCCCCACTCCAGTCCATACTTTACTCTGCTAGCGGGATGATTTTTCTACCAAGACATTCAGTCCGTGTTTCTCCACTCCTTCGGAACCTTCAAGGGTTGCCGTCCACCTCCGCATCAACCAAATTCCTTTCCGTCGGTTATAAAGCGATCGATCACCTTGCCCGCACGGGCCTGGGAGTCAGAGGTCATGGGTTCGAATCCCAGCTCAGCCACTTGTCGGATGTGTGACTTTGGGCAAGTCACTTAACTTCTCTGTGCCACAGTTACCTCATCTGTAAAGACTGTGAGCCCCACGCCGGACAACCTGATCACCTTGTATCCTCCCCAGTGCTTAGAACAGTGCTTTGCACATAATAAGCACTTAAACGCCGCCATCATCATCATTATCTTACCTCCCCGCTTTCCTACTACAACCCAAACGGCACACTTCGCTTCTCTAATGCCAACCTACTCACTGTATCTTCCTTCATCTCACCCATCTTGCTGCTAATCTCCTGCCCATGCCCTGCCTCTGTCCTGGAACGCCCTCCCTCTTCATATCTGAGAGACCATCACTCTCCCCACCATCAAAGTCTTATCGAAAGCATAGCTCCTCCGAGAGGCCTTCCCTGACTAGGCCCTCTTGACCAACTCGTGCTCTATCCCTCAGATTGCGAGTCCCTCGAATGACAGAGACTAAGGATATCCAGATGGGAATTAGACCTTCCCCGCACACAGTACTGATCTCTGCACACAGTAAGCCCTTAATAAAGATGATTGCCACTGCTACTAAAGAGCTTTGGTATAACTTTGGAAAGCCCCAGAGGGAAAGTGAGAGAAATCCAGTTGGTGAACACCCTGAGTATTCCTGAGTGATTTGTTCACATCCCAAAGGACCAGAGTTTGGGCCCTGGTGGAAATCCCATAGGGATAACAACAGTAATGAGATCTGTTAAGTGCTTACTGCCTTCTAGACTGTGAGTCGATATGGAGAGGGAATGTGTCTGTTAATTGTTGCATTGTCCTCTCCCGAGCACTTAGCACAGTGCTATGTACACAGTTGGTGCTCACTAAATACAACTGAATGAATGAATGGAAGATCAGCTCAAACACAGTTCTTGCCCTTCATGTGGCTCAAAGTTTAAGGGACAGGGAGCACAAGTATTGAATCTCCATTTTTCTATCAACAAATTAATCGATGGCATTTAATGAGTTCTTAGTGTGCGCACAACACTGTACTAAGAGCTTGGAGAGTACAGTATAATGGAGTTAGTAGACATGCTCCCTGTCCACAAAGAGCTTACAGTCTAGAGGGGGAGATAAACATTAAAATAAATTATGGTTATGTACTTAAGTGCTGTGGAGCTGAATAAGTCCTGTGAAAGTGAGGGGCAGAGACATTAAATGTCTTGCCCAAGGTTCTACAGAAGGCAAATGGCAGAGCAAGGATTAGAACCCTGGTCCTCAAACTCCCAGTTCATGGCTCGTTTAGTCCCTGAGCCGCAAGCCAGATTGGCGACGGGAGGCTGGGACAAGAGGTCCTGTCCCCCATCCTCTGCCCCTTAATGGCCAATGTAGTTTTGAGGGCATACTAGGTTTTCGGGTCCACAGGAAGTCCTGCTAACCTACTGCTTGACACAATCAATTTAGGAATGGAGAAAGGATTGAATATTCTCCTCTCACCTAGAGGGCAGCAATACTGGCAACTAGACTTTAATAATAATTGGGGTATCCGTGAAGCACTTACTATGTGCCGGGCACCGTACTAAGCGCTGGGGTGGATACGAGCCAATTAGGTTGGACACAGTCCCTGTGCCATGTGGGGCTCACAGCCTCAATCCCCAGTTTACAGATGAGGTAACCGAGGCCCAGACAAGTGAAGTGACTTCACCAAAGTCACACAGCGGACAAGTGGCAGAGGTGGGATTAGAACTCATGACATTCTGACTCCCAGACCCGTGCTCTGTCCACCATGCCATGCTGCTTCCCGAATTTAATTTGTTCAAATCTCCCTCTGAGTGAGAGGGCATAGGACCATTGAGCTCTGTAATAATATAATTATAATTGTGGGGTGTTTTTTAATGATATTTGTAAATAACTTACTGTGTGTCAAGCTATTCAAAGCACCGGGGTAGACACAGAATTTAGACCGTAAGCTTCTTGTGTGTAGGGAATATGTTGGCTATATTTTTGTCTATACCCTCCAAAGTGCTTAGTACAGTACTCTGCACGCAGTAAGCACATAAATACAATCGACTGATACAGTCAGGTCAGACGCAGTCCCTGTCCTCCATGGGGCTGACAATTTAAGTGGGAGGCAGAACAGGTATTAAATCAAATAATAATAATAATCATGATATTTAACTAAGCACTGTGTGTCCAGCACTGGGGTAGAAACAAGATAATCAGATCCCAAATGGGGCTCCCTGTAATTAGGAGGGAGAACAGGCATTGAATCCCCAGTTAAAGAAACTGAGGCACAGAGTTAAGGACACCCAGCAGGACAGGGGTAGAGCCAGAATTAGAACCCAGGTCCTCTGACTACCCAGCCCATGCTCTTTCCACTAGGCCATGGTACTTCTCCCTTAGGTGTGATTAGTGCAGGATGGGTTGGAGAGGAAGGGGAGAGCAGGGAGAAGTTCCTTCCCGGATGCTATGCTTCTGTGCTGTCCTATACGTTTGGCCTCCCAAGAGCAATAGAAAAGTCTGGCACAGACTATGCTATAGAGGGTACTATACATTCTATAGGGCAACCTACATAGCTCAGTTCTCCATATCGGGGGCTCAGCTGAGCACATCTTAAAACGTGACAGGTGACACCCCTCTCTCAATCTCCAACGAGCAGGAAGGCCATACCAGATAATGGTTAGAGCATTCCCTGAGACCGGGAGGACAGGAGGCTCTTTTCTCTTCCGTGCCTGGATGTGTGTCAAGAGTGCCCACTGGAAACAGGAAGCCATTTGCCGTTCTAGTGTCCTTCCATCCCAGGCAGTGAGGAGGGCGGAGGAGGGCACGCTACTGCGACTTTGGCAGAGATGATCTGCAAAACCTCTGCTCCAGAATCCACTCAAATTCACCTCCACCCACACCCCTCCTCCAGGTCGAACTTGGGCCAGGAGAAGGATGTTTTCAGAAGTGATAAAGTGCCACATGCATTATTAGTCACCAGCTGGGTACCCATTAGATCCAAACTTTAGGAGTTTTTCAAACTCTCCTTCCTGAAGATGAAAGGAACCGTGATCGTTCTTTTTTTTTCCTCCTCCTTCTTGTGCTCAGTGGAGATAAAATGCAAAATCCAGGATGAAAGGTGCAAGTGCAAATCTTATTTTATATATATTTATATTTTTTATATAAAAACTGAATAATATAGCAAATTTCAACATGAAACTATATAATAAGATTGGCGCGTTGCACTCTTCATCCCGGATTTTGCATTTTATCTCCACTAAGCATGGGGCGGGGGAAAAGAAAGAGAAAGAAATATCGTCATTCCTTTAATCTACAGACGAAAAGGAGCCAGTTTTGCATCTGAAAATCAGCTCGTTATTGATCCGGCCCATGTTAATATTCATGAAGCTCTATCGCAAGGCTGGAGATTTTAACACAGTGGCCCCCACACTCTAAATCAATTCCCATTGATTTCAATCGGCTTCTTGCATCCAACCATCGACCTTGCCGCCCCCCCACCCTCTTGAAAACTTGCTCTCAAGGTCCTTTGAAACACTCTAGCGGTATAATGAACTGAGGAAGATCACACTTTCCTGGGCTACTGTATTTCTTTACATCAGTTTGATTTTGGGGGCGAAAGAGCGAGATTAGGGGAGACCGGAACGGCTCCTTGTTAAGTATCCGCCCGGTGAGCAACCGTTTCTCATGAGCCGATGGAGCAGAGACGTTGCTGGAGACGTTATGTCAGTGTACAAAAACCGACGGGGTACCGAGGTGCGGTGACAGGGAGGGTGAGGGGTAAGAACCAGGAAGTCACCCTGCAGCCTGGCCCCGGCTCTTCCTGGGGCAAAGATTTGTGATCGTAACGGGCCTGGTTGGGGTCACCGGATTTTGAAAGGATACTGATTAACTGGAGAGGATTCAGAGAAGACTGGCAAAACAGACTTTGGGGGTGGCAATGGGTCTTCAGAGGAAATGTAAAAGTGATTGGGATTGTTTAGCTCAGAGGAGGGAAGGTTAAGAGGTGGCTAAATTACTGTCTTCAAGTAAGAAAAGGGTTTTTATGGGGAGGATAGGTCCAGTTGGTTTCAGTGAACACAGAGAACTTAAGAGGAAATGGGCTTAAATTAAAGCAGGAGAGACTACTTGGGTGATAAAATCCTGGCGCAGTCTCCCACTGGGGAGTTACAGGCGGCGGGGAAGGAGGGTGTCTGGGAGAGGAAACTGTGAATTCACCAACCTCAGAGAACTTGTAAGAAAATGTGCTGCTTTTTTTTTTTTTTTCCAATTGCATCATTCACCTGCCTGGATGCAGGGCACTGGACCCTATGACTTCTTGGGGCCAATTCCACTAGGCATAAAGGGGCCTCTGTTGAAACTATGAAAAAGATGATTCTCCCATTGTCTTCTGCTTCTAACAGATTCAGCGCAGACCAGTTCTTGGAACTTCTAAGATTCTCAATCTGGGGTCTGGAACCTCTTAAAATAAACACAACAAAGACGACTGCAAATGAGCACAGGGAAGGGAAGCTGAGAAATTCAGCCGAGGCTGATGGGGTGGTGATCTGACTTTGCTGTGTAAATTGCAATTCAGGTTAATTTTTTTAGATTTGGAAAAGCATGTTCGAGACGCAACATTTCTTTTTTACTTTCATTATGTGACTAATGAAAGCATTTTGCCCTGTGTAAGAGAGAAATGCTCAAATGCTTAGCCTTAAGATAGCATTAGTTTCTAATTACACCCCAAGGACTGAGATTTATAATTGATCATGCTAAAGCTCGCAAGCCCTAGTCCAAAGGTACGATTTGACTTTCATTTCGGAACAGGCTGAAGGAAAAACTCGAGGAACCCCTGGGGCTTTCCATTTTTGGCTCTCTCCCAGTCTTTTCAAACGCCTCTCCAATCAGCCTCGGTTTGAGGACGGAGTCTTCAAGCCCCCTGTCCCAGCCTTCAAGACCCTTTAATCCCCTCTTTTATAGCTGAGCCAAACACAAACAGAACGGGACACCGCCATCCACCCGGGCTGGGCCTAGGTAGCCCCTGATTTCCACAGGAGAAACTCCTGCCTCGATGCATAGTTGAGCGATTAGCAGATCTGTCCACTGTCTAAACTCACGATCTCCATCATTAGTGAGAGGGCATAATAATAATGATGATGATATTTGTTGAGCACTTACTATGTGCCAGCCACTGTACTAAGCGCTTGGGTGGATGCGAGCAAATCAGGTTGGACGCAGTTCCTTTCCCACGTGGGGCACAGAATCTCCATCCCAATTTTACAGAAGAGGGAGCTGAGGCCCAGAGAACTGAAGTGACTTGCCCAAGGTCAAACAGCAGACAAGTCTAGAAGCAGCGTGGCTCAGTGGAAAGAGCCTGGGCTTTGGAGTCAGAGGTCATGAGTTCGAATCCCAGCTCTGCCACTTGTCGGCTGTGTGACTGTGGGCAAGTCACTTCACTTCTCTGTGCCTCAGTTACCTCATCTGTAAAATGGGGATGAAGACTGTGAGCCCCACGTGGGACAATCTGATTCCCCTGTGTCTACCCCATCGCTTAGAACAGTGCTCTGCACATAGTAAGCGCTTAACAAATACCAACATTATTAAGTCGCAGAGCTGGGATTAGAACCCATGACCTTCTGACTCCCAGGCCCGTGCTCTATCCACGAAGCAGTGTGGCTCAGTGGAAAGAGCACAGGGTAGGGAGTCAGAGATCATGGGTCCAAATCCCGGCTCCGCCGCTTGTCAGCTGTGTGACTTGGGGCAAGTCATTTAACTTCTCTGTGCCTCAGTTACCTCATCTGCAAAATGGGGATTAAGACCGTGAGCCCCATTTGGGAAAACCTGATCACCTTGCATCCCTCCAGTGCTTAGAACAGTGCTTTGCACATAGTAAGCACTTAACAAATGCCAACATTATTATTATTACGCCATGCTGATTCTCTAAGGAAAGTTATTCCTTCCTGCTGCCGCTTGAGCAATCCAGATCACCTCCTCTATTCTCACCCCTCTTCCTTCTTGTCTTGCTTCCCTTTCTCCTGCTGCTTTCACTTATTTCCTTTTCCACTTGGTTCAGTAACTCCATTATTCAATTCCAAAAACATTTTTGGAAGCACAGTTGGTTTACAAGAGGCCCTCCTGCCTCAAGAGGTGAAACAATGTACTTTCTGGGGCCTGGATTTAGAAACCTCTGGGGTCCGGTAGTTTAGTTTGGAGAAACACTTAAGCGTTTCTGGCATTCCCCGCACGTTCCCTAGACTCCCCTGACCTACTGAACCTAGAAAATACTGTTGGACATAGGATAGGATCTGCCTTCTTGCACAAAATTTCAGGTATTTCATTCCAATTGAGCCAGAGGTCTCGGGGCAGCATTTTTTCCTGTTATTTGCAACTGCAGCATTGGGTCCCAGCAGGCATTTAGAAAGTGTAAGTTGGGCAGGGATGCAAAAGAATGCTAGGGAAAGGTCACCTGCATAGTGGAACCATGGAACAGAGAAACCAGCCTGGCCTAGTGGAGAGATCACGGGAACCCAGGAGTCAGGGGAGCTGGGTTTTAATCCCGACCCCGCCACTTGCCTCCTGAATGACCTTGGGCAAGTCACTTTTCTTCTCTGTACGTCAGTTTTCTCATCTATAAAATGGGGATTCAATACCTGTTGCCTTAGACTGTGAGCCCCATGTGGGACAAGAACTGTGTTTGACCTGAATATCTTGGATAATAATAATAATGATGATTACATTATTTTTTAATAGCTTATTATGTGCTAAGCACTGTTCTAAGTACTGCTGCAGTTTGGCTCAGTGAAAAGAGTGTGGGCTTCGGAATCAGAGGTCATGGGTTCGACTCCCGGCTGTGCCACTTGTCAGCTGTGTGACTGTGGGCAAGTCACTTAACTTCTCTGTGCCTCAGTTACCTCATCTGTAAAAGGGGGATTATCTGTGAGCCTCACGTGGGACAAACTGATTACCCTGTATCTGCCCCAGGGCTTAGAACAGTGCTCTGCACATAGTAAGCGCTTAACAAATAACATTATTATTTTTATTATTATAGATACAGGGTAATCAGGTTGTCCCTCATGGGGCTCACAGCTTTAATTCCCATTTCACAGATAAGGTAACAGGCACAGAGATGTTAAGTGGTCAGGAGGTCCTCTGACTCATTCATTCATTCAATAGTATTTATTGAGCACTTACTATGTGCAGAGCACTGTACTAAACACTTGGAATGGACGGTTCAGCAACAGATAGAGACAATCCTGGTCCAATGACGGGCTCGCAGTCTAAACGGGGGAGACAGACAGCAAAGCAAAACAGAACAAAACAAAAACATCATCAAGATAATCCCTGCCCTGCTCCAGCGCTCAGTTCAGTGCTTGGCAAATGGTACCAAGTGTTTAACAAATATCAAAATTATTATAATTATTAATCATTATTAGGACTTTAACCTCTGAGATTTCCACCAGGGCCCAAACTCTTGGGGATTTGGGATTTGAACAAATCACTCAGGAATAAACAGGGTGCTCTCCAGCTGGATTTCTCTCCTTTTCCCCCATGGAGCTTTCCAAAGCTAACTCAAAGCTCTTTAATAGCAGTGGCAATAGTATTTATTAAGCACTTACTGTGTGCAGAACTCAGTACTAAGCGCTGGGAGAGAATACAGAGGTGTCGGTCCTAGTTCCTCTGGAGGCTCAAAAATCTAAGCATTCTTTAGCAGAAAGTGAAATATTAATATGGTTGGCCCCTTGGGGCAAGCCAAAGCTCACAAGGAAAAGTCAGGAATCACTCCACATTCATTTGCCTGCTACGTGCCTGGGGACAAATCACTTGATTTATTTGTGCCTCAGTTTCCTCATCTGTCAAATGGGGATAAACTACTTCGTTCTGCCACCCAGTCAGTAGTCCGGTCACAAGGACTAGATCAGTGCATCAAACCAAGTAGATGATCAATAACTGCTATTTCTACTACAATGACAGTGGCATTAAACATCGCTCTCTGTTGTTGCAGCCAGACTTTGCTTCAGCCCTGTGTGTGTGTGGGGGTGTTCTTGTTGTGTGTTCTTGTCTGTCTACCTCCTGAACCGATGTTTTCCCTTTCAATGAGCTCTTTCCTGTCTCCCAGTGGCCATCTCCTATCTCCCTCACAATCAGGGGAGGCCAGACATGGCTCTGATGAATGGGAGGAAGACTCTGTAATTAACTTGATCCCTGGCTGTTTACACAAACACTTAAAAATACACCGACAGCCATAAAGTCAAATTCTACTTTCTAATGAAAAAGTAATTAAACATGGGGAGGAGGTGGTAAAGGAGTCACAAGTTAACTAATAAAAGCAGTCGATGTTGCTAACCAAAAACTGAAGCAGGGAAAAAAAAAAAATCTTATGTGATGAAGCGCCAAAGACTGATTTGGAGCATTTCAAACAATAACAGCGCTTCAAACAAGGTGGAGGGCAAAATGTGCATAATCTCCACTGGCCAAACAGTATTGTTTGTGTAAGCCTCCAAAATCAAGCGGCCAGGTAACAGTCAAAACACAAACAGTTGAGGTGTACCGGGGGAAATCATGAAAATAAATCCCATCCAAATATTCACCCGAACAAACACTCACACCCACTCTCCGTGTGCACTTCTATAATTGGTCCAAGCAAGTTACATGAAAGCAAGCTGCCTTAACACTTGCTGTTCACAGTCAAGGCCAAATTTTCCTTCTAATCTTAACTTGACCCCCTTTCATATGTATTTATTTTTTAAGGTAATTGTGAACCACTTACTATATGTCAGGCACTGTACTAAGTCCTGGAGTGGATATAAGGTAATCATGTTGGACACAGTCCATGCGGCTCACAGTCTTAATCCCCATTTTACAGAGGAGGTAAATGAGGCACAGAGAACTGATGAGACTTGCCCCAGGTCACAGAGCAGACAAGTGGTAGAGCAGGGATTAGAACCCATATCCTTCTCATTCCCAAGCTCGTGCTCTATCCACTAGGACGCTCTGCTTATCTTTATGGATAAAATACTGTGGTCCAAAATAGCTGAGAGAATTAGAGAATAGTATTGAAGGGGGGCCATCAGAGTGAAATCATGATTCTTCAGTCATGGTGACTGTAATGTATTCCATTTTTCTCGGAGTATCTTTGCTCACCTCCATCCACAGCCTAAAAAGTAGTTCCCTTCATGTCTTTCCTCCCCTCTTTCAGGAGACTGTTCGAGAAGCAGCGTGGCTCAGTGGAAAGAGCACGGGCTTTGGAGTCAGAGGTCATGGGTTCCAATCCTGTCTCTGCCACTTGTCAGCTGTGTGACTGTGGGCAAGTCACTTCACTTCTCTGCGCCTCAGTTACCTCATCTGTAAAATGGGGATTAAGACTGTGAGCCCCACGTGGGACGACCTGATTCCCCTCTGTCTACCCCAGCGCTTAGAACAGTGCTCGGCACATAGTAAGCGCTTAACAAATACCAACAGTATTATTATTATTATTATTACAGATATGCAACTGAGTGACACCCACAGAGAAAACAAAGTGTACAATATAATAAATATGCAGCGACAGATCTGTTCTGAGTTATTTTCTCAAGTCATGGAATAAGTATGACTCACAAGTGTTACCCACAGGGACACAGGGTGGTGCGAGTCTATTTTAATCTCTCTTCGCTCATCTTCCAGCGTTGGTTTCCCCGCCCCTCCCCCCCCCAACCCCTCATCTTTTTAATGAATTAAAATCCTAAGGGAGTTCTTCCAGTCAGACATGTTTTGGGAATCCTCTTATGAGGTCCTGATGGGACAGGACAAAACAGGGCTGGCCCCTCCTCCTTGCAGAAAAACTTGGCCACTGCCAGAATATTGGCTTGTTGTTGATTAGAATTCTCAACTGTCCTTTCCTTCAGACCTTCTTCCCTTAGGAAGATTGGCCGCCATTTTGGAACCTCTTCTCCCTGATGTTCTACTGTGTTTTCAATTTTGATCACTTCCTCTCCATCTCTTCCAGGTTGGGACTACAGAACGCTTGTCCTCCAGTAAAAGGAGGTCCTGTCACTCGGGGTTCGTACAAACAATCCAAATTCTGATGATTTATTTACAGCAGTTAATACAATTGGTAGTAACGACTTTATAGTCAACCTCTAAGTGCAGGGAAGATGAAAAATTTACTAAATTGGAGTATAAAAATGCATAAGAAAATGTTCAGAATCAATATTTCATGGCTTTTGCTTTACCTTGCCTCACACAAATCTACTCCTAGAGCTCACATTAAATTTTAAACCAACGTCATGCGACAAGTTCAAACCCCGGGCCGTTTCCTGTTAGTTTAACTTTAGAGGGTGTTTTTGTTGTTGTTGTTTCATAAAATGCAGCAGATGTCTTAGTTTGAAGTCTCCAGTTTGGGCAGCCTGATTGCACTTTTCAATTCCTGAATGAAAATGGAAAGGAAATTTTCAAGAGAGGACGTAGGGTGGGTATTGACTGTACCTAGCTCTGACCTTCAGGAGATATAGTAATTAATGCTTTAGTAAGTGAGAAGAGAGTGAAAAGTTTACTAGCAGTAATAGCCCAGCAGCAGGAGCAGTATTTTTTGAGTGCCGAGTGGTGCGCTGTATTAGGGACTTGGAAATACAGAAGAAAATGACATGTTCCCTGCTCACAAGAACTTGACACTCATCTGGGGGAGACAAACATAAAAATATTAGCAGCTAGAATGGTTAAAATAAATGAATTAAACAGTTTCATGAATGTTAAAAAGGATGTAAATAAGTTAATAAGTGCTGGAGATAGCTTAAGGCTGTAAGCTGGTTGTAGGCAGGGAATGTGTCTGTTTATTGTTCTATTGCACTCTCCCCAGCTCTTAATACAGCGCTCTGCACACAGTAAGCACTCAATAAATATGACCGAATGATTCATCAGGGAAACCTTGTTGGAAGAGGGTGGGATTTTAGAAGACATTTGAATGTGGGCAGAGCTGTGATCTGTCTAATGCGGGGGATAAAGGAAGTTCCAAACCGGATAGACAGTGAGTTATGGGACAAAGGTGGAAGGATCGAGAGCAAGGTTCAGCTAGAAGGTTGGTTTGAGAGGGGCAAAGATAAAGGCCTGGGAAATAGCAAGAGAAGAGGACAGATTGGTAAAATGGGGCCAGATGGTGGAGAGCCTGAAAGCCAACTCTGTATTGTGTTTTATGAGATCCCTTCTTCACTCATCTTGCTAAGCAGCAGGCCAACTTCCCATTTCAGCAAGGGTAAAAAGACCTGAATAGCATTTCCTTAAAGAGTTGAACCAGATGATCCTGATACTAAACAAAATTGTGTTTGATCCCCGCATGCTATTTCATTACAGGCCATCGAGATGCTCAAAATGGAAGCCACAAGAATACTGACTCACCCAATTCACCCAGTGAGATTTCACCCAGTGCAGGAGAACCTGGGAAAATATCCTTCATCTCCAGTTCTCCGATGATACGGTGATTCTTAAGGATGCACCCCGAGTGGTCTTGAGATGGAAAAAGTGTATCTACCCAAGGTACCTCATTTTTAAACTTTTGCCTCTACCCCACTGGGAGATAAGGGGAACTGTTTGTCCCATCTGGCAGACAAACACTAAAGGGAGATAGGAACACACGATGATCTTTAACCTGTATATTATCTTCCACCTTCCCACAGCCATAAACCATCCTGTCAGCACCAATAGGTTAGGTGAGTTGTGTGGACAGGCAATGAAAAGGTTCGCTGTCAGCTGCTAATCTACGACTCCCACAACAAATGATATGCTTCTGGAAAACCTTTATTGTTCAGATTCTCCCAATAAAAGCACTAGTTTGTGATCTGTCCATCCTCCTCCACCTTCTCTGATCGGTTTCCCTCCAGGCGGGATGTGATTGGTGGGTAAAACAGCCTGCTGAATTTTGTCCAAAAATCTGATTAATGGGAAAATCTACCTCTATGCTGCTTGTACCAGACCTAAATGAGACCCTGTTTCTAGTCCCACAGGAGAAGCCAATCGCCCAAGTAATGCAGGCTGTGTTGCTCTGAATTCCTAACTGACCACCCTGATCTGGCTGCAGGGGGAATCTTATCCTGCCTTAACCCCCTACCTGCCCAGGCTTGGCTAACAGTGCCCAAACTGACCTTTCATACATTGGAGGAAGAAACAGTCATTCACAAGTTAGCTGAAAAACCGTTCATCTTTGAGGATTGACTGTTGCCCCCCTTGACTCTCAGCTTCCTTTGATACTGTGGACTAATCAATCAATCATATTTACTGAGCGCTTACTGTGTACAGAGCACTGTAATAAGTGCTTGGGAGAGTACAGTATTACAGAGTTGGTAGACATATTCCCTGCCCACAATGAGCTGACAGTTTAGAGGGGGAGACAGACATGCAGAGAAATTATATATATACACACCTTATTTAACATTATTTAACCTTGGTGTCACTTACGCTGTCCTCTCTTAGTTCTCTCTTCTCTCTAATGGCTCCTCCTCAGTCTCTTTGGCCGGCTCCTCCTCGGCCTCCTACTCTCAAACTCTAGGGGTGCCTCGAGGATGAATTCTGGGTCCCCTTCTATTCTCCATTTTTCCCCACTACTTTGGAGAACTTATTCGCTTTCACAGTTTCAACTACCATCTGTACTCCGATGGTAGCTACTTCTAGCTCGCTACCTACTTCTTGCTTCATAGCTACTTCTCCAGCCCTGGCCCCTCTACTTCTCTGAAATTCAACATATTCTCCTGCCTTCGGAATGTCCCCACCACCACCTCAAACTTAACATGTCCCAAACAGAATTCCTCATCTTCCTACCCAAACCCTGTCCTTCCCCTGATATTCCCATCACTGTGGAGAGCACCACCATCCTCCCTGCTTCACAAGCCTGCAACCTCGGCATTATCCTAGATTCATCTCTTTCATTCAACCCGCATTTTCAATCTGTCACCAAATCCTGTGTTTCTACATTCACAACATCTCTTAGAATCCACCCTTTCCTTTCCATCCCAACTGCTAGGATGCTGATCTAAGTACTCATCATTGCCTGTCATGACTACTGCCTCAGCCTCCTCACTGACTGACTCCCTGACTCCTGTCTCTCCCAACTCAAGTGCATATTTCACTCTACTGCCCAGGCCATTTTTCTAAAAAAAAAAAAAAAAAAAAGAAAAAAAAAAGGACGACAACAACAACAAAAATGTTCAGTCCATGTCTCCCCACTCCTCAAAAACTTTCAATGATTCCTCATTCATTTCTATTTCCAATGGAAACTCTTTACCTTAGTTTTAAGACACTCAATCACTCTTCCCCTCCTACCTTACCTCACTGATCTCCTATAACTCAGCCCATACTTTTTGCTCTTCTAAAACCAACAGTCTCTATACCTCAATACTCTCTCATCGGTGATTCCTTGCCCACGTCCTCCCCTTTGATGTCTGATAGACCACCACCCTCCCCACCTTCAAATCCTTATTAAAATCAAATCTCTTCCAAGCCGGCTTCCCTAAGCCCCCCTTTTCCCGCTTTATATCCTCCTTTATGTGTTGCCTATGTACTTGGTTGTATAACCCTTAAGCACTAGATATTCACCCCATCCCCAGCTTCAAAGCACACATGTACATAAACTAATTCTCTCCTATTCCCTCTGTCTGTAATGTATTTTCATGTCTCTCTCTCCGTCTAGACTGTAGGCTCCTTGTGTACAGTCATTGTGTAATTCAACTCTATTCAAGTGGACTTTCCCAAGTGTCTGGTTCAGTGCTCTGCACACGGTAAGTGCTCAATAAATACCACTGAATGAATGGAGAAGTATGCCAAAAAGAAGGATTTCTGTCCAAAACATCAGTTTGGTTTTGTGGTATCATGTGGGGCCCAAGTACAGTGAGACCATTTTTCTATGTCTTTCCTCATCCACCACTGAGAAGACCTGGCTGCTTAAATTTCATGATTCTCCCTCAGAGACAATCTGAATGAGCAACAAAACCCAATCGACAACATTTCCCACAGCTCATTGATCTGATCGATGGAGCAGCATAGGGAAGGTGGCCTTTATCAATTGGGGATTTTTCTGCAATTGCAATTAATTCCACTATTTCAAGCTGTCTCCTCTTCAAGGCTCCTCTCTGTCACAGCTTGCAAGGGGTGGTGAGGAGCCCTGGGATTTTCACATTCTTGGGAGCCAACAAAATGGCACAGCCTTGGCATCTCCTCCCCTGGAGTAAAGTGGTGTTAGAAGAGTTTTCTCTATCTTTTTTTTCTTTATAATATGGTAGGTGTGTGGGGTGAGGGGTGGGACCGGAGGAGGGGCGGTGGTGAATCATTCATGCAAGCCCAGGCTCCAAATGGAAAAGTTGGGTGGGGCAGTCAGTGAGTGAATCAACTGGGAAAGGGCTAAAAATTCTCACTGAGAGACACAGAAGAGTCCTCTCTGCCTAGACTCTTCCAGACATCTTGGGCATTGGCCAGAATATCCCCCACAGCCACTTTCAGACACGTATCACTTGTCCAAGAGCATCTGCCTGTTCATGGTTAGGAGCAAAAGCAGCTCTGCAGGCTCAATAGCCATTTGCCAAAATCATTCCATCATATTTACTGAGTGCTTACTGCGTGCAGAGCACTGTACTACGTGCTCAGGGAAAGTACAATATAACAGACACATTCCCTACCCCTAGTCCCTCATGATTTGACAGATTTAAGGAACACAACCTTGGGATCTGTTTGCTTCCTCTTGGGATTTGATCATACCCTTCCATCAGTCTGTCTCAAATAATAAGAATAGAGATGATGGTATTTGTTAAGCAATTCCTATGTGCCAAGCACTGTTCTAAGCGCTGGGATGGATACAAGGTAATCAGCTTGTCCCAGGTAGGGCTCAGAGTCTTAATCCCCATTTTAATAATAATGTTGGTAATTGTTAAGCGCTTACTATGTGCAGAGCACTGTTCTAAGCACTGGGATAGATACAGGGTAATCAGGTTGTCCCACGTGAGGCTCACAGTTAATCCCCATTTTGCAGATTTTACAGCTGAGGTAACTGAGGCAAAGAAAAGTCAAGTGACTTGCCCAAAGTCACACAGCTAAGTGGCCAAGCAGGGATTAGAACCCACGCACTCTGATTCCAAAGCCCCTGTTCTTTCCATTAAGCCACGCTGCTTCTCAAAGAATCCAGGCCTATGGTCAAAAAGTTGAAATAGGCCCTCAATGACTCTCTAAGTAGAAAAACGTAACTAAACATACTCCCTAAGCAAGCAGCGGCTCAGTGGAAAGAGCCCGGGCTTGGGAGCCAGAGGTCATGGGTTCGAATCCCGCTCCGCCACCTGTCAGCTATGTGACTGCGGGCAAGTCACTTAACTTCTCTGTGCCTGTTACCTCATCTGTAAAATGGGGATGAAGACTGTAAGCCTCATGTGGGACAACCTGATTACCCTGTATCTACCCCAGCGCTTAGAACAGTGCTCTGCACATAGTAAGTGCTTAACAAATACCAACATTGCTTTATCATTACCTCTGCCTTTACTTTATCTGGCAAGAGAGTCATATGGGGAGATAACTCTTTTTCTTATACAGATCATTTACTGGATGGTCGTAGTTGATCTTACTGTGGATCATAAAAATAGCATGAGAGGAATCAGATTTTCCTGCCTCGAAGTTAAAGAGCTTCAGTATCTTAGCAAAAACTGTAATCACTTATTACTTATTATAATTCATTAAGCTTGTAAGAAATATTTAAATACTTAATTGGCATTTAACAAGATAGCTATAGAGAGTAAATGAGACATTAAATTCTCTTTTTAAATGCCCATTAGGTTTTCTTTAGAAATTAATTGATATCTAATTCATTTGCTGTAAACTATTTTATCCTATGCCAGTTAAGAAGTTCAGCATATTAATGACCGAGAGAAGCTTGAAAAGCAGTGGCTTCACACTTAGCAAATTCTCTGACAGGTAAATTAATCAGCTAAAAGTTGGTATACCGGTTGAGTCTTAACAAGGGAGAATTTATGGTGATGTCATAGAGAAGATGACCAGGGTCTTTCTATAACACCGACACCAAAATACTGGCCAACATAAAGCACTCAAGCAACACAAAAACATTTCCAAAATTCACTGTCTGAAATTCAGAGTAACATTAAGGTTTTGGTTAATGGCACTGGGAATTAGAGAGGAGGAGGAACTATCCAGTGGAAATTTTACAGTGAGTCACTCTTTTTTTTTTTTTCAAACATTCTCTCTGAACAACAACAGAAAAAAACCACACATATTCTACATATTACTTCACTTTAGGGCTGTAACCCTGAAACTCTCACCTCATTTTGGAATCTAATAACACCACAGATGCTTTGAACTTAAGTGTTTTTAATATGTGGAATCAAAACCATTTACAACATTAGCTCATCAATCTTCACACAACTCTCCTTGAATGATAGAGAGATGGAAAGAATTATTCTCCCCATTCTGCAGATAAATTCAACAACTGTTAAGGGACTTACTGAATAACACCTAACCAATTCATGGTGGAGCCAAGATTAGGAAGCAAGATTTCAGATTCCCCACTCTTGGCCTTAACTTGATCAAGCCTACATCAACACTACGATTTTCTGAAACTCTATCCCCGCTGCCGGTGAGAGTCCACGCCTACATCTTCAGTTCAAACCTTGCCGAAACCCTGTTAATTGAAAACACCTGGCTATTTATTCAATATAATATTGACAAACCACTCCCCGAGTTTCTTTTGTAAGATCCTAACCTGTGGTCTTAGAACAGGGGGTCTCCACAGGGAATGGCACATTTTATATATACAAAAAAAAAAAGCTGGGGGAGGGAGGAAGGAGGGTTTACAGTTCCCAGATCAACAAAATAGCTTAATGTTGCATCATTATATTTTCCTAGAAATATTTCAAAAGTGCTAACTTCATTCATTCATTTGTATTTATTAAGTGCTTACTGTGTACAGAGCACTGTACTAAACACTTGGGAAAGTACAGTGCAACAATAAACTGACATTCCCTGCCCACAATGAGCTCACAGTCTCATTAGCATCATCTTTACAATATCTTAAGCGGGAGAGTGCATATCTGGTAGGTTCCATGAACTAAACTGGGTTATCCAGCTTTAGTTCGTTAGATTTAGATCATTTTTCTACAAACCATCCAATTCACGATTCTGACTCCTCAAGAACCTCCAGTGGTTTGCCCATCCACCTCCTCATCAAAAGGAAGCACCTCACCATTGGCTTTAAAGCACTCCATCACCTTGCCCTCTCCTACCTTACCTCTCCAATTTCCTTCTACAACCCAGCATGCACGCTTTGCTCCTCTGATGCCAACATACTCACTATACCTCAATCTCATCTATCTAGCTGCCGACCCCTCACCCACATCCTGCCTCTGGCCTCAAATTCCCTCCCCATTCACATCTGACTGATGATCATCCTCTCCACCTTCAAAACCTTATTAAAAGCACATCTCCTCCAAGAGGTCTTTCCCTTCTAAACCCTTATTTCTACTTCTCCCACTCCCTATGTCACCCATACACTTGGATTTGCATCCTTTATTCACCTCACCCTTGGCCTCACAGCACTTATGTACATAACCATAATTTACTTCTTTATATTAATATCTGTCCACCCTCTAGATTGTAAGCTCACTGTGGGCAGGGAACGTGTCTACCAACTCTACTGTACTGAATTTTCCCAAGTGCTTACTATAGTGTTCTGCACACAAACAATAAATCTGACTGATTAATCAATTACCCGACATCCCTGTCACGGGCATTCAATCATAATAAAAGCTGTGATATTCGTTAAGCACTTACATGTGTCAAGTACACATAAGTGAACACATAGGTGCATGTCTTTAAATTATATATTATAAATCATTTATTCATATTATGTCTGCCTCCCCCTCTAGACTGTAAACTCATTACGGGCCGAGAACGCGTCTGCTAATTCTGTTGTACTGTACTATCCCAAGTGCTTAGTACAGCACTCCGCACACAGTAAGCGCTCAATAAATACGACTGATTGAAGAGTCACGTGCTGGGATAGATACAGGATAATCAAGTTGGACAAAATCCCTGTCGCTCATGAGGATCACATTCTGATTGGGAGGGAAAACAGTTAAATCCTCAATGAGACCTAGCAGTGGGAGTAGTGATATTTAGAGAGCCTATTAAGCTTAATATATCTTCCTAAAAGCTTAGAAAGTACAACAGAAACACAGAATGAATTCCCTGCCCACAAGGCACTGAGATTCTAATGGGGGAGACAAACACACATAAACACACACGAATACACACAAGAGCTGAGGGAGGGCATGAATAAATAACTGCATAAATGCAACAGGTAGCCAAAGAGTTGATACAATGTGGGGCCCTGATAAGCAGTTGGGGAAGGCATGTCGGAGAGGTGGAATTTTAGGAGGGCTTCGAAAGAGGGGAGGGATGAGGTTTCGTGGATTTTGCCAGGAAGGAAACTCTAGGTTCTGGGGACGGCATGAGCAAGGGGTCAGTGTTGGGCACAAAGACGGTAGGAGATGGGGCTAAGGGGTGTTTCAAATTAGTCCCATCTATTTCCGGGCTTCCAAACATTAGGATTCTCAGCATGCCCCAAAACCACACCGGGAAACACACCACACCACAGAACCACAGTTGTGAGGATTTGCAAATGTGCATTTGAGCAGAAGGCCCCTTGGGTGTTCTGCACTACCAAGAAAACAAAGAGCCCACCTGCTGTGTGACGCTAGGCAAGTCACTTAACTTCTCTGTGCCTCAGTTATCTCATCTGTAAAAGGGGCATTAGGACTGTGAGCCTCCTTATATTCTTGTATCCACCCCCCCGCTCAGTACAGTGCCTGGCACTTAGCAAGCGCTTAACAAATACCACAGTTATGATTATTATATATAGACTATAAGCTTCTTGCAGGCAGGGATTCTGTCTAATTCGGTTGTATCGTATTCTCCCAAGTGCTCTGTACACACTAAGCCCTTCGCAAATACCTTTTATGATGCTGAGTAACCATGGCATTTGTTGAGCCTTTACTACGTGCCAACCACTGTAGTTTGCCAAGCACAATGGGGTAGATAGAATATAATCAGGTCACTAAACATACCCACAACCAGCTGGATAATGCAGGACTTGCAGGCCTAGAAAACCCTGCATTAAGGAAAACTTGTATTGTAGCACACTCCTGTCCAGCAATATACGCATGACCACTCTTGAGCTCAACTGTTCCTTGTGGAAATATGGCTTGCTCTCCCAACAGGCGTTGTCAGAGGAATGCACCTGATTCTTAACAGTGTTCTAACCAAGCCTGGTAAGCAAATACATGCTATGGTAGAACTGGCAGAACTGAGTATACCCAGGGCACATTAGCTCCCACAACCTCAGCTTCCATCTCTATACGAATGATTCCTAAATGGACCTCTCCGGGCCTGACCTCTCTGTCTCTCCTCAGTCTCGCATTTCGTTCTGCCTTCGGGACACATTTACCTGACTGTCCCGCCAGAGCCTCACTACTGAATCAGTCAGAAACGGAGCTCCTCATCTTTCCACCCAAATGCCGTCCTCCCACTGACTTTCCCATCACGGTATTCTCCCTGTCTCACAGATCTGAATCCTTGGCATTAGCCTCGATTCATCTCTCTCATTCAACCCACAAACTCAACAGGTCACCAAATTCTATCTTCACTCTATCACTAGGATCTGGTCTTTCCCCTCTATTTGCACTGCTACCACGCTGATCCGAGCACTTACGATATCCCACCCTGACTACTGCAAAGCCTCCTCACCTGACCTCCCTGCCTTTTGCTTCTCCCCCCTCTAGTCCTTACTTTCTGCATTACTTTTCTTAAAAAAAAAAAATAGCCAGTTCGCCTCTCTTCGTTCGTCTCAAACCTCCAATGGGTCCCCTTCCTCCTCCACATCAAGAAGAAACTCCTTTCCTTCGCTTTTAAAACACACAGGCAGCCTCGCTGATTTCCTACTACAACTCAATTCCCACACCTTGCTCCTCCAACACCAACCTACACACCGTTCCGGGATCTCAACTTTATATTCCCCAACCCCATATCCATACACTCCCTCTGGTCTGCAACTTCCTCCCCGGTCATGTCCAATTAAGACCCATCACTCTTCCCACCTTCAAAGCTTTATTTAAAATCACATCTCCAAGAAGTCTTCCCCAACTCAACCCTCGTTTCCCTTACTCCCCCTCACTGCCGAATCCATCTTGCCCTTAGATCTGAATTCTTTTAGCACTTGGTCTTCACCCCACCTCGAGCCCCATGCACTTATGTATGCATCTATAGTTCATTTTAATATTTGTCTCCTCATCTAGATAGAAAGCTCCTGGTAGTAAGGGAATGTATCTATCATATTTACTTTACTGTACTCTCCCAAGCACTCATTATAGTGCTCTGCACACGGTAAACACTCAAATGCCATTGAATGATTGATAGATTGAACTACCAAGCCCCTTACCTAGTGTTCTGCCCTCCATCCGTTCTCAGAAATTACCACCGATCGAGTGTAGTGGCGGATCCGAAAAGAGACAGGCACTAAAGGTGGAAGAGATGACAATGACTACGTGCCCACAGTGTGGAGAGGATTAACGGCTCTATGCGGCTCTTTTCAGACAAACTTGCACATATGCCTCGGGCTTCCCCATCAAGGCATCCTCTTCCAAACACAGGGGACAACTCTTCCCCAGTGATCCAGCCAAAACATTGTCATAGAACTCTTCCACATCTCTATTTTCTATCTTATGTCTTTTTTCTATTTGAAACCTTTCCCTGTAATTCTAAAATTATTGCACGGCTGCTAAAGGTTTCTAATGGTGCCTGATTAATTCTTCAGGAATTGAAGGAAACCATTGTCTGATGTTTCAAAGCACTGTTCAGTAGGTAAGGGGGGTTTATTATGGATTTTTTTTAAATCACTAAATGTTTAAAATCAAATAAAATATGTCTGATGCCAAGCACAGTGGAAACAGGTAAGGAAAAACAAATCAACTAATGCTAATTCTAACAGTCCCCTCCCTCCTAATTTCTTAATCCCTTTTGTGTGACATTTTCCACACAGACGAACTGGCAATATTTTTCCATCCATAGGATGGTGTATGGACTCCTTTGAAAGGCATCCATTGGGAATCCCAGGGCATTTAGGGGGTTAATCCTGTCATCTCAAGATCCTTCTCAGATGCCAGACCAACTCAGCATCAAATTGACACAGATTTCTTTTGGGGAAACTGGGTTATTATTTCTGGGAGTGCTGTCCATTTGACAGACGGAAAGCTGTGCTGCTGAGCCACCCCATCATTCCTCCGCTGCGTCTGCAGCGACGGTTTGTGAATTAAACATTTAAAGCTGCAATTACATTTAAAAAAAGCAATCTGATGTTTACAGAACTTCATAGGTAATTTATAAACGTTTTATTCCAGCACCCGATTTGCTTAAACAATTTAATTTGTAGAAGGTTACCTCGCTGATGATTCTGGATGTCTATCCACATCCACTGGGGATAGCACTTGAAAAATGCAGGAGACTGGGCTGACATCATGAGTTTGGAACAGCTGCTTGGAAAATTATTGCCACTTATTTTTCAAATATTTCTATCATTTAAATAAGTGATTGGCGATGTAAGGGTGTACGTGACTCCACAAAAAGGAATGTAAGCATATTCCACATGTACATTTTATTGGCATTTACATACATGTATGCATATGCAACCTGGGCATGCATGAGAATGTAATGAGCATGTGTACACAACTCTCTGCACACATATCTGGAGTGTATTCATGGGTACCCCCACCTCCACATCCAATAAATACCTTTCCATTGGCTCTAAAGCACTCAATCAGCTCGCCCTGTCCTACCTTATCTACCCCATTTCCTACTCCAATCTGATCCACACACTTTTCTCCTTAACACTGACCTACTCACTGCACCTCTAGACTGAAATTGCGTCGTGGGCAGGGAATGTGCCTGTTTACTGTCATCTTGTATTCTCCCAAGCTCTTAGCACAGCGCTCTGCTCACAGTTAAGACTCAATAAATACGATTGATGGACTGTACCTTAATCTAATCCATTTCACCACCAACCACTTGCCCACATCCTCCCTCTGGCCTGTAATTTTCTCACCTTCACATACCACCACTCTCCCCACCTTCAAAGCCCTATTAAAATCACATCTTCAAGAGGCCTTCTTCAACTAAGTCTTCATTTTCCCTACTCCTTTTCCCTTCTGCATAATCTGTGTACTTGGATCTATACTCTCTAAGCATCTGATATTCACCCACTCTTAGTCCCAAAGCAGTTGTGTATATATCTGTAATTTATTTATAATGTCTGTCTTCCCCACTAGGCTGACAGCCTCCTGGTGGGCAAGGAACTGTTCTACAAACTCTTCCGTGTGTTATCCTCCCAAGTGTTCTGCATACACCAAGTACTCAAATATCATTTGTTGATGGATTGTGCACACTCAATTTTTCTAATCTTTTCTGAAATTCGATCTTCTCTATGAAGATTGAATGGGTAACTTTATTATTGTCAGTTAATCTTATTTATTGAACACCTACTGTGTGCAGAGCACTGTACTGAGCACTTGGGAGATGACAATCTAAAAAATATTTCCTGCCCACAACGAGCTGCAACTCACTCAGGGAGAAGATGAAAGATGGTGTGAAAATGTGGGTGGTGAATACTTTCTTTTTGAAAGTCTAGGCTCAGTTTGAAATGGGTGGTCAGGTGAGAACAAAAGTGCAATTAGCACCATACCGTATCCACTCTGGTATGGGGTTAAAAGAAATAGGACAGTCCTACACTTTTCCTTGTCTTTCAGGTTTCTTTTAACAACTCTCTGTTAGAAGTTTCTGTCCTTCCTCTTCCTCTCGGGGCTTTCTTCTGGGTTCACAGGGCTTAGTAATAGCAGTAATAGTATTTTTTTAAGCACTTATGAAGTGCAAAGCACTATACTAAGTGCTAGGAAAGAATGAATGAATGACAAGAAAGGCTGAGCTGTAGTCTCCCTCTTGGACACCATCTCACTTAACCCATCCAGCGATGAAAGTGGGATAGTTCCCCAGTCAAATGTAGAAAATCCATGTGATTTTTTTGAGCCAGTCACAGAGCACAGGGAAGGCTGCTGCCAATGATGGCTCCATAGTTATCCATCTGTCCCAAACATACATAGAATCATAGTGCTTGAGTGCTTACTGGGTGGAAAGCACTGTACTAAGCACTTGGGAGATTATGATATAGCAGAGTTGGTAGAAATCTTTCCTATCCACAATGAACTCACAGTCTAGAGGGATAAAGTTGAGATAAAGCAGTGTTCATCCCAACTGAATATGCTAGCTGGAACATATGCTCAACTCATCAGGGACCAGGGGAAAAGCAGGCAAAGAAGCTGGTTTGATGTATGACTCTTCCCTAAGTTTCGGTTCTGAACACACACAGACTGAGGTGGCCAAACCCTGAAAAATTCCAACCAAGGAAGTAGGGAGGGATGGGACTCCTTGAGAACCATTTCCTTTTTTCTACCTTTTCCTTATCTTCTCCTGTGTTCTCCCATTTCCTCATCTTATTCTTGCCTTTATCTTTTTTTTACCTCATTCCTGACCCAAAGAGGTCTATTAGGATCCTGACTGCACTCTGGATTGAGACTGGGGTTCATAGATAAGATCAGGAATAGGTTACACCTGTATCCGGCTCACTCGATAAGGTTTATAAAGGTAAAAAAGTCCCCATTTTCCCAGTCCCCATTTACCTCTAAACTAGGGGTTAGCAATGTTTCATGCAGAAGAGCCAAGAGAAATGAATCCTTTGACCTGTCTGTGTGCAAAGAGCCATTCATACAATATATACACACACAAATGTGCCTTACTTCATCTGAATATAAAAGTTTTAAAGGTTTCATTCTCCACCACTGGCAATGCCTGGGATGGATTACTATCACCCTTTCCTCTTGGGCCCAGGGCTGTTTGGTTTTCTGGAGCTCCCATGTGACATCATTACATCATGTTGCACATGGCCCAGTAGGATGACGCACAGCTGCCTTTTAGCATTAGCTGTTCATAGTCGGAGAAATGCTGTTCAGAGTAACAGCTGTTGTCTCCAGTGGGCTGGGTTACCACCTACATAATCCCAGGGACCCAAGCCTGCTTGATTTTATAGAGCTCCCCTGTGACAAATGATATCATGATATCATGTTACATATGGCACAATAGCTTGACATCATTGTGCCATGTGGCTGCTTCATTAGCAATAGCTTTTCAGAGTAAAATCTACCTTTTTTGGTTTTTTAATTGCATTTGTTAAGCACTTACTATGTGCCAGACATTATATTAAGCACTGAGGTAGATATAGGGTCATCATGTCCATGTCCCCCATGGGGCTCACAGTCTTAATTTCCATTTTACAGATGAGGTAGGTAACTGTGGCATAGAGAAGTGAAGTGACCTGCCCGAGGTCACATGGCAGACAAATGGAGGAGCTGGGATTAGAACCCAAGTTCTCTGACATGGGCCCATGCTTTAATCAGAGGGGATAATAATAATAATATTTGTTAAGCACTTACTATGTTCCAGGCATTTTATTAAGCACTGGGGTCGATAGAAGCAAATCATGTAGGATACAGTCCCTGTCCCATGTAGGGCTGACATTCTTAACCTCCATTTTACAGATGAGGTAACTAAAGCACAGAGAAGTGAAGTGACCTGCCCAGGATCACACAGCAAATAAAAAGGGAGTCAGGACTAGAACTCATGACCTTCTGACTCCCAGGCCCATGCTCTATCTACTACACCATGCTGCTTCTCATGGGAAAGGAGCAAATGAAAGGAAAAGGAAAAAGGAGGGGCAACATCATGAGCAGATGCCAGCTGAGATGAGTCTCTTCTCTCCCTTCCCTTTCCCACAGTGATGTGAGAGGGCAGCGTCCACATGGTTACAAAGCCGTGGCATGTCCCTGCTCCTTCCACCTGGAACGAGATCGGAGTACAGGAGCTCTTCCCTCCCTCCCCAGCCTCATCTTCATCTCTTCTTCTCCACACCAGGGGCAGCGAGGTCTCTGGGAACAAGAGGGTCCTCCTCTCATCCCCCCACCCCAGCTCAAAAGCCACATTTGATTCCAAGAAGCAGTGTCGCTTAGTCGATAGAGCCCGGACCTAAGAGTCAAAAGGACCTGGGTGCTAATCCCAGCTCCGCCACCTGTCTGCTGTGAGACCTTGGATAAGTCCCTGCACCTCTCTTTGCCTCAGTTACCTTATCTATAACATGGGGATTAAGACTGGGAGCCCCATGTGGGACAGGGACTGTGTCCAGACTAATTAACTTGTATCTACCCCAGTGCTTAGTGCAGTTCCTGGCACATCGCTTAACACATACCAGAAATCAGAGAGCTTCCAAGCCTTAGATAGCCAACCCTGCTCTGAAGCTTTGACCAAAAGTGCTAAGGATATATGGATACACCTCAAACTTTGACCTCTATGGTGAGATAGCCAAGGACCCTGGCTTCTGTGGAGGTCTTTTTCATTGAGATGGTCCAGGCACAAAGTCAAGACCCTTAATGCCCATCAAAATGGACATTAATCTGCCATCACCTATAGGTCCTCACTACACCAAGCCCAAGTTGAACTGCATTCTGCCACATGAATCGACCTATACCACCCTAGGTAAAGGAAATCATCCATTATCCAAGTAGAAGATAAGCTCAGGGAAACTGGAAAGAATTGAATTAAATAGTATTTTTCTAAATGCTATCCAGGGAACTTTGGCCATCTACTGATCAGTTGTACTTACTGAGCACTTCCTTTTTGCAAAACGTTTTGGAGACTGCAATAGGAGAGGTAGATGCAATTCCTGCCCACAAGGAGCTTACAGAGTAAAGGTCTCACTAGAGTTGATCTGTTTGCCAGATAATTTATTATTTCAAGCCCTGTAGTGCTTCCTTTCTAAGTTGGATATTTTCCCATCAGGAGCTGGTAAGTTCAGGGTCTCTCCTAGCTACTCAGCAAGATTCTTCCTGACAAGCAAACTAAAGTATTTTCCCAGAAGCTCTTATCAGGAAACAATGTGTCAAACCAGACAAAACTAGCTCACCATTACTGGAAGATTTACTACAATCCCCTCTGCTCACAGAAGCAAGGTTAACACTAACCAGCTACATGACCATGGAGTGTAAAAATGGGACTTTTTCCAAAGTAACAAGTTCTATAAATGCTTTTTGTGGTAAGGGAAGCCTGAACATCTCATTCTGCCATTTGCTCTCTGATAAACATCTCCACGGGGGTCTATTAATAGCATCCTTTTAAATGGATATCTGTCTGAGAGACAGCAAGGAACAGGAATTTTCCCTGTAGTGAATCCATGTTTTACACCTCTCTCTGCTCTAGCTCTAAATGAACAAAGCAGAGGCTCAGAGAACTTGCCATATTCTGTTAACATCCCCTCACAAAGAATCCCCACTGACAAAGGATGTTATATCCACCTGGGGAAACATCAAAGGGGAAAGATGAGGGGGTTTCTGGGTAAAAGCACTGCTTACAGACAAGACTGGGGTACGGGGAGTTGAAGTCAGCAGGGGGTAAGGGGCCGAGGAGTGGGTAAGGGGAAGCAGGATGAGTTTTGTTAGGCTGGTAATGGCTGTATGAACCATCTAGAGGTAAGGGAAGTAGATGGGAGCATGATGTCAGCATTCAGTGGGCACTAGATGGCTGCACAAATTATAACAGGGAGCATGGACATCATTGGCCATTTTAAGGGATAGATCTAAATTTCTAAAGAAAGAAAAGAGGTAAAGCTAAGAGTATTCTTTTCCAGAAGGGGAAGGGGGGCAGAGAGAGAGCAAGAGAGAGGGGGAAGAGGAAGAGAGAGAGCATGAGAGAAAGAGTAAGCAAGAGAGAGAATGACAGCAAAAGAGTGAGATGGAGCGAGAGCAAGAGTGAGCGAGAGTAAGAGAGAGTTAATTTTGGAGATTAAAAAAAACTGAGAAAAGCTGAAAAGCAAATTGTAAATTATTTGTAGAAGGAACACAAGGAAGGCAGGAGGCAAACATCCCACCCGCTAGAGTTCCAGGAAGCCCACTATTCCTAGATCCAATTTTTACTCAGTGCTTCATCATCCTCAAGAAGCAGGCCAGGGGAGGAAGTCAATTAAAGAAAAAAACAAACAATACAGCTTTCCAATAAGGATCACTATGAGATGACCAAGGTATTTGCGAAAATGGCAATGCTTGACCCTAATAGATCCCCCTCTCTTTACCAGAAAGTTCTTTTTTCCAAATTCTCCTTGTTTGTCCCACATGGTTGATTTGTGGCCCCCCTGGCCCTGAATGATTGCAGTCATTAAGTGATTAGTCCTACCTCAATCCCTTCAAGAACTTGGAGTTCTTCTTGTACTTGGATTTGTACTCTTTATTCACCACACCCTCAGTCTCACAGCACTTATATACACAACTGCAATTCATTTCCAAATCTCTCTCTCCTAATAATAATATTAATGATGATATTTGTTAAGTGTTTACTATGTGTCAAGCACCATTCTAAGAGCTAGGGTACAAGCCGATCAGGTTGGAAACACATGGGGCTCGCAGTCTTAATTCCTATTTTAAAAATGAGGTAACTGAAGCACAAACAAGTGAAGTGACTTGCCCAAGGTCACCCAGCAGGCAAATGGCAGAACTGGGATTAGAAACCAAGTCCTTCTGACCCTCAGGCCCATCCTCTATACACTAGGCAAAGCTGTTTCCCCACTGCTACACTCTAAGCTTCTTGTGAGTAGGGGGTGTTTCTACCTGTGGGACAACCTAATTCCCCTATGTCTACCCCAGCGCTTAGAACAGTGCTCGGCACATAGTAAGCGCTTAACAAATACCAACATTATCATTATTATTATTACCTACTCTGTTGTACTCTCCCAAGTGTATAGTGCGTGCTCGGCATACAGTAAGAACTCAATAAATTCCACTGATTGATTGATTGATTGATTCCACACTGGATCAAAAGTCTGTACTCACTGGCAGAGAATTTGGATATTTGGCAGGTGGGACTGCTGGTAAGGGACTGGGGTAGAGAGGAAGAAATGTTAATCAGAAATTCCTGCAAGTTTATCCTGGAAGCTTCACTCAGTATCCTGGGTTCATTGGCTGGATCTTCTCTGCCTGAGAAGAGCAGACGCTTGAGGAGAACACTCTCCCCTTCAGTCAATAAATGGTATTTACTGAGCGCTACTATGTGGAGAGCATTATACCAAGCACTTGGGAGAGTACAGTACAGCAGAATTAGCAGATTAGTACCCGGCCCCTAACAACCATGTAGTCTAGATGTGAGCTCCCTCTTCTTCCAGAACTACATCTACTGAGAGGAATCACAGCCTGAATTTCCCAAGTCCCTTTGTTCATGATAGAGTTCTTGGTGACCAAGCCAACGTGACAGAAAGAAGAGTGGTTAACATCTAAGATAAAACTGCAGTAGGCAAGGTCCAGGATGGATGGGTGAGCTAAGAGATTGGAGAAAAAGGGCAATGTCAATTTTTAAAACTTGCTTGGAGATCAGCTCGAGAGAAATGAGTGCTGAGGCCCAATATAGATTGGACAGAAGATGGATCATCTGGCAGATACCATAGTGGATGGGATCTTGGGAGTCGTGGATTCAGTTTCCACTTAGCTCTAAGCTTGTTCTTTAGTCTCCAGACACCAAAGGAAACAAGCATCTCTGTCACCCCTCTCCTAATGGTAGCGGGAGAATTCTTGAAGCTCTATCTTCTAAATGTATGTGCCATCTTCAAGTGAAGGATGCTGGGAGACCCCAAAGCATTGCTAACACATATGAATCCAGCAGCCTATCTTGCACAAAATCAGGACTCTTCTACTGAAACTAGCAAACTTGACAGGTATGTAGGTCCTCTAGCAAGTGCCTTTGACAGATGTGCTCCCAATCTGCATACTTCTCAGTGTGACACATGCTGAAACTGTTAAGTTATTATTAGTACAGATAATAGAGTTATCACCTAGAATGTATTCATATTTTTAATGTTGTCACTGCAGATTGTTTTGCTGTTAAGGATAGATTCCATCAAGCATAAATATTTATGCCTGAGTAGATGTCAGATACTTTAATCAGCAACTACACGTACAACTGGATTGGATTTAATTGAATCTTTGAGCCAGATCCAGTCAAAGTCTCAATCCCTTGCAATACAGATACATCCGATCAGCACTTTGCTGAGGTGAATTGTCCCTGTCTTTTGGAATCACGAATCCCTTCTTTCGAAGGGAACTTCAAGTACATTATTAGGAATGGATTCTGGCTCGGGGGGAAGTTCAAACTCACAAGCCCACCGTAAGTAAGGGGTCCCTCCTTTATCATGTCAGTTCTTTATGGGCAGGAAACATGTCCACTAATTCTGCTGTACTCTCCCAAGTGCCTTGTACAGAGTTCAGCGCATAGTAAGCACTCAATAAATACCATTAATTGATTGATTTACTGTCGAGAAGCAGCGTAGCCTAGAGCAAAGGGCTGGAACTCTGAGGCCTTAGGTTCTAGTCCCAGATCCGCCACTCATCTTCAGTGTGCCCTCAGAAAGGTCACTTTACTTCTCTGTGCCTCAGTTTCCTCTTCTGTAAAATGGGGTTTCAATACCTGCTCTTCCTCCTACTTAGATCATGAGCCCCATTAGAGCCAAGGAGTCTGACCTGATTATCTCTAATCTGCCCCAGTAGTTAGTACAGTGTTTGCGATATAATAAGTGCTTAGCAAACATCACAGTTATACTATTAAATGTCATACAGGTGGAGTCTAACATCCTATAAGGGGGTGGGCCCCCCCAAGGGCTACTTAAACCTGGACACCTCAGTTCAAGATACCACCGAGGGTCAATTAGTTCAATATGTGGGAGAGACGTGGTGATAAGGACATCTCACCATGAAGAGCTAGTATGAAACCAATAGCTCGTGTCCCGGAAACCACGGAACTTCCATCGTCTCTGATGTGAGTAAAATTCAAGCCTGCGCCCAAGTGACACCAGAATTCATATCCCATTACAAGCTGACACCATCAACTCCCCAGACCCAAAGCAATTTTCAATATTTAGCCTTTGAGCATTATCTCTTTCTCTTCAAATCAATCCAGGCTCCTCGTTAGAGTGCTGAAGTCTTTCACCTCAAAACAACAACAACAACAACGAAAGAAGATGAAGAAAAAATTTATGAACTCCATCTGCATTTGACGGTCTCAAGTTGGGCAAGCACTGGAGGGGGCTGACCTTGGAGAGGCCTGTGTTAGTGCCAAAGAAAGTCCAAGCAGTTATGTAAAAGCTATAGCTCCTGTATTATTTAGTGTGGCGACGGTGAGGGTTTTTTGTGTTTTGTTTGTTTTTTTTTTTTTACATCCCCCCCCCTCCATTTTGCAGCCCTTTTGTGCTCCCAGATGTTTTAATTACCGAGGAAAGGGAGCGGATGATTCTGGCCATATGTCTCCATTCCGCATAAATAAATATCGTCGCCGGCCCGGTGTAGTTTCACCGAGCTGTCGCCGATCCCGCTGACACTGAAGCTGTCGGGCCTAATAAGCATCTTCAATCCTTCAGTGAGCATGCTAATTCAGGGAACACCGAGACTACTATCCCATGAAAATAGTCAAATCTAGAAACAATTAGTCTCATATTGCTGCAAAATGGTTCCTCAAGGAAGAAGGTGGGTGATCGCTTGATTGGACTCAGGAGTTGCCTCTATAAATGGTGGCGACAAACAGCGGGCAAGTGAATAGCCAGTGCAGTGTCCAAAAGGAATCGACCCTTTCCATGACAGGCATCCAGGTTGGGAGTCTTGAGGTAGAAACTTTCACACCTCCTTCAATTCCCAGATAGGTGGGATGTGATTTTTGAAAACATTCCCCATTACAAATATCCTGTTGTTGTAGGTGGCTTTGAATAAAGATCAGTAGACTGGATCAGCAGGAGCCTCCCGTTGAACTTACATATCACATCTCTTCCAAGACACTTTCCCTAACACCTAATGTCCCCACCTTATTCATCCATTCTCTGTCACTTATGCGCTTCAGGCTGTACCCCTTAAGCCCTTGGATACTCACTCCACAACATCTATTTACATATCCTTATTCTTTGTTGTTTCTCCTCTCTGCAATTTATTTTAATGTCTGCCTCCTCCTCTATACCGCAAGCTCCTTGTGGACAGGGATTGTTTCTACCAACTCTATTGCATTATACTTTCCATATATTCAGTTCTTTGCACACAGTAAGTGCTCAGGAAATACCACTGATTGATGGATAGATCAACCTGTGCTAATTAGAAATTCCTGAGTTATCTCTAGTTTTTGAAAGAACGTTGAAGAGACAGTACATTTAGAGGTTTCATTTAGATTGTAATGCAAAACCTAAAAGGGATATTTTTAAGCATAACAGAAACTTAGACATTCCAATCTAAGAAAACACTGCCATTCAGCCATAAACTAAGGTTAGGGATATGTCCAAGCTCCTAACAACACTTCCAGGTAGTGAGAAGGTTTTTAAAATACGTATGGATACGGTTTCTCCCATCTGAAACATTGGGTAATACATCCATAACTGTTAGAACTGATACCAAGGAGAGTAACCGTCACATGTTCCTCCCACGTTCAAGACTGAATACTAGGTTTGATGGAACATTGTGTCCTTGGGCAAGTCATTTCTATTCTATAGGCTTCAATTACCTCATCTGTGAAGTGGCGATTGAGACTATGAGCCCCACGTGGGACAGGGATTGTGGCCAAACCAATTTGCTTGTATCCACCCCAGTGCTTAGTATGGTGCCTGGCACATAGTTAGAATTTAATACCACAGTTATTATTATTATTAATATCCAATGTTGACACTGCACATGGTCTTAAATTAACTGAATTTTTGAGTGCGCACTGTAGTTAGAGTACTGGACTGAATTCTTGATAAAATAAAATAGAGTGTGTAGACATGATCCCCGCAAAGCAACAGAGTGTAAGTATATATATATATATATAAGTACTAGAGAAGTAGGAAGGTGGGGAATGGGGATGAGTATCCAAGTGCTTAAGTGATGTAGTAATCCTGAAGTGGAAATAGGAGGGCAAATAAGGGTGGGAAGAGAGAGATTAGTCAGGGAAGATCTCTTCCCTGAAGAGATTACTCAGGGAAGATTACTCAAGGAAGCTATGTTTCCAAAAGGGCTTTGAAAATCCATCATATTGACTGAGCACTTAGAGTACCATGCACTTGGGAGAGTACAATATGACAGAGTTGGTAGACACATTCCCCTCCCTCAAGGAATTTAAAGTCTAGAGGATGGGAAGAGCAAGCATTTGCCTGCCGATGTGAAAAGGGAGGAAGCACTGAGAGAAGGAAGCGAAGAAGAAGAAGAAGGTGATAAGAGAAACGAGAATGAAACACAGTAAGTTGACTTTAAAGGAGCAAAGCACATGAACTGGGGTGTAGTGGGAGAGGAGTATGGCTAAGTAGCTGGGGGAAAGCTGATTCAGTGTGTTAGAGTCACCGGTCAGAAGTTTCTGCTTGATGTGGATTTGGATGGGAAGCCACTGAAGGTGTTTGAGAAATGCACACAGTAAGCAATCCCATAAATATCACTGATTGATTGACTGACTGATAGTGGCAGGCCCACCAAGGCAGAGAGACAAACTCTCGGGTGTGCCGTGACTGTTTTGGAGACCACCATATTGGCACAACAGGAGGTGGCTTTGCTTTTCCATTCTGCAACATGTTGAACACCTGTGCAATCCGTGATACCACCTGCTCACTTGGGTTTCTGTCACTGGGAGAGGGAAGGATTCACACAGACTGCTCGCTGTGTTGATGATGGGATCAGGGAGACTGAGGACAGGAGAGGCAGTACCCGGAGGGGGATAGGGATGGAATTCAAAAGGAAGTTTTTTAATCCACTAAAAATAACCAGACGGCCACTCAGTCACGGCATGTGCCAGAAAACACACTTATGTAAAACCCAACGATACCCTAAGACCCAGTGGCCAACGACAGTCTGTCTCATTCATTCAATCATATTTATTGAGTGCTTACTATGTGCCAAGCACTGTACCAAATGCTTGAGAGAGCACAATATAACTATAACTATAAACTATAACTATAAACAGACACATTCCCTACCCACAAGGAGCTTTCTGTCTAGTGGGGGAGACCGACATTAACATGAATAAATTACAGATATGTACATAAGTGCCATGGGGCTGGGAGGGGGATGAATAAAGGGAACAAGTCAGGATGGCGTGGAAGGGAATGAAAGAAGAAGAAAGGAGGGCTTAGTCAGGGAAAGCCTCTTGAAGGAGATATGCCTTTGATAAGGCTTTGGAGGAGGGGAGAGAGTGATGAGGAGGGAGGACGTACAAGGCCAGGGATAAGATGTGGGCGAGAGGTCAGTGGAGAGAGAGACAAGATCAAGGTACAGTGGGAAGGTTAGCATTAGAGGAGCAAAGTGTGCGAGCTGGGTTGTAGTAGGAATACGAGTACACTATAAAAAACCCCAAGCAGTTAAACTGGATGGCTTCCCTGACTAGCCCTGCATCTCTCCACCCTAACTTCCTTCCCCTTGGCATCTCCTAGGAATTTGGGTCGGTGCCTCCTAAGCATTCTGATGCTCACCTCGCCCAGTCCACAGCACTTCTGTACATATCCTCATACTCTGTCACTTCCCTCATCCATGATTTAACGCCTGCCTCCCCACTAGACTGTTAGCTCCATGAGGCCAGGTATCTTGTCTACTACTCTATTGTATTCTTCTAAGCACTTAGTAAATTGCTGTGCACACAGTAAGTACTCAATACCCTTGATTGTCTGATTAACAAGCCGGAGACCACTAACATAGACCTTTTGCTAAAAAGAATCCAGCATGACACTGAACGGAAAGGGATAGCTGAATAACTAGGGTGTGAAATTTTTAAGTTTGGCCAAATTAACCCAATCCTTATCCCTCAAATATATTTTTCAATGATGACCAAACACGACAAGGCTTCATAAAATGCAAAATGAAGCTTTTTCTTAATATTCTCATGGTCAGTGGAATTGACATTCCTCCCTAATTCAGCCACGGTCAATTTCATGTAATTTAGCATCCGTGTGTAATGAATTGTCATCTTTTCACTGTTATTAATAAAATTAATCCATAGTTTTGAAAACTGGGGGCACTTGAATATTTTACCATTTTTTTTTCCCTGGGGATTTTCTCCCTCACACACTGCTAAGATTCTGGTGTGCCCTTCAGAAATGGCTCCATACGGTCAAATTTTCCTTTAGCTCATGGGACAGCTTGTTTTTCACTCCAATATAGGATCTTCCTCTCAAAGTTAAGATTTGGTTATTGTTAAGTTTTGGAACAGCTGGAATTATGCAAAGCTGCCTTAACTTTATTACTGATGCTAGCAGGTATCTGTGATGTACATATGGTCTACTATTTGCATTTTTTGTAAACACAAGAAAGGAATACTAGCACCAAAGAAATCCTTGCTATGCAAACCTTGCTGAATTTGGACAAAAAAAAGAAAAAAAAACACCACACCAAAAAACAAACTAAAACTAAAACCTAACATTTCTTAAGTACTTGAAGTTTTGAAATTTAAATTTGTTTTTTATCCAAATAAAAACATCCCAATAATGAGTCCCTAATTGTATCTTTTAACCTGAAAAATCCAAGTCTTAAGGATAATTTTTCACACTGTTCCTTCTATGGATATTACCTCCATTCCTGAGCTCTACAACTCAACATGGATGGAAAAAACCTGGAGAAGGTTCAGGGGCAAGCCACAAATATGATTAAAGTGTTAGAAAATTAGACCTCTGATGAAAGGTCAAAGGAACTGGAATTATTTAACTTGGAGACAAAAAGCCTGAGAGATAGTTTAATGTAATTCATCAAGTAGATGAAGACTTATCCTAGAGGGTGGTGATTAGCTGCTCTCCATTTCCCGGGAGCACAAGACAAGAGAAAATGGGATTAAGATTCAACGTGAGGGATTTCCTTTAGCGATAAGTGATGTGTTTTTCCCATGATTCCATGAGTTTGCAAGAAAAAAAAATATAGATCCTAGGCCAGGGGAAAGCACTCAGATATTAGCAGCTCTAGGTTTGGATGAGAGACTGTATAAGACTGGGTCAAAAGTCAGAATGCTGGGTTATCAGTGCCCTCATCTGCCACTGAAAACTAGGCACAAACATTCTTCATGTAGGACGTCCCCAGTTTGGATGTCTAGGGTCCCTATTGAAGGTGGAAATGAAAAGCAAAAAGGATCTTTAAATGTTACAGAAGAAAGCAAGCACCAGGTCAGGTCTTATGTACAAATGCATAATTTATTCATATTAATGTTGGGCTCCCCCTCTAGATTATAAACTCATCGTGGGAAGGGAACGAGTCTACGAACTCTGTTATTTGTACTCTCCCAAGTCTTAGAATGATGTTCTGCACCCAGTAAGCACATAAAAATAGTAATAATAATAATAGTATTTGTTAAACACTATCTCTGTGTCAGGCAGTGTACTAAGCGATGGGGTTGCAAGTCGGGGTGGACACAGTCCCTGACCTATATCGCGCTCACGGTCTCAGTCCCCATTTTCCAAAAGAGATAACTATGGCACAGAAAATTGAAGTGACTTAACCAAGGTCGCACAGCTGATAAATGGCAGAGCTGGGATTAGAACCCATGACCTTCTGACTCCCTGACCCGTGCTCTATCCACTGCACCATGCTACTTCCCCATTGTTAAATGATGGGATTTTTTTTTTCCCCAAAGGCCTGCCTTTCTCCTGATATTTCCAGTCTTCAAGACCAGCATTATGAAGCCTTAACCTCCTCCCCTAAACTCTCAGCCCTATCAGGTTTGACAATTAAATGGTCCAGGAACTTTGATTTCATCCTAAGAAAGAAGTGGGTGTATGTGTCAGTCAGACTTCGTCAATTAATCATGAGTGATTTTTGAACACTTTTTTATGGTATTTGTTAAATACTTACTATGTGTCAGGTACTCTACTAAGCACTGGGATAGATATAAGCTAATCAGGTTGGACAAAGTCCATGGTCCCATATGGGCTCATTCTTAATCCTCATTTTACAGATAAGGTGACATAGAGAAGTTGTGACTTTCTCAAAGGTCACATAGCAGACAAGTGATGGAGCCAGGATTAGAAACTAGGTCCTCTGACTCCCAGGTCCATTTTCTCTTCACTAGGCCATACTGCGTCCCCAACCTGTGTGCAGAGCGTGGAACTAAGTGGTTGGGAGAGTACAATACAATGGAGTTGATACCCAAAGACATCCAGAGAAATAGCTTGGCCTAATTGAAGAAATAATAATAATAATAATAATAATGTATTTGTTAAGTGCTTACTAGGTGCCAAGCACTGTTCTAAGCACTGGGGTAGATACAAGGTAATCAGGTTGTCCCATGTGGGACGCTCGGTCTTAATCCCCATTCTACAGATGAGGTAACTGAAGCACAGAGAAGTGAAGTGATTTGCCCAAGGTCACACAGCAGAGAGGTGGCAGAGCTGGGATTAGAATCCAGCTTCTCTGACTCCCAAACCTGTGCTCTTTCCTCTAAGTCATGCTGTAGTCTCTAAAATTATGGTTTGTTGAGCGCTTACTATGTGCAAGGCCCTATACTAAGTACTGGGGTGGATACAAGCAAATCGGCTTGGACACAGTCCCTGTCCTCTACGGGGCTCACAGTCTCCATCCCCATTTTCCAGATGAGGTAATTGAGGCCCAGAGAAATGAAGTGACTTGCCCAAAGGCTCACAGCAGACAAGTATCAGAGCCGGGATTAGAACTCATGACCCCCTGACTCCCAGGCCCCTGCTCTATCCACTGTATGATTCTGCTCCTCTGGAACAAACAAAAGACTGGGAGCCAGGAGACCTGGAATCTAATCCCATTTCCCCCAAATGACCTCTGGAGAGGCCTTAGGCAAGACACAACTTTCTGTGCCTCTATTTCCTCAACTGTAACATAGGGATTAAATCCCTGTTCTTTTGCCCCCTTAGACTATGAGCCCTAAGTGGGACAAGGCTATGTCTGACGTATCTTCATTGTACTCTCCCTCTTCTACCCAGCACAGAGTTTGGTACAGAGCAGATGTTCAACAAATACCACAATTATTATTAAACCCATTTTTTGGCTTTTACAAAAAGAAACTTCAGAAAAAAAACATCTTCTGCAAAAAGATAACCCCTAATTACCTACATCCTCTAGCCAAACACCAGGGAACAAGATGAAAGTTTTCTTCGACTAAGAGCCCGAAATACCTTTTCAAAACTCAAACTTCCCCAGAGCAACAGACTTTGTCCGTATTTCACACCTCTGCCCCTGACAATACCTGGCTAAAAAAAACTTCTGCCTTGGCAATTATGTGTTGAAACTTTATTCAAACAAAACTCCTTTTAAGACTCTCTCGTAAATACTTTTACATGAACTGCTGTGCCTAAAGTGGGAGGAAACTTCTTTGTAAAGCTCAGTGCCCAGGTACAAGCAGGTCCAATTTTTAAACAACACAAAACCAAGATTTTGCTAGCTCTTCCAGAACGGAAGGCAGCTCAGAAAAAGAAGGATAGGCCTACTGGCGATGCATCACTCTATAAATAAAAAAAAATATGCACATCGGCCCATCTTCCATGTGTTTTCCATTTACTCCTAAAGATGGGATTGTTTGGAAGAAGTCTCAAGCAGAGTGGTTTGAGTGAGGTGATTTTAACAAACCAGTTCATTCAGTTAGGTAAAACTATTATCAATAAGCCATCATCTTTCTGGAAGTACCTAATTCTGTTTCTTAAAGCAGTGATTCTATTCAAAGTTTCAGTGATAATCTGTGGTTAGTATGACTCATCCATTTACAAGTATTTTTAAAAATAAAACTAGAAAATAGGAAGCACTTAAGATAGCAATAAAGTTCTGAGTTTTAGTTTCCTGAAGGGGACTCAAAATTTCTTCACTTTTGGGTACTAAATTTCATCACCTCCTCCTTTGTCAGTAATTCCTTTAGCCACAGATTTTTAAAGGGCCTTCGCAGCGCTTTCCAACTTTATTCTTTGAGTAACTTAGAGCAGTTTTGATCTCACACAGAAAATCTATTTTTTTTATTTCCTAAATTTGGCCATGGTGCTTGCAATAACACCTTCATAATTGAACACTTCTGGTGTCCAGTTGTGAAACTGTGGGTGCCAAATTTCAGTTTAGTAAGATGTCCTTCAATTTCAAAATGACCCTACTAGCAATGAGAATCCTCGATTCTAAAATAGCTCAGTCCATTATGAGTGGGAGGGAATTATCAATTAAGAAGCCATCTTAATGGATAAATTATATTTTTAAAAAAGGGTGACTGGACCAAGTGGCCTAATGGAAAGAGCATAGGTCTGAGAGTAAGGAGATCTGGGTTCTAAATGCAGCTCTGATGCTTGCCTACTGCATGACCTTGGGCAAGTCACTTCACTGTGCCTCGGTTTTCACATCTGTAAAAAGGGGATTCAATACCCGTTCCCCTCCTAAACTGTGAGCCCCATGAGGGAAAGGGAGTGGGTGACCCTGATTATCTTGTATCCACCCAGAGTTTCAAAAATAGTAGATACTTAAATTCCACAATCATCATCAGTTTTAGGGGCGTCCATTGTTACAGAGGAAAAATCCAAGTATTTATTAAAATAAAAACTGCAGACTTAAACTAGACTCTGGACTGCACATTCCTTGTAAAGGAGGATCATGTCACCAACTCTGTTGTACTGAACTCTTGTGAGTTCTTAGGTATATTTAGTGCTCAGTAAATGCAGTTCATGATTATGATGAATAAAGAGTTATCAGTGACACAGTCCCACCCATCAAAGCTGAAGATTAGATTCAAAGTAGGTTCAAACAAAAATTTAAACTTAATATTTTTTCAATTACTATTTCATATTTGTTTAACCAGAGCTTGCCTTCAAGCATAAAAAAAAAAAAAATCAGTGAACTTAATCCACTAGGCTCTAAGCTCCTATAGACAAGGATCATGTCTCATCAATTTATTTCATTCTCCTAAGAAGTTCATGTAATGCTCTGGCCACAGAAGGCCCTCAATCCATGAAAATGGCCAACCTAGAAAATGAAGGCATTTTCCAGGTGATCAACAAGACTACCTCACCTATTGTATTACTCCACCTCCATAGTAAATGTCTCTTAAAGAGCTTCTATTTCTACCCAATAGCCGCTCAAACATTTATACACATAAATACACAGAAAAAAAAATCCACTGGGCCTGAGGGTGACCTTGTGAAAATTTAACTCAAAATAGTTTCCCACCTGCCTCTCCACATGCGTTGCAAAATGTTCTATGTTTCATTATTTCTATTATTACACCTGGCAGAAAGAATCAGTCTCTCTTCACTGTGATTGGCTGCTGTAAGTGCTTAGTACAGTGCTCTGCACACAATAAGTGCTCAATATATATGACCGAATGGTGTGGACCAATAGAAATTCTGAGAAAATATGGCCCATTCAGGACTGCAGAGAGATGCAGCACTCCCATTGTTTTGGCTCTGCTTCAGAATGGTACCCACATTTATGCTCCTACATGGCAGCATTCGGCATGGAACCCCTGAATCCCGCTTATCTCTGGAACATGATATTCACCAGAAAGCCGTCACGGGGCAGAAAGCTGGCAGTAGGAAACCATTTTTTCCCCCTTATTTTCCAACTTGCAGAATCCACCTTCATCAGAATATATTAAGGAAAATGTATGAATGCTGGAGACCAGAATACAGCCGTTCATAATGACAATTAACCACTATTAATTAATGGCTGAAAGATAAATGAGCCCCAGGAACCATTTATCCCTAAGTTGCGAGTATTTAAATTCACAGGAGGAAGCCAGCCCATTTTTCACGGCTGTGAATTAAAGTAAGTGAGAATTAAGTCTCCATGCTGCATGTTGCAGACAATGCTTTCACTTGAGTTTGGTTCACATTTCATATCCTTTCAAATAGCTAAGAAAGGCAAGTGATGTGAAATTACATCCTTCATGACAGTATGGGGAACTTTTGGTTCATGGAAGGATAGCCCTTTGGCTTTCTGTCCTTTCAGGATTTTAAGAATGAATAGATGATCTGGGCACTAATCTCTCAATTTCCAACACTCTTCTCTCTCTGTGCTGCTTCAGCTATGCAATGAATTGAGCCATGCAAGCACTTACGTATTCACCCAACCCCCAAAGCGTTTCTATTATCTTTACATAAGGTTATTTCCCCTGACTAGAATAAAATTTACTGTCTTCCCCATTATCATGTGAATTCCTTCATGGCACAGATTGTGTCTAATACATTTTCAAGTGCTTAGTACAGTGCTCTGCACACAGCAAACATTCGACTATCAGACTAATTGACCGGGCAGGGTGAGCAAATTTTTCATGAGTGAACAATCTTCTATTCTTCATCCCTGATTCTATCCTGGGTTTTCTCAGGAACAAAACACAATTCCCAGATATTCTTGGGTAATGAGATAATAATACTAATTCTTCAGTATTTTCTATATGCCAAGCACCATACTAAGTGTTGGGGTTGATATAAGATGATTAAGTTCCACATGGAGCTCCGTCATCATTAATATTATCTTCTTCACTATCGTAGTCATGTCCATCACTGTTTATTGAGCATCTATAGCCAATCAATGCTATTTATTTAGCCCTCATTGTGTGCAGAGCTCTGTACTAAGCACTTGGGAAGGTACAACACAAGAGCTTGCCCTTCTGAGTTTAGAGTCTAGTTGGGGAGATAGGCATTAAAATTAATTGTGGATATGGAAATAAGTGCTGTGGGGTGAATTATTTAGTGCTTAGAGTAAAATCCAAATGTGTAGGTAATGTAGACGGGAGAAGGAATAGGGGAAATGAGGGCTCAGTTGGGGAAGGCCTATTGGAAGAGATGTGAGCTTAATAAGGCTTTGAAGGTGGGGAGACTGATGGTCTGTCCTATGTGAAGGGGGAGGGAATTTCAAGCCAGAATGAGGATGTGGGCAAGGGGTTGGCAGAGAGGTAAACAAAATCAAGGTACAGTTAATAGGTTGGCATTGGAGGAGCAAAACACTGTACTAGAAGTTGAGGAACATATGGCGAATGTAAAATGTGGCCACTACCTTCAAGGTGCTTACAATCTAATGAGGGAAACCAGTGGCCCCAAAAAGGCAAATGGACAATAGTGAGTCACTCAATTGTAATTATTGAGATCTGACTGTGTGCAGAGCACTGTACTAAGTGCTTGGCAGAGTACAACAACACACAATTCCTGCCCACACCAAGCTTATAGTCTGGAGGTAATTTTTTTTAATAGGTAAAATAAAAATTTGAGTTTTGTACAGTGAATTGGCAGCCCCAGAGCTGTCAAGTGGGTTGAAGCAGAGTAGGGTACTAGCCTCCAGCCCCCCAAAGAAGCATTCCCAGGTTTAGCAGAAAACTGTCCAGAAAATCCAATCCCGTGACCCCAAATCCCATTCTACAAAGACCCAGATGAATGGCTTTCAGAATGCTACAATAAACTGGTTGCCAGTCTTCCTTGGTTTGACTACAAAGGAAGCTGGAATCATGCATGCTAGTAAGAAATGTGTTTTTGGAAAGTTGTCTAATACGCTTTATGCCCTATCTCAGCTAATTCCAGCTAGTAGTTCAAATCACCAATAAAGGTAGACTATGAGACCTTTCTTTTAAAAAGGTCCCCTCTCTGCACGTCAAAACACGTAGCTGAAGCTTTATCATCAAGCTTAGCATCATGTATGTGGGCTATAAAGTAGAATCAGTTTTTGCTTGCCTACATTGCTGGTACTAGTAGTAAATAACATCCTTGTGGCATTAAAAAAAATACCAAATGCTCCTTCCAAAGTACCTAACGTTATTTAAGCCAGTTTTTACTCACAGGAAAAATCTGACATTAATTGAGGTACATTATAAAGGCAAGAACATTTCCAGTTGAGTGAAAGAGGCCTAAACATTAGTTAATGAGCTAGTACCCACACTAAATTAGGTGTCTGTATGCTTAATTCCTACCTGTGTATTCTCCCCCAGTGCTTAGTGCAGTCCTTTGCACCCAAATGCTTAATTCTGTTACTATCCATTCCCCAAGGACTCTTGCGAGAATTAATAAATGTTGAGTTCTAATAGAAGGGCCTGAAGGTGGATTTATTCCCCATTCAAAGTCACGGTCAGGAACTATAGCTTCTCATTCTCCAGTCGGAGTTTGGTCTTTCGGATTACTGGCCTATGAGATATATGTTGATACTCTTCTAGAGTACCTAGCCCCACTCAGGGGCACACCTGGAGAATTTCCAGTATTCTACCAGTCTAGAGGGAGAGTCAAGCAGAGGAAGGTCCCTTCCATTCTGAGTTTGGGCAGTGGCTAGTGAGTGGAAGGCATCTGCTACAAGTTAAAACTCACCTGTGCTGGGCAGCAGCGGCACGGGAGAGAGTCAAGGGCAGAGACTCAAGTTTACTGCGGGGAAAGAGGCAATGGTAAACTGCTTCCGTATTTTTACCAAGAAAACTACGTTTATACTACCAGAACGATTGCAGACAGAGAATGGGGTGTTCTTTGACAGATGTGTCCATGGCATCGCTATGGATTGGACAACTCGAGAGCAGAAGACAAGAGTACCTATATCATTTAAAAAATAAAATTCCTGAGTTTTTACTAGAACCAAAATGAATTTCCAGGCATTAGGAAGAGAAAATTGATTTTTTTTTTGGTTTCCCCTCTGACTAAAGGGAATTCTCTGCACTGCCAGAAACTGACCACAATAAGGAGAATTGACTTCACTTAGGGACATTTTAGACAGCTAATTGGTGCCACAAATTAAATATGCTGTGACCTAAGTTATGCCACTAGCCTGGGCTGTGCTGCTGCTGATGACCTGTTGCTGTGCAGCCAAAAAGTATATAAACCTAATGATAATAATAATAATTGCAGTATTGGTTAAGCACTTAATATGTGCCAGGCACTATACTAAGCACTGGAGTGGATATAGGCAAATCAAGTTGGACACAGTCCCTGCCTCACTTGAGGCTCCCAAGTCTCAATCTCCATTTTACAGATGAGGTAAACAAGGCACAAAGAAGTAAAGTGACTTGCCCACGGTCAAGCAGCAGACAAGTGGTAGAGATGGAATTAGAACCCATGACCTTCTGACCCATGCCATGCTCTATCTACTATACCATGCTCCTCCTACTTTCAGAGGCATTTTCCAATAATATGCTTCTGTTTAACAATGTGGTATAGCCCGAGTCAACCTCGGTTAGATACCTCAAAAAGGAGTCACCGAATACTCAGAATCCCAGATGGAAACCACACAGAATCAGATGTTCAGATGTAAAACTTTCTCAAGGCACCAACACATTCCATTCAAACAAATGTATTTTTTGAGTGCTTATTGAGCATAGAATTCTGTACGAAGAAACACTGTGGCTGAGGGAATAGAACACGGGCCTGGCAGTTAGGAGGACCTGGATTCTAATTGTGGCTCTGCCCTGTGACCTTGGGCAAATTAAATCACTTCTCTGTGCTTAAGTTACCTCATCTGTAAACTGGGGATTAAGACTGTGAGCCCTACGTGGGACAGGGTTTGGGTCCAACCTGATTAAATCGTATCTACCCCAGTGCTTGGTACATAGTAAGCACTTATATACCATAAAAAAAACCCAAAACAAAAAAATTTAGGAAAGTACAATACAACAGAGTTGGTAAACACATTCCTTTCCCACAATGAATTTACAGTCTAGATGGAGAGACAGACATTAACGTAAATAAATCATTTATAATATAATTTGTAGATACATACATGAGACCTGTGGGTCTGAGGACAGGGCAAATAGAAAATGCCCGGAGGTCACAGATCCAAGTGTATAGATGACAAAGAAGGGAGAAGGAGCCGGAGAATACGGGCCTCAGTCAGGGAAGGGTTCTTGGAAGATATATGACCTTAATAAAGCTATAAAGGTGGGGAGAGTGGTGGTCTAGTGTACACAGAGGGAGGATGTGGGAAAGAGGTCGGCGGCAAGATAGACAAAACTGGAGCACAGTAAGCAAGCTCGTGCTAGTGCTAGAGGAGTGAAATGTGCGAGCTGGGCTGTAGTAACAGATCAGGGAGATAAAATTCCATTCCTTATTTCAACACACCTTCCAGCTTCTGAAGTCTACTTCAGCAGGTCCTCTTTTCAAAAAAGAATTGCTAATTTGAACCGCAAATGAGTTCCATCTAAAAAGAAATAACTATGTCTTCATCTCCCTTATAGCTGTTATTTTTTTCCTCAATTAAAATTCTATAACACTTTTTTTTTTAATGGTTTTTGTTAACCGTTTACTACGTGTTAAGCACTGTGATAGAAACAAATTTATCTTGGGACTCAGTCTGAAACAGGAGGAAGGAGGATTATCAATAATAATAATAATAATTACAGTACTTGTTCAATACTTATTCTGTGCCAAGCACTGATCTAAGCACTGGGGTAGATATAAGTTAATCAAGTTGGACAGAGTCCCAGTTCCACGTGGAGCTGATAGTCTTAATTCCCATTTTACAGATAAGGGAACTGAGGCCCAGAGAGGTTAAGTGAGTTGTCCAAGATCACACAGGAGATATGGTAGAGCTGGTATTACAACCCACCTCCTTCTGACTTCACCTTCTTCTGACTTCACCTCCTTCTGACTGCCAGGCCTATGCCCTACCCATTAAGTCATGCTGCTTCTTTTAATCCCTGGTTTACAGAGGAGGTAACAGAGGTACAGGGAAGTCGAATGTCTTGCCGAAGATCACGCAACAGGCAGTTGGAAGAGCCGGGATTAAAATCCAGGTACTTTGACTCTCAGACTTGTGCTCTTCCATTAGGCCATGCTGCTTCTTTTCCAACTGCTTTCCTCTGGTGCATGTTGTAAGGGATTCTTTGTGATAAACATTTTTCTAGGTGCCCTAGGTTAAATACATGTGCTCTAGGTCAAATTTCCACAGGCACTTGGAGGAAAAGTTTTGATGTAATTATTTGCATAAATCAGAGGGTTTGCAGGGACAAAACAGTTCTTGCCTAGATAATCCAGGGAAGTCAAACACTTATTCATTCAAAGATTCCACAAATGCATTTGCCCCTGATCAAACACTAATCACAGCATATCACTGAAATATACATATATGTATTTGTAAATATATATATTTGTATGTATATATTTTTAAGGCCACCACCAAAGGTGAGATTCACCTATGAATATGTGGGCGTGGCTTAAAGGGCCAAGGCAGTACTCATAACCTCAGCCAGTTTGGGCACAAAAAAAGTGTTCCCTTGTTGCAATGTGCTTAAATTTTTGCCATATCTGATGCTATTTTCTCTTTTGCCTCCTTGTCTCTCAGTCCCTGCAAAACTTTTGCTAGAAGAGAGCCACTAGTTTCTCAAAGCAATGTGTGTCTGTTTACTGTTGGACTTTCCCAAGCATTTAGTACAGTGCTCTGCCCACAGTAAGAGCTCAATAAATACAATTGAATGAAGCATGCTGGTCTATCAGCAGTCAATTCCTAGTTTTCAGCATAGTCTGAGGCTTTTTTTTCCCCATGTCCTCAAAATGTTCCCTATGCCTCCTGGTTTTCAATTTCATCTGTCAGTCAATCGTATTTGAGTGCTTACTGTGTGCAGAGCACTGTGCTAAGCATGTGGAAGAGTACATTATTACAGAGTGGGTAGATAGATTCCTGGTCCACAGTGAGTTTGCAGTTCATACAGCAGCCATTTGGATCTCCTGCTTTGGCTCATTCTCTTCTCTTGTCCAACTCAGCGTAGTTGTGTTTAGGTGAGCAAAGCCTTGATTCTAGGATCCTGACTATCTTCCAGAACTTTGTTCTTGAATTGCCACTGCTAAAACTCATTTATCCTCTCAGAGTCGCACCTGGAGGGTTTCCAGTACACTACCAGTCTTGACTACCGGAGGGAGAGTCAAGCACGGGCATAACCATTCCATTCCTAACTTGGGCAGTGGCTTGCAAGTGGAAGGCAATCTGCTACAAGTCAAAACTCCCCTGTGCTGGGCAGCAGCGGCATGGGAGAGAGTCAAGGGAGGAGACAGGTTTACAGCAGGGAAGGAGGCAATGGTAAACCACTTCTGTATTTTGACCAAGAAAACTCTATAGATCCACCACCAGAATGATTGCAGATAGAGGTGGGGCGTTCTGGGGGAGATGAGTCCTTGGCATCGCTATGGGTCGGAGATGACTCGACAACGAAAGACAAGAACTCAACTGACATAGCATCGGCATTTAAACAAGGCCATGCCAGAGTTATGGGGTCACAGCCTTCATCAGAAATCTGCCTCATCCTTCTTTTCTCGAGCCTTACCCATCCGGCCCCTCACTCCTGACATGAGAAGATAAGATGAGAAGATGAGAAGACACAGAAAATCCTCAGGCCTAGGAGTCAGAGGATCAGGGTTCTAGTTCTGTTTCTGCCTCTTGGCCGCTGTGTGACCTTGGGCAAGTCAAACTTCTCTGTGCCTGTTTCCTCATCCATAAAATGGAGATGAAAGTCCTGTCTTCCCTCCATTTTTCACTGCGAACCCCATGTGGGACAGGGATTATTTTCCCAACCTGATTATCTTCTATCTACCCCTGCACTTATACAGTGGTTAGCACACAGTGTTTAACAAGTACCACAGTTCTTATTATTCAGCCCCATATTCTCCACTTAATCCCCAACATCAGTGGAGAGTTCCCTTAATTTTCTCAAGGTAAAAATCCCAGAGAAGAAGTGTTTTCACCCAGGGAGAAGGATACCAGATGTATGGGTGCTGAGTGAATCCTCTGTCCACGCCTAACCTGCTTTCATTCTCACCGATAGCATCTTAAATGTAATTACAGTGAGCAGAGAAGGAAAAATAGGAGGAAGGAGGCTCACAAATTCTTAGACTACAGAATAAAAAAACATTCTAAACATATGGCCAATGAAGTAGAGCATATGGTTCCCGTCCTAAAGTACAAGGCTGCCCATATGCTTACAGAATCTGGTATGGTGCAAACCCCTCTTCCTCCCTCCCTGTGACTTTGGCGAGGTCATAAATCAGATGCTTCTGGGGTCCGGGGTAATTCCATGTGTGATTAATAAAGTGAGTTTCCCTACAGCACGGAGAAAACCCCAGGTATAG